>NC_092049.1:34439735-34783681 GCF_003086295.3 Arachis hypogaea | reverse complement strand
CCAGTTTTGGCTCGAAACAGCAGACTAGAGCCAGAGAACAAAGCAGAGAAACAAAGACAACATTCATTCTACACAGTTTTAGTTTTTAGATATAGTTTTACTCCTCCTCTAGGTTTTCTCTCTACACATTCATAGTTCTTAGGATTTTAGTTTCTCTTACATTTTTTGGCATTGGAACACTGAGAAGAGTATTACCTCATCAAGACTTCGTCATTCTACTTCGTTTCTTTACTTGGTTTAATCTTCCATGTTCCTTGCTTTGTTAATTTACCATTGGAATATTCTTAGGATTATTTAATACAAGGATCACTTTATTTTTAATTGACTATTTTAATTTTTATTTACAATGTCTTCTTTAATTCCTTCTATATATGCTATGAATTTTACATTCACAATGAGCGAGTAGTTCCCTAACTTGATGGGGAATTGATTGAAAGGAACCTTTGAGTTGGGAAGCCTGAAAGTAAAATTGTAATTGGGTTTATGGTTGGACTGCCTCCTAATCACTAACACCAATCCTTTTAATAAGTGGATTGCAACTTGTAATAACGTAGCATTCCAACTTGTTGATTTCCTTACATGAAGGATAACTAAACAGGACAACCTTCAATTGCAATAACCTGAGGAGCATTCCAACAATAATGGGATTCCATATCAATTCCCAGTCAGGCTTTTATTTTATTATTCAAATTCACAATTTATTTCCTGTTTGCTCAATTCAACCCTTTTGAAAACCTCTGATTAATAAAATAGCACACTTTTCTCAACTCGTTGGGAACGAGCTGGGATTCATACTCCCATATTTTTAATTTCATTTTCTGTGACACCTTTCTAAATTGATAGGCGGATTTCTGGCGAATTAAGAACTATACTTGCAACGTATATATTTTAACAATTTTTAATTCGCCAATTCTGCCCGCATCAATTTTTGGCGCCGTTGCCGGGGAGTTGCAATAGAGTGCTAAAAGTTATTAATTAGAATTTATTTATTTGCATTTTATTTATTTTGCTACTATAGCTGCCTGTTTCTTTCGTCAAATGACGCGTTCACTTCCTGATCCGCGCTTGCTAGTATTCGATCTTGAAATTGAAAGGACTATTTCACGATAAGGCGAGCTCGGCGTTGGTTAGTCCGCTCTGAGGGCAGATCTGAAGTGAACTTGAGGAAGAAACCAGCTCCCGTTCTACTGATTCGGTTGATTCACATGCAGAAGACATGCAGAACCTAGGAGAGTTACCATCCAGGAGGAAGGAGCCCCTAATTTACAATGCAACCGTTTCAAGCGCATCACCCAACAGTGGTACAGATTTGAAATAAAGACCGCACTGCTCAATTTGATGCCTAAGTTTCATGGCTTACCTGCTCAAGAGCCTATCAGCACCTAAGAGATTCCAGCAGCTGTCACGTCAGGCGGATGTACATAGAAACTTCAATTCTGCTGAAAGCTTTTCCCGTTTCTCTTGAGGGAAAAGCAAGAGAGTGTACTACACTCAACCCTTAGCAAATGTATCCAACTGGGATACGTCAGAAAAGATTTTTGGAAAATTCTTTCCATCTGAAGTACTGATAACTGAGGAAAGACATTCCACGATTGTTCAAGATGACAACGAGACTCCTTTGAATACTGGAGCGCTTCAATAATCTTCTGAAGCATGCCCCCACCACATGATCGACAAGATAGTGTGCTCAGCTACATCACACAGGGTATGAGCCCCAAGATAAGACCACATTGGAAAGTGCTAGCAATGGGTCTATGAAGAAGTACAAGACCACTGATGAGGCATGGCAATTGATCACGACTTAGCTGAATCTACTAGGAACCACAGACAGAAAGCAAGGCCGTTCAAAAGCCATTGTAAAAGTATCCTCTAGCAGAGAGACTGCTGCTCTAACTCAGAGTATCTGTGAAATGACCACTTGCTGAAGCAAATGCAATTGAATCAACAACAAGTTCAGCAAGCTCAACCTTCTCCAGCACAGCAAAGCCAACAGTTAGTCCCACAGAGAGTTTCCGGAATTTGTCTGATTATAGCCATTATACTGATGAATGCCCGCAACTCCAACAGGAAGACAACACCGTGGCATCCACTCATAATTTCTATGACCGCCCCAACCAAGGGTACAATCAAGGTGGCAACTACAACCATGGATGACTGGACAATTCTAACCAAATTGGAGGGACAACAATAACAGAGGAGGCAGAGATAATCAGGAAAATCAGAGGTGGAATAATAATAACAACAGGCAGCAGAACCAGCCTTACAAAGCACCTCACCTGAGGCAATCCCAAGGACCACAGAATACCCGACAGCAGACCTCTCAATTACTCATTCTTCTTTATCTCCTAATGAAGAGTTGCTACAATCTTTTGAGCGGAGACAACAGACCATGAGAATAACATTATGAATAACATTAATGCCAGTCTGAATGGTCTGACCTCTACTTTGCAAGCTCTTGTTCACAGATTGGATCAATGCAAAATTCCAGTAACCAACCTTCACTCCACTGGAACCCCTCTCAACCATTACCCAATTCAAAGGGAGGCATTAATGCCATCACCCTGAGTCCAGAACACACTGCAGGAGAGTAATCAAGGAGCCAAGCTCACAGAACACCCTCAGCTGAAGAAGTAGTAGAAATAGAAGATGTTGAAGAAGAAGAGGACATACAGGACAAGCTGAAAAGAAGAAGTCCAACCACAGGAGGAAGCACCAAGAGGCGCAGACACTGCAGAAAACACTACTCTTATCCATTTCCACAACTGCAAGGAAGCCCAGGAAGCAGCTGGAACCCGATCCCCAAAATGGTAGAAATATTCAAAAAGGTTGAGGTAACTGTTCATCTTTTTGATGTTATTCAACAGGTACCTAAATATGCAAAGTTTCTAAAAGATTATGTATACATAAAGACAAAATAATGAATTAGAAACTATTCCTTGAGGTAGTTCCATATCTGCTTTATTGGAGGATTACCTGAAAAGTGTAGTGACCCAGGTCCTTGTATAGTTAGTTGTACTATTGGTGGAGTAGTAATTTATGATTGCATGTGTGATTTAGGAGCATGTGTCAGTATAATGCCTTTGTCTATATATGATATTTTGAGCCTCCCTCCCTTAAAAAGGTCGGCAGCTCGTTTTGTGTTAGCAGATAAAAGCATTATTACAGTGGCTGGAGTTGCTGAAGATGTTTTAGTGAACATTAAAGGGCTTACATTTCCCACTAATTTTATATCTTGGAAATGCCCTATAATGACTCAGATAAGCCGTCATCAATCCTACTTGGAAGACCATTCCTGAAGACATCAAAATTCAAATGGATGCTTTTCAGGAACATACTCTTTTGAAATAGATGGCCGCATAGTAATCTTCAATCTGAATAGAATCATAAACAACCCTCCAGAAGATCATTCTATCTTCCAGTGTGATGTCATAGATGAAAGTGTAGCTGAAGTTCACAAGGAAGAGTTAGAAGAGAGACACACTGGATAAGGTCCAAGTGTGGGGACCCCTTAACTGACAATGAGGGCACTTCGGCATTTTCACAAGCTCCAGACAATCCAGAGCCTACCCATGATCAGAAGTTGGAATTGAAACCTCTTCCTCCACATCTCAAATATGCTTATCTTGAAGATGAACAGAAGTTCCCCGTTATCATTGCAAGGGAACTCACTTCTCAACAGGAAGAGCAGTTACTTGATGTACTGAGGAGGTACAAGAAGGCAATTGGGTGGAGTTTGGCAGACATAGTAGGCATCAACCCTCAAGTATGTGAGCATAGAATATTTTTAGAAGAGGGAGCAAGACCTGTCTGTCAACCCCAAAGGAGATTGAATCCCACTATCTTGGAAGTTGTCAAAAAGGAAGTGACTAGACTATTGGAAGCAGGTATCATCTATCCCATTTCAGACAGTGAATGGGTTAGCCCAGTACAAGTGGTGCCCAAGAAGTCTGCAGTCACTACAGTAAAGAATGATTATGGAGAGCTCATAGCAACTAGAGTTCAGAATGCTTGGAGAGTCTGCATTGATTACAGGCGTCTCAACCAAGCTACCCGTAAAGATCACTACCCACTTCCATTTATTGATCAAATACTGGATCGCCTGTCAGGTAAATTACATTATTGCTTTTTAGATGGTTACACAGGTTATTTCCAGATTCATATAGCTCCTGAGGATCAGGAAAAGACCACTTTTACATGTCCTTTTGGGACCTATGCTTACAAGAGAATGCCCTTTGGCTTGTGCAATGCACCAGCTACTTTCCAAAGGTGTATGATGAGTCTTTTCTCTAATCTTATTGAGGACTGTATGGAGGTTTTTATGGATGATTTTAGCATTTATGGTGATTCTTTTAGCCTTTGCTTAGATGGATTATCTAGAGTATTAGATAGATGTGTTAATACAAACCTTGTATTGAATTTTGAAAAATGTCATTTTATGGTAAAACAAGGGATTGTATTAGGACATGTGGTATCTAATGATGGCATTTCTGTAGACCAGCAAAGGTGAATGTTTCTAGTTTACCTTACCCCTCTTCTGTGAGGGAAGTCTGTTCGTTCCTTGGCCATGCAGGTTTTTACAGGAGATTTATTAAGGACTTTAGTAAGGTAGCACTTCCTTATCCAGATTACTGTAGAAGGATATCGAGTTTGAGTTCAGTGAGAATTGTAAATAAGCGTTTGATAAGCTGAAGACCGCCCTGACTCGAGCCCCAATTGTGAGAGGACCAGACTGGAGCCAGTCGTTTGAAATCATGTGCGATGCTTCCAACCATGCAGTAGGAGCAGCGCTGGCTCAACGCGAAGGTAAGGATCCTTTTGTTATTGCTTATGCGTCTAAGACTTTAGACACTGCCCAGTCCAATTATACTACTACTGAGAAAGAGCTTCTCGCTATTGTTTTTGCTCTGGATAAATTCCGAGCTTATTTACTTGGTACTAGAGTAGTACTGTATTTGGACCATGCAGCTTTAAAGTATCTATTAGCTAAAAAGGACTCCAAACCAAGACTTATACGTTGGATACTGCTATTACAAGAATTTGATTTAGAAATAAAGGATAGGAGTGGTAACCAGAATTTAGTGGCAGACCATTTGAGTCGCCTTGAGCACATTAAGGATGATTCTACTCCTATAGATGATAATTTTTCTTTTGATAACCTACAAGCAGTATCTGAAGTATCCCCTTGGTATGCACTTGTAGCTAATTATCTAGTTAGCCGCACATTTTCTCCAAACTTTTCTAAGTATCAAAGAGACAAGCTAAAAAGCGAGTCTAAATATTATATATGGGATGACCCATATTTATGGAGATGTGGCGCTGATCAGGTAATTAGACGTTGTGTGTCTCAATCAGAATTTCAGTCCATTTTAGAGGCCTGTCACTCATCTGAGAGTGGAGGACATTTTGGCCCTCAAAGAATAGCTAGAAAGGTCTTAGACTGTGGATTCTGGTGGCCTACTCTTTTCAGAGACGCTGCTGAATTTTGTAAATCTTGCCCCCATACCAAAAATTTGGTAATATATCTAAGAGGGATGAGATGCCTCAACAAATTATGCTTTTCTGTGAAATTTTTTATGTTTGGGGCATTGACTTCATGGGTCCATTTCCAAATTCTAATGGATATTTTTATATATTGTTAGCTGTGGATTACGTTTCCAAGTGGGTGGAAGCAATTCCTACTCGCACTGATGATGCTAACACTGTTGTTTCCTTTGTGAGAAACCATATTATCTGTCGTTTTGGATCACCACGAGCAATCGTGAGCGATCAAGGCACCCATTTTTATAACAGGAGACTAACAGGACTAATGAAGAAACATGGGATAATTCATAAGGTTGCAACAGCATACCATCCTCAAACTAATGAGCAAGCCGAGGTGTCAAACAGAGAAATAAAGCGTATCTTACAGAAGATAGTTAAACCTCATAGAAAAGACTGGAGCACCAGGCTACAAGATGCACTTTGGGCATATAGAACAGCATATAAAACACCCATTGGGACGAGTCCTTTCCGCTTAGTTTATGGAAAAGCTTGTCATCTTCCAGTTGAAGTGGAGCACAAAGCCTTTTGGGCAATCAAGGAGTGCAACATGGAAATTGGAAAAGCCGGAGCTGAAAGGAAGTTGCAACTGCAAGAACTGGAAAGCCTTCGCCTAGAAGCTTATGAGAACTCAAAACTATACAAGGAGAAGATGAAGGCTGTACATGATCAGAACATCAAGAAAAAGGAGTTCCAGCCTGGGGATTTAGTCCTCCTTTACAAATCTTGACTGAGGCTCATGCCAGGCAAATTGAGATCAAGATGGGAAGGTCCATACAGAGTAAAGAAGGCCGAACGGTACGGAGTTTATCACCTAAGCCATCCTTCACACTCTGAACTTATCAAAGTTAATGGACACCGTTTGAAGCTATACTATGGCAAGAAGATACAGAAGAATAAGGAGCTTGAGATCTTCCTCTTGGAAGACCCCCACATAGCAGAATATTGAGCTAGTGGAGTGTCCAACTTACGGACGTTAAAGCAAAGTGCTAGGTGGGAGACAACCCACCATGGTATGATCGTTCTTTTCTTTATTTTTAGTTTTTCATGTTCAATAACTCTTCTCTTTATCAGTACTTTCGTGCATCTGCATCTGCATCTGCATATTTAAAAAAAAAAAGTGCCACGCGACGCGACCGCATCGGCGACGCGTCCGCGTCGCATAGAGAGTGGAGAAAAATAAAAATGAACAGAGAGTCATGCTGGAGCGTGGCTGGAGGCGTGCCAATGGCACAATTTTACCCACACAGACGCATGCCCTACGCGTCCGCGTCACCTAGAAATAATAACCTCGCACGCGACCGCGTGACCCACGCGGCCGCGTGCCCTTATTTTTGACGTAAAAAGGGTGCACAACGAAATATTGTGCGAGAGTGGTGCTGGATTGGTACTGGACGCACAATCTTTATCACGCGACCGCGTCGCCGACGCGTTCGCGTCATTCCTTTTCTGAAGCCCACTCATGCGATCGCGTGACCGACGCGATTGCGTCACCCCAATTTTGGTAAATAAATTAATTTGAACAGAGAGTTGTGCAGGCGCGAGGCTGCACTCGCGCCAGAAGCATAACATGGGTCACGCGACCGCGTGACCGATGCGACCGCGTCACCTTAATTAAAGCGCATTCACGCGAACGCGTGCCCCACGCGGCCGCGTCGCATGCGCTGCATAGCTCAACCTAAATTGCCAAAATATCTTATCTTCCTCTTCTCGAAATCCTAATTTTTCTTTTCCCGCCTTATTTCTTCCCTCCTCTCTTCTTCCTTCTGTCTCACCTTTCACTCTTTCTCCCTCATCTCCATTAACAAGGTTTTATTTTCTTCTTCACCCCTTTCTTTTCTATCATTCCTCTTATTTTATATGTTATCTTCTTTTCTTTTCTTTTTCTTTTCATTATTCATATTTTCTTTCTTCTTCTATCTTTTTTACATGGTGTTATCAATTTATATGAGTCATTATTCTTCATTATATGCTTGTGGATTATTGCATATTGTTTTACAATTATATATTATTTTCTTTAAAGGGTTGCTTGCATGTTCACTTTAATACTTTCTATACTTTATTTACCTTGCATGCTATGTGTTTGTGAAAAGCCCATATGGCATTATGCACTTCTCTATGTTATTCTAAATATTCAATGCTTGCTTTTTACAAATTCCCTTTACTATTCTATTAATTGAATTTAATTGTCAATACAAACGTGATGGTTTGTTACAAAGTAATGCTTGGTCTATGCTACTCGTGCCCTTTGCCAGCATGCCAATAAACACCTTGCATTCACTTGTCATCATATGCACTAACTATTTTCCATTAATGATCTTTCACATGTACTCATGAAAATGTGTTACCGTCATTTACCTTTTAATGTGCATATATAACCATTATTTTTCGTTCTCTTCATTGCTATATATCTCTTTGAATTCAATTTACTCTCTCTCTCTTCCCTTTTCAGGATGGCCACCAAGAAAGGAAAAGAGAAAGCTACCCCCAAACAACCAGCAAGAAGAGGAACAAAAAGAGCATTAGTGGCAGAGCCTTCTTCAACTGCAGTCAAGCCCTCAACAAAATGAGTTAAGAGGATCATCAAGGTTGATGAAAAGGAGAAAGCCTTTACAGCGAAGGACACTGCGCGATTTCCCAATCGCTACTGTGAGCAGATGTTCCCCATCCTGGCAGAAAGGAGCTATAACAACGAATACCTTCTTATCCTCCTGCCCAATATTGCTACCTTTGTTAAGCCGCAAATTGAACGAAGACAATGGAGTTTCCTACGAAGACAGCCAAGGCAGGTCAATCTCTCTTGGGTAGTCGAGTTCTACTCTAACTTCTACCTGCCTACTCTGCAGTCTATCTATGTACGTCAGAAGCAAGTTCCCATTACAGAAGAGGCCATTCGACAAGCTCTAAGTCTTCCCCCTATTCCAGAAGGAATGAACACCTTTCAAGAAGCCACACTCAAGCGCCAGCAGTACCAATTTGACTGGGAAGATGTTCTCAGAGTTATCGCATTACCTGGCAGCCGTTGGATCTACAGATACCATCGTACCCGCCCTAAGGGAATATCGGCTTCAGCACTTACCTTGGAGGCTCGCGTATGGGCACAAATCATGTCCCATTACGTCTTTTCAAGCACTCACGAGTCCTCCTTCACTGCGGACATGGCCGTTCTACTATGGTGCATCCTTACAGACCAGCCTCTGAATCTACCAAGACATATCCGGAATGCCATGGGACACATACAAATTGCGGGCAACTTACCTTTTCCCGCCTTGGTCTCAGATCTTGTCTCAGCAGCCGGAGTTTCCTACAGAGCTGGAGACACCAAAGCCATGCTTCCACTGGATGATCAGTATGTCCCTAATGGAAAGTACCTCAGACTTCCAGCAGCCACTACAAGCCTTCCTACTGCTCCAGTTGAAGATATTGCTTCTTCAACACCACAAGCACCTACAACTGATGAACTGCTCCAGCAGATAATCAATAGATTGGATCGGCAAGAACAGAAAGTGAAGTTAAGAAAGCACCGTAACGAGCACCGATTCAAACACCTCAAGGAGCTACTCAAGGGAAAATTCAAGGACTCAGACACCCCGAACTCCACTTCCTTTACCAGCACAGGGAGCCATGATGGTCCCGACTGTGGAGATACTGCTACCAACCCACCCCTATTCCTGACAGATGGCACCGAGGACGGTGCAAAGCCTTAAGTGTGGGGAGGTCGGTCAGTACCTGACTTCCGGAGGTAATTTCTCTTCCCTAGCACCATTAAATTAGGATATTTAGTTAGATTTTCTTTCCTTTATAGAATAGGATAAATTGCATAGTAATAGGTTAGTTGCATGCATGCTCTACTTGATTGAAAAGACAATAAGTTTCTTCTAAAACTCTATCTTTGGAACAAAATTTCACTAATTTAAAAAAAAAAACATTGTTTATGTTAAATTTGCTTGAAGTTATATTTGGAACATGATTTTTGAGTTAGAGAACACACAACCTGTGAGATTTGAGCCTTTATGAATGGTTACATTATTTAACCATAACTATTTTATTCTTGTGTATTTACCTCTCTATGATTGTAATCTATATTTTGTTTTATCTTATATGTCCAATATTTATTATATTTGTATGCTTGCATATGATTGAGGCCATTATTTGTTTAAACTCACTCATCCAAATTAAGCCTACCCTTTTCAATTACCTTTGTTAACCACTTTGAGCCTTTAAATCCCATTTGTTCTATATTTCACCACATTACTAGCCTTAAGCAGAAAAATAATTGTATATCCCACATTGAATCTTTGGTTAGCTTAAGATAGAATTGTGTGTGCTAGTTAAGTATGGAAAATTGTGGGAACAAAAGTTATTAAGGGAATGTGTCATGATAATACAATGGGAATTTGGATACCTACTCATGTGAAACTATAAGAATAAAAAATCTATGTGCATTGATAAGCTATGTTTATTTTTATGTTAAAAAAAAAGCAATAAATAAATAAGGGGACAAAATTACCCCAATGCTGAATTAAGAATTCAAGGATCAATGCACATATGATAAAAATTAAAATAAAAGGTTGATACATGAGTATGGAATGTAAAAAGGGGAACTCTGGGTAGCTAGGCATGAATTCTAAAGTTATGAAAAATATATAGGTTGGGTTGAAGCTTGGGTTAATTAAAGATTCAATTTATAAGCTCACTTGACCATATATGTATCCCTACCTTTACTTTAGCCCCATTACAACCTTGAAAAGACCTCATGATGTTTGCATTGGTATGTTAACTGTTGTTGATTGATTAGGAGAAAAACAAAAGTTAGAGAGCATGATTAGAGAAGGATAGAGTGATTACCCTATACACTAGAGAGACTAGAGTGTACATACACCATCAGTGAGGGTTCCATGCTTGAATTTCTATGTTCCCTGCTTTCATGAGCTATCCTCTTGCATTTTTATCGGCTTTTACTTTATAAGAATTGAATTAGTGGAATTTGAATTATAATTATTTGAAGAACTTATTTACTTTTGATCAAGTGGACAAGAATCATATAGTTGTATTCATATATATATAGGATTGCATTGCATTGCATGAGTTTCTGCATGTTCATACTTATTTACTTCATCTCCTTCAATTAAGCATGAGGACATGCTAATGTTTAAGTGTGAGGAGGTTGATAAACCACTATTTTATGGTTTATATTGTGTTTAATTGTGTGGTTTTATCATGATCTTGACCCACTTATTCATTAAAATAGCATGCATTTATATTTCCTTCCTAAAATTATTACATGAGTGAAAACTGCTTCCTAGAGACTTTTAATTATACATTTTACTTCTCTCTTATTCCATTCGATGCCGTGATCTGTGTGTTAAGTGTTTCAGGCTTTATAGGGCAAGAATGAGTTGGAGATTGGAAAGGAAGCTAGCAAAAATGGAAGGAACACAAGAAATTGAGGAGATGACCAGCGAGAAGCGACGCGGTCGCATGGACGACGCAACCGCGCGGAGAAGATCAAATCGCAGTGACGCGGCCGCATGGATGACGTGACCGCGCGAAATGGAAAAGCACGAGCGACGCGGAGGCGTGGACAACGCGTCCGCGTGGCAAAGCAGAAACGCGAATGACGCGTCCGCATGAGCGACGCGATCGCGTGACGTGCGCGATCTGCATAATTTACAGATTTGCTGGGGGCGATTTCGGGCCCTATTTTGACCCAGTTTTTGGCCCGAAATAGCAGACTAGAGCCAGAGAACAAGCAGAAACCAAAGACAACATTCATTCTACACAGTTTTAGTTTTTAGATCTAGTTTTACTCCTCCTCTAGGTTTTCTCTCTACACATTCATAGTTCTTAGGATTTTAGTTTCTCTTACTTTTTTTGGCATTGGAACACTGAGAAGAGTTATTACCTCATCAAGACTTCGTCATTCTAGTTTGTTTTCTTTACTTGGTTTAATCTTCCATGTTCCTTGCTTTGTTAATTTTACCATTGGAATATTCTTAGGATTATTTAATACAAGGATCACTTTTATTTTTAATTGACTATTTTAATTTTTATTTACAATGTCTTTCTTTAATTCCTGTATATATGCTATGAATTTTACATTCCCAATGAGCGAGTAGTTCCCTAACCTGATGGGGAATTGATTGAAAGGAACCTTTGAGTTGGGAAGCCTGAAAGAAAAATTGTAATTGGGTTTATGGTTGGAATGCCTCCTAATCACTAACACCAATCCCTTTTAATTAAGTGGATTGCAACTTGTGAACGGACGTAGCATTCCAACTTGTTTGACTTTCCTTTACCTAGTGAAGGATAACTAAACAGGACAACCTTCAATTGTCAATAAATCCTGAGAGCATTCCAACAATAATAGGGATTCCAACTAATCAATTCCCAGTCAAGGCTTTTATTTACATTATTCAAATTCACCAATTTAATTTCCTGTTTGCTCAATTCAACCCTTTTTGAAAACCTCTGATTAATAAAATAGCACACTTTTCTGCAACTCGTTGGGAGACGAGCTGGGATTCATACTCCCAATATTTTAAATTTCAATTTTCTGTGACACCTTTCTAAATTGATAGGCGGATTTCTGGCGAATTAAGAACTATACTTGCAACGTATATATTTTAACAATTTTTAATTCGCCAATTTCTGCCCGCATCAATTTTTGGCGCCGTTGCCGGGGAGTTGCAATAGAGTGCTAAAGTTATTAATTAGAATTTATTTATTTGCATTTTATTTTATTTTGCTACTATGAGCTGCCTGTTTCTTTCGTCAAATGACGCGTTCACTTCCTGATCCGCGCTTGCTAGTATTTGATCTTGAAATTGAAAGGACTATTTCACGAATAAGGCGAGCTCGGCGTTGGTTAGTCCGCTCTGAGGGCAGATCTGAAAGTGAACTTGAGGAAGAAACCAGCTCCCGTTCTACTGATTCGGTTGATTCACATGCAGAAGACATGGCAGAACCTAGGAGAGTTACCATCCAGGAGGAAGGAGCCCCTAATTTTACAATGCAACCGTTTCAAGCGCATCACCCAACAGTGGCTACAGATTTTGAAATAAAGACCGCACTGCTCAATTTGATGCCTAAGTTTCATGGCTTACCTGCTCAAGAGCCTATCAAGCACCTAAGAGATTTCCAGGCAGCCTGTTCTACTGTCAGGCGAGATGGTACAGATGAAACTTCAATTCTGCTGAAAGCTTTCCCGTTTTCTCTTGAGGGAAAAGCAAGAGAGTGGTACTACACTCAACCCTTAGCAAATGTATCCAACTGGGATACGCTCAGAAAAGAGTTTTTGGAGAAATTCTTTCCATCTGAAGTTACTGATAAACTGAGGAAAGACATTTCCACGATTGTTCAAGATGACAACGAGACTCTCTTTGAATACTGGGAGCGCTTCAATAATCTTCTGGAAGCATGCCCCCACCACATGATCGACAAGATAGTGTTGCTCAGCTACATCACACAGGGTATGAGGCCCCAAGATAAGACCACATTGGAAAGTGCTAGCAATGGGTCTATGAAGAAGTACAAGACCACTGATGAGGCATGGCAATTGATCAGCGACTTAGCTGAATCTACTAGGAACCACAGACAGAAGCAAGGCCGTTCAAAAGCCATTGTAAAAGTATCCTCTAGCAGAGAGACTGCTGCTCTAACTCAGAGTATCTGTGAAATGACCAACTTGCTGAAGCAAATGCAATTGAATCAACAACAAGTTCAGCAAGCTCAACCTTCTCCAGCACAGCAAAGCCAACAGTTAGTCCCACAGAGAGTTTCCGGAATTTGTGCTGATTATAGCCATTATACTGATGAATGCCCGCAACTCCAACAGGAAGACAACACCGTGGCATCCACTCATAATTTCTATGACCGCCCCAACCAAGGGTACAATCAAGGTGGCAACTACAACCATGGATGACTGGACAATTCTAACCAGAATTGGAGGGACAACAATAACAGAGGAGGCAGAGATAATCAGGAAAATCAGAGGTGGAATAATAATAACAACAGGCAGCAGAACCAGCCTTACAAAGCACCTCACCTGAGGCAATCCCAAGGACCACAGAATACCCGACAGCAGACCTCTCAATTTACTCATTCTTCTTTATCTCCTAATGAAGAGTTGCTACAATCTTTTGAGCGGAGACAACAGACCATGGAGAATAACATTATGAATAACATTAATGCCAGTCTGAATGGTCTGACCTCTACTTTGCAAGCTCTTGTTTCACAGATTGGATCAATGCAAAATTCCAGTAACCAACCTTCAAGCTCCACTGGAATCCCCTCTCAACCATTACCCAATTCAAAGGGAGGCATTAATGCCATCACCCTGAGGTCCAGAACCACACTGCAGGAGAGTAATCAGGAGGAGCCAAGCTCACCAGAACACGCCTCAGCTGAAGAAGTAGTAGAAATAGAAGATGTTGAAGAAGAAGAGGACATACAGGACATAGCTGAAAAAGAAGAAGTCCAACCACAGGAGGAAGCACCAAGAGGCGCAGACACTGCAGAAAACACTACTCTTATTCCATTTCCACAACTTGCAAGGAAGCCCAGGAAGCAGCTGGAACCCGATCCCCAAAATGGTAGAAATATTCAAAAAGGTTGAGGTAACTGTTCATCTTTTTGATGTTATTCAACAGGTACCTAAATATGCAAAGTTTCTAAAAGATTTATGTATACATAAAGACAAAATTAATGAATTAGAAACTATTCCTTGAGGTAGTTCCATATCTGCTTTATTGGGAGGATTACCTGAAAAGTGTAGTGACCCAGGTCCTTGTATAGTTAGTTGTACTATTGGTGGAGTAGTAATTTATGATTGCATGTGTGATTTAGGAGCATGTGTCAGTATAATGCCTTTGTCTATATATGATATTTTGAGCCTCCCTCCCTTAAAAAGGTCGGCAGCTCGTTTTGTGTTAGCAGATAAAAGCATTATTACAGTGGCTGGAGTTGCTGAAGATGTTTTAGTGAACATTAAAGGGCTTACATTTCCCACTAATTTTTATATCTTGGAAATGCCCTATAATGACTCAGATAAGCCGTCATCAATCCTACTTGGAAGACCATTCCTGAAGACATCAAAATTCAAATTGGATGCTTTTTCAGGAACATACTCTTTTGAAATAGATGGCCGCATAGTAATCTTCAATCTGAATAGAATCATAAACAACCCTCCAGAAGATCATTCTATCTTCCAGTGTGATGTCATAGATGAAAGTGTAGCTGAAGTTCACAAGGAAGAGTTAGAAGAGAGACACACTGGATAAGGTCCAAGTGTGGGGACCCCTTAACTGACAATGAGGGCACTTCGGCATTTTCACAAGCTCCAGACAATCCAGAGCCTACCCATGATCAGAAGTTGGAATTGAAACCTCTTCCTCCACATCTCAAATATGCTTATCTTGAAGATGAACAGAAGTTCCCCGTTATCATTGCAAGGGAACTCACTTCTCAACAGGAAGAGCAGTTACTTGATGTACTGAGGAGGTACAAGAAGGCAATTGGGTGGAGTTTGGCAGACATAGTAGGCATCAACCCTCAAGTATGTGAGCATAGAATATTTTTAGAAGAGGGAGCAAGACCTGTCTGTCAACCCCAAAGGGGATTGAATCCCACTATCTTGGAAGTTGTCAAAAAGGAAGTGACTAGACTATTGGAAGCAGGTATCATCTATCCCATTTCAGACAGTGAATCGGTTAGCCCAGTACAAGTGGTGCCCAAGAAGTCTGCAGTCACTACAGTAAAGAATGATTATGGAGAGCTCATAGCAACTAGAGTTCAGAATGCTTGGAGAGTCTGCATTGATTACAGGCGTCTCAACCAAGCTACCCGTAAAGATCACTACCCACTTCCATTTATTGATCAAATACTGGATCGCCTGTCAGGTAAATTACATTATTGCTTTTTAGATGGTTACACAGGTTATTTCCAGATTCATATAGCTCCTGAGGATCAGGAAAAGACCACTTTTACATGTCCTTTTGGGACCTATGCTTACAAGAGAATGCCCTTTGGCTTGTGCAATGCACCAGCTACTTTCCAAAGGTGTATGATGAGTCTTTTCTCTAATCTTATTGAGGACTGTATGGAGGTTTTTATGGATGATTTTAGCATTTATGGTGATTCTTTTAGCCTTTGCTTAGATGGATTATCTAGAGTATTAGATAGATGTGTTAATACAAACCTTGTATTGAATTTTGAAAAATGTCATTTTATGGTAAAACAAGGGATTGTATTAGGACATGTGGTATCTAATGATGGCATTTCTGTAGACCCAGCAAAGGTGAATGTTTCTAGTTTACCTTACCCCTCTTCTGTGAGGGAAGTCTGTTCGTTCCTTGGCCATGCAGGTTTTTACAGGAGATTTATTAAGGACTTTAGTAAGGTAGCACTTCCCTTATCCAGATTACTGTAGAAGGATATCGAGTTTGAGTTCAGTGAGAATTGTAAATAAGCGTTTGATAAGCTGAAGACCGCCCTGACTCGAGCCCCAATTGTGAGAGGACCAGACTGGAGCCAGTCGTTTGAAATCATGTGCGATGCTTCCAACCATGCAGTAGGAGCAGCGCTGGCTCAACGCGAAGGTAAGGATCCTTTTGTTATTGCTTATGCGTCTAAGACTTTAGACACTGCCCAGTCCAATTATACTACTACTGAGAAAGAGCTTCTCGCTATTGTTTTTGCTCTGGATAAATTCCGAGCTTATTTACTTGGTACTAGAGTAGTACTGTATTTGGACCATGCAGCTTTAAAGTATCTATTAGCTAAAAAGGACTCCAAACCAAGACTTATACGTTGGATACTGCTATTACAAGAATTTGATTTAGAAATAAAGGATATGAGTGGTAACCAGAATTTAGTGGCAGACCATTTGAGTCGCCTTGAGCACATTAAGGATGATTCTACTCCTATAGATGATAATTTTTCTTTTGATAACCTACAAGCAGTATCTGAAGTATCCCCTTGGTATGCACTTGTAGCTAATTATCTAGTTAGCCGCACATTTTCTCCAAACTTTTCTAAGTATCAAAGAGACAAGCTAAAAAGCGAGTCTAAATATTATATATGGGATGACCCATATTTATGGAGATGTGGCGCTGATCAGGTAATTAGACGTTGTGTGTCTCAATCAGAATTTCAGTCCATTTTAGAGGCCTGTCACTCATCTGAGAGTGGAGGACATTTTGGCCCTCAAAGAATAGCTAGAAAGGTCTTAGACTGTGGATTCTGGTGGCCTACTCTTTTCAGAGACGCTGCTGAATTTTGTAAATCTTGCCCCCCATACCAAAAATTTGGTAATATATCTAAGAGGGATGAGATGCCTCAACAAATTATGCTTTTCTGTGAAATTTTTTATGTTTGGGGCATTGACTTCATGGGTCCATTTCCAAATTCTAATGGATATTTTTATATATTGTTAGCTGTGGATTACGTTTCCAAGTGGGTGGAAGCAATTCCTACTCGCACTGATGATGCTAACACTGTTGTTTCCTTTGTGAGAAACCATATTATCTGTCGTTTTGGATCACCACGAGCAATCGTGAGCGATCAAGGCACCCATTTTTATAACAGGAGACTAACAGGACTAATGAAGAAACATGGGATAATTCATAAGGTTGCAACAGCATACCATCCTCAAACTAATGAGCAAGCCGAGGTGTCAAACAGAGAAATAAAGCGTATCTTACAGAAGATAGTTAAACCTCATAGAAAAGACTGGAGCACCAGGCTACAAGATGCACTTTGGGCATATAGAACAGCATATAAAACACCCATTGGGACGAGTCCTTTCCGCTTAGTTTATGGAAAAGCTTGTCATCTTCCAGTTGAAGTGGAGCACAAAGCCTTTTGGGCAATCAAGGAGTGCAACATGGAAATTGGAAAAGCCGGAGCTGAAAGGAAGTTGCAACTGCAAGAACTGGAAAGCCTTCGCCTAGAAGCTTATGAGAACTCAAAACTATACAAGGAGAAGATGAAGGCTGTACATGATCAGAACATCAAGAAAAAGGAGTTCCAGCCTGGGGATTTAGTCCTCCTTTACAAATCTTGACTGAGGCTCATGCCAGGCAAATTGAGATCAAGATGGGAAGGTCCATACAGAGTAAAGAAGGCCGAACGGTACGGAGTTTATCACCTAAGCCATCCTTCACACTCTGAACTTATCAAAGTTAATGGACACCGTTTGAAGCTATACCATGGCAAGAAGATACAGAAGAATAAGGAGCTTGAGATCTTCCTCTTGGAAGACCCCCACATAGCAGAATATTGAGCTAGTGGAGTGTCCAACTTACGGACGTTAAAGCAAAGTGCTAGGTGGGAGACAACCCACCATGGTATGATCGTTCTTTTCTTTATTTTTAGTTTTTCATGTTCAATAACTCTTCTCTTTATCAGTACTTTCGTGCATCTGCATCTGCATCTGCATATTTAAAAAAAAAGTGCCACGCGACGCGACCGCATCGGCGACGCGTCCGCGTCGCATAGAGAGTGGAGAAAAATAAAAATGAACAGAGAGTCATGCTGGAGCGTGGCTGGAGGCGTGCCAATGGCACAATTTTACCCACACAGACGCATGCCCTACGCGTCCGCGTCACCTAGAAATAATAACCTCGCACGCGACCGCGTGACCCACGCGGCCGCGTGCCCTTATTTTTGACGTAAAAAGGGTGCACAACGAAATATTGTGCGAGAGTGGTGCTGGATTGGTGCTGGACGCACAATCTTTATCACGCGACCGCGTCGCCGACGCGTTCGCGTCATTCCTTTTCTGAAGCCCACTCATGCGATCGCGTGACCGACGCGATTGCGTCACCCCAATTTTGGTAAATAAATTAATTTGAACAGAGAGTTGTGCAGGCGCGAGGCTGCACTCGCGCCAGAAGCATAACATGGGTCACGCGACCGCGTGACCGATGCGACCGCGTCACCTTAATTAAAGCGCATTCACGCGAACGCGTGCCCCACGCGGCCGCGTCGCATGCGCTGCATAGCTCAACCTAAATTGCCAAAATATCTTATCTTCCTCTTCTCGAAATCCTAATTTTTCTTTTCCCGCCTTATTTCTTCCCTCCTCTCTTCTTCCTTCTGTCTCACCTTTCACTCTTTCTCCCTCATCTCCATTAACAAGGTTTTATTTTCTTCTTCACCCCTTTCTTTTCTATCATTCCTCTTATTTTATATGTTATCTTCTTTTCTTTTCTTTTTCTTTTCATTATTCATATTTTCTTTCTTCTTCTATCTTTTTTACATGGTGTTATCAATTTATATGAGTCATTATTCTTCATTATATGCTTGTGGATTATTGCATATTGTTTTACAATTATATATTATTTTCTTTAAAGGGTTGCTTGCATGTTCACTTTAATACTTTCTATACTTTATTTACCTTGCATGCTATGTGTTTGTGAAAAAGCCCATATGGCATTATGCACTTCTCTATGTTATTCTAAATATTCAATGCTTGCTTTTTACAAATTCCCTTTACTATTCTATTAATTGAATTTAATTGTCAATACAAACGTGATGGTTTGTTACAAAGTAATGCTTGGTCTATGCTACTCGTGCCCTTTGCCAGCATGCCAATAAACACCTTGCATTCACTTGTCATCATATGCACTAACTATTTTCCATTAATGATCTTTCACATGTACTCATGAAAATGTGTTACCGTCATTTACCTTTTAATGTGCATATATAACCATTATTTTTCGTTCTCTTCATTGCTATATATCTCTTTGAATTCAATTTACTCTCTCTCTCTTCCCTTTTCAGGATGGCCACCAAGAAAGGAAAAGAGAAAGCTACCCCCAAACAACCAGCAAGAAGAGGAACAAAAAGAGCATTAGTGGCAGAGCCTTCTTCAACTGCAGTCAAGCCCTCAACAAAATGAGTTAAGAGGATCATCAAGGTTGATGAAAAGGAGAAAGCCTTTACAGCGAAGGACACTGCGCGATTTCCCAATCGCTACTGTGAGCAGATGTTCCCCATCCTGGCAGAAAGGAGCTATAACAACGAATACCTTCTTATCCTCCTGCCCAATATTGCTACCTTTGTTAAGCCGCAAATTGAACGAAGACAATGGAGTTTCCTACGAAGACAGCCAAGGCAGGTCAATCTCTCTTGGGTAGTCGAGTTCTACTCTAACTTCTACCTGCCTACTCTGCAGTCTATCTATGTACGTCAGAAGCAAGTTCCCATTACAGAAGAGGCCATTCGACAAGCTCTAAGTCTTCCCCCTATTCCAGAAGGAATGAACACCTTTCAAGAAGCCACACTCAAGCGCCAGCAGTACCAATTTGACTGGGAAGATGTTCTCAGAGTTATCGCATTACCTGGCAGCCGTTGGATCTACAGATACCATCGTACCCGCCCTAAGGGAATATCGGCTTCAGCACTTACCTTGGAGGCTCGCGTATGGGCACAAATCATGTCCCATTACGTCTTTTCAAGCACTCACGAGTCCTCCTTCACTGCGGACATGGCCGTTCTACTATGGTGCATCCTTACAGACCAGCCTCTGAATCTACCAAGACATATCCGGAATGCCATGGGACACATACAAATTGCGGGCAACTTACCTTTTCCCGCCTTGGTCTCAGATCTTGTCTCAGCAGCCGGAGTTTCCTACAGAGCTGGAGACACCAAAGCCATGCTTCCACTGGATGATCAGTATGTCCCTAATGGAAAGTACCTCAGACTTCCAGCAGCCACTACAAGCCTTCCTACTGCTCCAGTTGAAGATATTCCTTCTTCAACACCACAAGCACCTACAACTGATGAACTGCTCCAGCAGATAATCAATAGATTGGATCGGCAAGAACAGAAAGTGAAGTTAAGAAAGCACCGTAACGAGCACCGATTCAAACACCTCAAGGAGCTACTCAAGGGAAAATTCAAGGACTCAGACACCCCGAACTCCACTTCCTTTACCAGCACAGGGAGCCATGATGGTCCCGACTGTGGAGATACTGCTACCAACCCACCCCTATTCCTGACAGATGGCACCGAGGACGGTGCAAAGCCTTAAGTGTGGGGAGGTCGGTCAGTACCTGACTTCCGGAGGTAATTTCTCTTCCCTAGCACCATTAAATTAGGATATTTAGTTAGATTTTCTTTCCTTTATAGAATAGGATAAATTGCATAGTAATAGGTTAGTTGCATGCATGCTCTACTTGATTGAAAAGACAATAAGTTTCTTCTAAAACTCTATCTTTGGAACAAAATTTCACTAATTTAAAAAAAAAAAACATTGTTTATGTTAAATTTGCTTGAAGTTATATTTGGAACATGATTTTTGAGTTAGAGAACACACAACCTGTGAGATTTGAGCCTTTATGAATGGTTACATTATTTAACCATAACTATTTTATTCTTGTGTATTTACCTCTCTATGATTGTAATCTATATTTTGTTTTATCTTATATGTCCAATATTTATTATATTTGTATGCTTGCATATGATTGAGGCCATTATTTGTTTAAACTCACTCATCCAAATTAAGCCTACCCTTTTCAATTACCTTTGTTAACCACTTTGAGCCTTTAAATCCCATTTGTTCTATATTTCACCACATTACTAGCCTTAAGCAGAAAAATAATTGTATATCCCACATTGAATCTTTGGTTAGCTTAAGATAGAATTGTGTGTGCTAGTTAAGTATGGAAAATTGTGGGAACAAAAGTTATTAAGGGAATGTGTCATGATAATACAATGGGAATTTGGATACCTACTCATGTGAAACTATAAGAATAAAAAATCTATGTGCATTGATAAGCTATGTTTATTTTTATGTTAAAAAAAAGCAATAAATAAATAAGGGGACAAAATTACCCCAATGCTGAATTAAGAATTCAAGGATCAATGCACATATGATAAAAATTAAAATAAAAGGTTGATACATGAGTATGGAATGTAAAAAGGGGAACTCTGGGTAGCTAGGCATGAATTCTAAAGTTATGAAAAATATATAGGTTGGGTTGAAGCTTGGGTTAATTAAAGATTCAATTTATAAGCTCACTTGACCATATATGTATCCCTACCTTTACTTTAGCCCCATTACAACCTTGAAAAGACCTCATGATGTTTGCATTGGTATGTTAACTGTTGTTGATTGATTAGGAGAAAAACAAAAGTTAGAGAGCATGATTAGAGAAGGA
The DNA here is from genome assembly GCF_003086295.3 of Arachis hypogaea. Classification (NCBI taxonomy): domain Eukaryota; kingdom Viridiplantae; phylum Streptophyta; class Magnoliopsida; order Fabales; family Fabaceae; genus Arachis; species Arachis hypogaea. Next base: position 34,761,974 of record NC_092049.1, on the reverse strand, counting down.
TAGAGTGATTACCCTATACACTAGAGAGACTAGAGTGTACATACACCATCAGTGAGGGTTCCATGCTTGAATTTCTATGTTCCCTGCTTTCATGAGCTATCCTCTTGCATTTTTATCGGCTTTTACTTTATAAGAATTGAATTAGTGGAATTTGAATTATAATTATTTTGAAGAACTTATTTACTTTTGATCAAGTGGACAAGAATCATATAGTTGTATTCATATATATATAGGATTGCATTGCATTGCATGAGTTTCTGCATGTTCATACTTATTTACTTCATCTCCTTCAATTAAGCATGAGGACATGCTAATGTTTAAGTGTGAGGAGGTTGATAAACCACTATTTTATGGTTTATATTGTGTTTAATTGTGTGGTTTTATCATGATCTTGACCCACTTATTCATTAAAATAGCATGCATTTATATTTCCTTCCTAAAATTATTACATGAGTAAAAACTGCTTCCTAGAGACTTTTAATTATACATTTTACTTCTCTCTTATTCCATTCGATGCCGTGATCTGTGTGTTAAGTGTTTCAGGCTTTATAGGGCAAGAATGAGTTGGAGATTGGAAAGGAAGCTAGCAAAAATGGAAGGAACACAAGAAATTGAGGAGATGACCAGCGAGAAGCGACGCGGTCGCATGGACGACGCAACCGCGCGGAGAAGATCAAATCGCAGTGACGCGGCCACATGGATGACGTGACCGCGCGAAATGGAAAAGCACGAGCGACGCGGAGGCGTGGACAACGCGTCCGCGTGGCAAAGCAGAAACGCGAATGACGCGTCCGCATGAGCGACGCGATCGCGTGACGTGCGCGATCTGCATAATTTACAGATTTGCTGGGGGCGATTTCGGGCCCTATTTTGACCCAGTTTTTGGCCCGAAATAGCAGACTAGAGCCAGAGAACAAGCAGAAACCAAAGACAACATTCATTCTACACAGTTTTAGTTTTTAGATCTAGTTTTACTCCTCCTCTAGGTTTTCTCTCTACACATTCATAGTTCTTAGGATTTTAGTTTCTCTTACTTTTTTTGGCATTGGAACACTGAGAAGAGTTATTACCTCATCAAGACTTCGTCATTCTAGTTTGTTTTCTTTACTTGGTTTAATCTTCCATGTTCCTTGCTTTGTTAATTTTACCATTGGAATATTCTTAGGATTATTTAATACAAGGATCACTTTTATTTTTAATTGACTATTTTAATTTTTATTTACAATGTCTTTCTTTAATTCCTGTATATATGCTATGAATTTTACATTCCCAATGAGCGAGTAGTTCCCTAACCTGATGGGGAATTGATTGAAAGGAACCTTTGAGTTGGGAAGCCTGAAAGAAAAATTGTAATTGGGTTTATGGTTGGAATGCCTCCTAATCACTAACACCAATCCCTTTTAATTAAGTGGATTGCAACTTGTGAACGGACGTAGCATTCCAACTTGTTTGACTTTCCTTTACCTAGTGAAGGATAACTAAACAGGACAACCTTCAATTGTCAATAAATCCTGAGAGCATTCCAACAATAATAGGGATTCCAACTAATCAATTCCCAGTCAAGGCTTTTATTTACATTATTCAAATTCACCAATTTAATTTCCTGTTTGCTCAATTCAACCCTTTTTGAAAACCTCTGATTAATAAAATAGCACACTTTTCTGCAACTCGTTGGGAGATGACCTGGGATTCATACTCCCAGTATTTTAAATTTCAATTTTCTGTGACACCTTTCTAAATTGATAGGTGGATTTCTGGTGAATTAAGAACTATACTTGCAACGTATATATTTTAACAATTTTTAATTCGCCAATTTCTGCCCGCATCAGTAAGCCCATAGTAGAAGATGTCTAATTGCACCCACTCTGAAAATATTTCAGAGGGGCATTTCCTTAGCATCCCTCTGTACCTCTCCTAGGCATTATAAAGGGATTCATCATCCTCTTGTTTAAAGCCTTGGATGTCCAGCCTTAGCTATGTCATCCTTTTTGGAGGAAAATATTGATTCAGTAATTTGTCTGATAACTGTTTCCATGTTCTTATACTTGCTGTGGGTTGGTTGTTTAACCACCTTTTTGCTTGATCTTTTATAGTAAACAGAAACAGTAACAGCCTGTATACATCCTGATCTACCTCCTTGTCACATACTGTGTCAGCAATTTGCAAGAATTGTGCCAGAAACTCAGTGGGTTCTTCCTGTGGAAGACTGGAATACTGGCAGTTTTGCTGCACCATGACAATGAGCTAAGAATTTAGCTCAAAATTGCCTGCTTTAATGGGAGGTATACAGATACTACTCCCATATGCAGCAGTAGTGGGATTAGCATATGATCCCAGAGTCCTTCTGGACTGTTCATTTCCACTTAGATCCATGATGGACAAAATGAATTGATATGAATTGCAAAGAAAATATATTTTTGTTTTTTTTATTTTATTGAAGTAGAATAAACCAAATTATTAAGATAAATAAAAATAATAAATTAAAATAAAATAAAATAATTAGAAATTAAGATGTAAATTTCAAAAACCAAGAGAAAAATAAATTTGAAAATGAAAATAATTGCTTAATTAAGAAGATTTGAAAAACTTTGGATATGATTTTTGAAAAAGATTTTGAATTTTGAAAAGATTTGATTTTTAAAATAAAAATCTGAACTTTTAAAAATAATTTTCGAAAATTCAATTTAAAATAAAGAGAAAAGATATTTTTGAATTTAATGAGGAAAGAGAAAAACAATAAAATGACACAAGACTTAAAATTTTTAGATCTAATGCTCCTTGTTTTTCGAAAGTTTTGGAGGGAAAACACCAAGGAACACCAAACTCAAAGATTTTAAGATCAAACTACAAAGAAGCCTCAAGAACACCTTGAAGACTCATAAGAACATAAAAAGAACACCAAACTTAAAACTTTTTAGAAAACTAAAAATAAGTTTCAAAAATAAATAAGAAAAATAACAAGAGAACACCAAACTTAAAAGTTTGACATGAGATTTAATAAAAAAAAAATTATTTTTGAAAAATTTTTAAAAGGAGGGTTCCCAATTACCAAGAACATAAGCACAACGCTCTAGCCAATTGAGTTATAAATTTAAAGTGTTTTTAAAAAAAAGTATTTAATGTATATAAATTTTTTTTGAATACTGATAATTTGAAAACGCACAAGAAAAACAAGAAAAGACACAGAACAAGAAAAACTAAAGATCAAACAAGAAAAATAGCAAGAACAACTTGAAGATCAAGAAAGAACAATGAGCACAAATTTCAAAAATTTAAAGGAAAATAAAAGTATGCAATTGACACCAGACTTAAAATATGAATTTAAACTCAAACAGAAAAACTTAATTATTAGTTTATAAAAATTTTTGAAAAATTTAAAAAGAGAAAATAAGGATTTAAAAAAAATCAACCAAAAACAATAATAGAAGACGCAATTTTAGTGACACTAAACTAAAAATAAATTTTTCCTAATCTAAGCAACAAAATAAACCGTCAGTTGTCCAAACTCGAACAATCCCCGGCAACGGCACCAAAAACTTGGGTTGTCCAAGTAATACCTTACGTGAGTAAGGGTCGATCCCACGGAGATTGTCGGTTTAAAGCAAGCTATGGTTATTTTGTAATTCTTAGTCAGGAAATCAATGATAAGAGTGATTATATTTATGAAGAGTAAAAAGCATAAATTAAATAGTACTTGTTATGCAGTAATGGAGAACAGATTGAGGTTTTGGAGATGCTCTGTCTTCTAAATCTCTGCTTTCTTACTGTCTTCTTCTTCACGCACGCAGGTCTCGTTCCATGGCAAACTGTATGTTGGTGGATCACCGTTGTCAATGACCATCCATCCTCTCAGTGAAAATGGTCCAAATGCGCTGTCACCGCACAGCTAATCATCTGTCGGTTCTCACTCATGTTGGAATAGGATCCATTGATCCTTTTGCGTCTGTCAGTACGCCTAGCACTTGTGAGTTTGAAGCTCGTCACAGTCATCCCATCCCAGATCCTACTCGGAATACCACAGACAAGGTTTAGACTTTCCGGATCTCAGGAATGGCCGCCAATAATCCTAGCCTATACCACGAAGACTCTGATCATGAACCAAGAGGCTAAGAGATACACACTCAATCTAAGGTAGAATTGAAGTGGTTGTCAGGCACGCGTTCATAGGTTGAGAATGATGATGAGTGTCACGGATCATCACATTCATCACGGTTAAGTACAAGCGAGTATCTTAGAATAGAAACAAGCGTGATTGAATAGAAAACAAAAGTAATTGCATTAATTCATCGAGACACAGCAGAGCTCTTCACCCCCAACCATGGGGTTTAGAGACTCATGCCATCAGAAATACAATATGAAATGTGTAAAATGTCATTAGGTACAAAATAAAATCTCTAAAAGTTGTTTAAATACTAAACTAGTAACCTAGGTTTACAGAAAATGAGTAAACTATGATAGATAGTGCAGAAATCCACTTCTGGGGCCCACTTGGTGTGTGCTGGGGCTGATACTTGAGCTTTACACATGCCTAGGCTGTTTCTGGAGTTAAATGCCAGGTTGTAATCTGTTTTGGGCATTTAACTCCAACTTGTAACCTGTTTCTGGCGTTTAACGCCAGAATAGGGCAGAGAACTGGCGTTGAACGCCAGTTTGCATCATCTAAAATCGGGCAAAGTATGGACTATTATATATTTCTGGAAAGCCCTGAATGTCTACTTTCCAAAGAAATTGAAAGCACGCCATTTAGACTCCGGTAGCTCCAGAAACTCTACTTTGAGTGTAGGGAGGTCAGAATCCAACAGCATCTACAGTCCTTTTTCAGCCTCTGAATCAGATTTTTGCTCAGGTCCCTCAATTTCAGCCAGAAAATACCTGAAATCACAGAAAAATACACAAACTCATAGTAAAGTCCAGAAATGTGATTCTTATTTAAAAACTAATAAAAATATACTAAAAACTAATCAAATCATACTAAAAACTATGTAAAAGCAATGCCAATAAGTGTATAAATTATCCGCTCATCAGTTAACCATGCATGGACCTGGATCACTACATTTTTCAGGTATACTTCCTATTAAAGCAGAGATAGAACTACCTAAAGGAATAGTTTCTAACTCATTAATTCTATCCTTATGAATGCATAAATCTTTCAGAAATTTGGCATATTTAGGTACTTGCTGAATAACATCAAAAAGGGGAACAGTTACTTCAACCTTTTTGAAAATTTCTACCATTTTAGGATCAAGTTCCATCTGCTTTCTGGACTTCCTTGCAAGATATGAAAATGGGATAGGGATGGCGCCACTTGCAGCATCTGCATCCTTTGGTGCGTCATTCCTTTGTTGAGCTACTTCTTCCTCAACCTTGTCTTGTACTTCCTCTTCAGCATCTTCCATTTCAGCATCTTCTACTTCTATCACATCCTCAGCTGAGGCATGTTCTATTGGGCTCGGCTCCTCGTGGTTCCTCTCTGGCAGTATGGTTCCGGACCTCAAAGTGATAGCATTGATGCCACCCTTGGGGTTAGGTAAGGGTTAAGAAGGAATTCCACCGGAGTTTAAAGGTTGGTTTATAGAAGTAGGTAATGAATCTATCCGGGCGGCGAGAGCTTGTAAAGTGGCATTCAGACCATTTAGAGTAGAGTTCAGTGTAGTCTGCATGTCTTGTTGTCCTTGTGCAAGAGAACGAAGCATCTCGTCGTTTGATGAGGAAGTAGGATAAGTGATTTGTGGTACTTGTTGTTGGTTTTGCTGGGGTCCTTGTGATTGCCTTAAGTGAGGAGCTCTGTAAGGTTGGTTTTGATTCTGCTGTCTGTTGTTGTTATTCCACCTCTGGTTTCCATTGTTGTCTCTGCCTCCTCTGTTATAGTTGTCCCTCCAGCCATGGTTGGAATTTTCCCTCCAACCTTGGTTGGAGTTGTCCTGCCATCCTTGGTTATAATTCCCACCTTGGTTGTAGTTGCCGCCTTGTTGATTGTATCCTTGATTTGGGCGATCATAGAAGTTACGAGTAGCTGCCACAGTGTTATCTTCTTGTTGGAGCTGCGGGCATTCATCAGTATAATGACTATAGTCAGCACATATTCCGCATACTCTTTGGGGTACTAACTGTTGGCTTTGCTGCGATGGGGAAGGCTGAGCTTGTTATTGTTGATTCAACTGTAATTGCTTCAGTAGGTTGGTCATTTCACATATACTTTGTGTAAGAGCAATAGTCTCAGTGCTAGAGGAAACTTCTGCAACAGCTTTTGAATGGGTGCTCTTGTGCTTGTGGTTCTTAGTAGACTCAGCTAAGTCACTGATCAGTTGCCATGCTTTATCTGCGGTCTTGTACTTCTTTAGAGAACCATTACTAGCACCATATAGTGTGGTTTTATCCCGAGGCTTCATGCCTTGAGTGAAATAGCTAATTAACACTAGCCTGTCAATCATGTGATGGGGGCATACGTCTAGAAGATTCTTAAAATGCTCCCAGTACTCATAGAGAGTTTCTGATTCTCCTTAAACAATACATGAGATCTCTTTTCTCAATCTATTTGTAACTTCAGCTAGAAAGTATTTCTCCAAAAATTCTCTCCTGAGTGTATCCCAGTTGGTAACAGTCACTTCAGGTTGGGAGTAGTACCACTCCCTTGCCTTTCCCTCAAGAGAAAATGGGAAGGCTGTTAATAGAATAGAAGTTTCATTCGCACCCTGACGCCTAACAGTAGAACAGGCTGTCTGAAAATCCCTGAGGTGCTTAATGGGCTCCTGAGCAGGTAAGCAATGAAACTTGGGCATTAAGTTGATTAGTGTAGTCTTCAGTTCAAAATCTGCAGCCAGAGTTGGATGATGCACTTGATATGGCTGCATTATAAAATCTGGGGCTCCAGCTTCCTGGAGAGTAATCCTCCTAGGTTCTGCCATTCTATCTGCACGTGAATCAACTGAATCAATAGTAAATGAGCTTGTTTCACTTTTAGATGGTGGTTCAGATTCGCCCTCAGATGAGACTGGTGAATCGATAACAATCACTTCACCACCCTTAGAGCCTAACCGACGTCGAGCTCACCTAATACATGAAATAGTTCTTTAAATTTGAGGATCAAACGCGGCTAAGCTCGGATCAGGCAATGAACGCATTATTCAATGAAAGAAACATATAGCTCATGGTAATAAAATAAAAATAAAATATGCAAATAAAATAAAAATATGGACACTAATTAATAATTTAGCACACAATTGCAACTCTCCGGCAACGGCACCAAAAACTGGTGCGTGACAGAAGCTAGGCCAATTAAGAGATTTTTAAATAAGAAAGCAGCGTTGCAAGTATAGCCCTTAACCAGCTAAGATCCGCCTCACCAATTTAAAAAGGTCTCACAAAAATTTTAGAATAAAAATACTAGGAGTATGAATCCCAGGTCGTCTCCCAACGAGTTGCAGGAAAGGGTGCTATTTTATTAATTAGGAGTTTTCCGAGAATTTTGAGAGTTGAATAATGAGCAATTTAAATAATTATAAATTTAAGCAATAAAAATAAACTAAGAATAATTATTGATATTCTAAACAAAAAGCCTCGACTGGGGGAATGATTAATTGGAAGTTCTATCCTTGTTGGGATCTCTTCGGTGTAGTATTAAAAAAGTTATTGTTTTCACTTAGTTAACCCTTACTAAATAAAGGAAAGTCAAGTGGTTAAGCTAACCCTTATTCGCAAATCCTAGTCCTCTCCCTTAGGAAGGTCTAGCGTTAGTAAATACAGAACTAGCCAACAACGTACAGATTAATCAACACATAAGCCTTCCAACTCAAGTTTCTCCTTTTAATCAACCCCTATGTCAAGTATGGAATCTACTCCATTGACGTGAATATAACTCTCATAAAAAGATAAGAAGACATGATGAATTTTAATAAAATAAGGATTTAAAATTAATTAAAAAGGAAAAGTAATTTTCTGCACTAATAATTCATGAAAATACTCCAAGCGTAACTCTTAAATAAAGTAAATAAGGATATGGAAGAGTAAGGGGACAAAGTAAACAAACTAGAGTAATATCTTCAACGGAGGTAATGACTTCTTCAATATCCAAGAGCATAAAGCTAATTAACTATGAATGTAGAGAAAAACCTAAAAACTATCCTAATGAGGATGTATCTTAATGTGTGTTGATGCCTCTTGAGTTTCTGCATGTTCTCTGTCTTTATTCTATGTTTCTGGGCCGAGAACTGGGTTAAAACACGGCCCGAAATCGCCCCCAGCATTTTCTGTTAATTATGCAGATCGCGCAGGTCACGCGTACGCGTCATCCACGCGTTCGCGTCATTCAGCAATTTTCCTTGTCACGCGAGCGCGTCGTTCACGCGTTCGCGTCATTCGTGTAGACTCCTATCCACGCGTACGCGTCAGGCATGCGTTCGCGTCACTGCAATTTTCTCTATTCCGTGCGTTTGCGTGAGCCATGCGCGCGCGTCAGTGTTCGCTGGTCATCTCCTTAGTTTCTTGTGTTCCTTCCATTTTTACAAGCTTTCTCTCCATTCTCTAATCCATTCCTGCCCTATGAAGCCTGAAACACTTAATACATGGATCACGGCATCGAATGGTATAAAGGAGAACAAAAATATATAAATAAAAGATCTTTGGGAAGCAAGTTTTCAACCATAAAACGATACTAGAAAGGAAAAATGTAAAATCATGCAATTAGCGTGACACCACTCAATTAAACACAAGATAAACCATAAAATAGTGGTTTATCAGTGTGACACGCGAAGAAGACCATCGACGCGTACGTGTGACTGACGCGTACGCGTGACATGCACCATGTGCAGAAAACGCTGGGGGCAATTTTGGGATGAATTTGGACCCAGTTTTCGGTCCAGAAACACAGACTAGAGCCAGGGGACAAGCAGAGACTCAACATACTTCCTCATTCGCATAGTTTTTAGTTTTAGTTTTGAATCTTAGAGAGAAATCACTACTTCCTCTAGGTTTCCTTCACATTCATAGTTTTAGAGTTTTATGCTTTTGATTTGGATATTGAGAAGAGTTACTACCTCCGTTGAAATTTTCATTATTCTAGTTTGTTTCCTTATTCCATTACTCTTTTTAATTATTCATTAACCCTATTCAGATACGTATGTTTATGATTTTGGGATTTATTAATGCAAAGAACTATTTTTACCTTTAATTAATTTTCAGTTATTATTTTAATTAATTTATCATGTCTTCTCTTTACACCCTTTATATGCCTGTGAACGTTGTATTCATATTAATGGAGTAGACTCCCAACTTGACTTGAGATTTGATTAAAAGGAGACCCTTGAGTTGGAATACTCAAGTGTTGGTTTTAATTGGAAATTGTTGTCCAATTCTCTAGTCACTAACGCTAATCCTTCCATAAGGAGAGGATTAGGACTTGTGAATAAGAGTTAGCTAAATTACTTGACTTTCCTTTATTCGATAAGGCTTAACTAAGTAAAAGTAACAACCTCTTACTATTGCACTTGAGAAAATCCAATAAGGATAGAACTTCCGATTAATCTTCTCCCGGTCAAGGCTTTTATTTTAATTATATAAATTCCCTCGTCAATTTTCATTACTTTAATTAATTATTATTTTAATTTCTCATTCTCCAACTCAAAAAATTCTCAGAAAATTCCTGACTAATAAATAGCACTCTTTTGTCAACTTATTGGGAGACGACTTGGGAATTCTACTCCCAGTATTTTTACTCTAATTTTGTGACAACCCTTTTCTAAATTGATAAGCAGAGTTTTCATCGGTTAAGAACTGTACTCGCAATGTTACTTTTATATTAAATTCTTAATCGGCAATTTTTTGCACGTCACAACCCATCAATAATTAATGTTTTCTCGTTTTTCTTTAAGTTTATTTAAGTTATCTTAGTTTAATTTTCATGTTTTCTTTGAGTTTATGATCATGTGCAGTAATTAAAACAGAAATAGAAACAGTCATAGCTAGAAACAGAACACCCTGGAGCAGAGGCATGGCTGGCGTAGACAGAGTGGGGGTTTAACACCAATGAAGAGCACATTGCTGGCGTTGAATGCCAGTGATGGGGCAGAAACCTGGCGTTGAAAGCCAGGCAAGAACACCCCAATGGGTGTTCAATGCCCACTTAGAGGCACATAGCTAGCGTTGAACGCCAGCCAGGAGCAAGAGCTGGGCGTTCGACGCCCACAAAGGGGCAGGGAACTCAGATTCCCTAACCCCTCGGGATCAGTGGAGCTCACAGAATCTTCACCTACCCCACCTTCTTCTCTCTCTTCCTTTCACTCTTCCCCACACACTCTTCCTTATAAACCCTAACCCAATCACATCCATATCACTTCCCAAAACCATTATAACTCCTACCAACCCCCACTCACTTTAATTTCAAAATTTCCCACCCAATTCCCACCCATTCATTCGAACCCAACCTATCCCACTCCTATAAATACCCCTTCTTCCTACCCTTTTATACACACACCATCCATTCACTAAAAGCCCTTCTTGGCCGACTCCACTATCCCTCTCCATCTCCTCTATTCTCTTCTTCTTCTACTCTATTCTTCTTATTTTGCTCGAGGACGAGCAACGCTTTTAACTTTGGTGTTGAAAAAGCCTTGCTTTTTGCTTTCCATTCTCACTTATAGCACCCAAAGTTGGAGAATCCTCTAGAAAGAGGAAAGAGAAACCAGCTGCGTCCACCTCCGAATCTAGGGAGATGGAAAGATTCATCACCAAAGCTCATCAAGACCACTTCTTTGAAGTAGTGGCAAAGAAGAAGGTGATTCCTGAAGTCCCCTTTAGGCTAAAAAAGAACGAGTACCCGGAGATCCGAAGAGAAATTTGGAGGAGAGGTTGGGAAGTCCTAACCAATCCTATCTCAGAAGTTGGGATCTTGATAGTGCAAGAGTTCTATGCTGATGCATGGATTACTAAAAACCATGACACTAGCATGAACACATATCCCAAAAATTGGAGCACCATGGTCCGAGGCCGTCTCTTGGATTTCAGCGCAGAGAGTGTAAGGTTGGCACTCCATTTGCCAATGATACAAGGAGACCCACATTCTTACACTAGGAGAGTCAATTTTGACCAGAGGCTAGACCAAGTCCTTTCAGACATTTGTGTGGAAGGAGCTCAGTGGAAGAGGGATGCTCAAGGCAAGCCTATCCAACTGAGAAGGCTTGACCTCAAGCCCATAGCTAGAGGATGGTTGGAATTTATCCAACGCTCTATCATCCCTACTAGCAACCGGTCAGAAGTGACCATAGACAGAGCCATCATGATTCATTGCATCATGATTGGAAGTGAGGTGGAGGTACATGAGGTAATACCTCAAGAGTTGTACAAGAAAGTTGAAAAGCCTTCCCCTTTAGCAAGGTTGGCATTTTCCCACCTTGTCTGTCACCTATGCATTCAGATGGAATTGTCATAGAAGGAGACATTCTTATTGAGGAGGACAAGCCCATCACCAAAAAGATGATGGATCAAACTAGAGAGCTAGCACATGGACCACAGCAAGAGCATGTGGAGCTGCCTCAACAAGAAATCCCTGGGATGCCTCAAGGGATGCATTTTCCTCCCCAAGCTATTGGGACCAATTGCACACTTCTCTAGCAGAATTGAGCTCCAGTATGGATCAACTAAGGATGGGACATCAAGAGCACTCCACCATCCTCCATGAAATAAGAGAAGATCAAAGAGTTATGAGGGAAGAACAACAGAGGCAAGGGCGTGACATTGACGAAATCAATCACTCCATTGGATCCTCCAGAAGGAGTGGTGGCTGCCCTCATTAAGGTGGATTCGTTCCCTTTACTCCCCTATTTTTTATGTTATTTTTTTCTGTTTTTCATGTATTTTGTTTTATTATCTGTTTCTAGTGCATGATCATCTGTCTTTATGTCTTAAAGTTATGAAATATTCCATGCATCTCTCACCTTACTTAAAAGAAAATTATTTTAATAAAGAAAGAAAAGTAAGATGCATGAATTTCGAGTTGTATATTAAGAATAGTTCAATTATTTGATGTGGTGGCATTGCTTTTGTTTTCTGAATGTATGAATAAATAGTGCATATTTGATGTTGGAGTTAAAGAATGTTGGCTCTTGAAAGAGTGAGGATAAAAGTGAAGTATTATTGGTGATCTAAAAAATCCAAAAATTGATTCTTGAAGTAAGAAAAAGCAGCAAAAAAAAAGCAATAAAAGAAAAAAATATGCGAAAAAAGGAATAAAAAGCAGAAAAAGCCAATAGCTCTTTAAACCAAAAGGCAAGAGAAAGATTCAAGGCTTTGAGCATCAATGGTTAGAAGGGCCTAAAAGAAATATCTTAGCCTAGGCAATTCAAATGAGTTGCTTCCCTAACTATATGCTTGTGGTGTGAAGGTGTCAAGTGAAAAGCTTGAGACTGAGCAGTTAAAGTCATGGTCCAAAGAAAATAGTGTGCTTAAAAACTCTGGACACCACTGGCTGGGGATTTTAGCAAAGCTGAATCACAATCCTAAGGGGTTCACCCAGTCAAGTGTTTGTGGCATTTATGTATCTGGTGGTAATACGGGAAAACAAAGTGCTTAGGATCACAGCCAAGACTCTAAAGAAGCTGTGTTCAAGAATAAAAAAGAACTGAACTAAGAGAATCAATAGTATCATCTGGATTCTAAGTTCCTAAAGATGCCAACTATTCTGAGCTTCAGTGGAAAGTGAGATGCCAAAACTATTCAGAAGCAAAAAGCTACTAGTCCCGCTCATCTAATTTGAAACTGAGCTTCATTGAGAACTCTGAGATTTATTGTATTCTTCTAATTATTTTTATCCTACTTTGTTTTTGGTTGCTTGGGGACAAGCAACATTTTTAAGTTTGGTGTTCTGATGAGCAAATATTTTATACGCTTTTTGGCATTATTTTCATATAGTTTTCAGTATGTTTTGTTTACGTTTTATTATATTTTCATAGATTTTAGTGTAAAATTTACATTTTTGGATTCTAATTTGATTTTGTTTGTTTTATGGTGATTTCAGGTATTTTCTAGCTAAAATTGAGGAGCTTGAGCAAAAGTCTGATTCAGAAGTAGAGAAAGGACTGCAGATGCTGTCAGGATCCGACCTTCGTGCACTCGAAGGAGCTTTTCTGGAGCTACAAAGACTCAAATGGCGCGCTCTCAATGGATTTGGAAAGCTAACATCCAGGACTTTTCAGAAATATATAATAGTTTATATTTTTCTTTGGAAATGAAGGCCCAAAACTGGCATTCAACACCAGCCGCCAGCCCTATTCTTGGCGTCCAGCGCCCATAGGGGAGCAGCTGGCGTCCAATGCCCAAAAGGGGGTCCTTAGCCAGAGTTCAACACCCCTAAGGGACCCTAGCTCATAGAGACACTCAAAGCTCAGCCCAAACACTCACCAAGTGGGCCCCAGAAGTGGATTTTCACACCCCTAAGACTAGTCTATCATATTTCTGTAATCCTTAGTCATTAGATTAGTATATATAGGAGAAGATCACCCTTTTAAGGATCTTCTTCCTCCCCCATTATTTTCGAACACTATTATGTACAGTATGAATCACTAACCTCCTAAGGTTAAGGTTAGGAGCTCTGCTGAGTTTCATGGATCAATAATATTGTTGTTTTCATTCAATATGTCTGATTCTATTCTCTTATGCAACCTCATTCTTCATCTTATGAATTGAGGATGACCCGTGACAATCACCCTTGTTCTACGTGGGTTCTGTGCGATTCCTGACCCGGATAGCATTGAACTAAAGCTAGAGATTACATTGTGGATTCCTATAGAGCATCTGAGCAACTTTAGATATGTGACATATAATCCCATTGACTATAGGTGCGTGAAGGCTCTGTGGTGTTAAGGTTAGAATCAGAGAAGCAACACTCTCTGATCTGGAAGATCTGCCTTGTCTATGGCACCTTGAGTAGGATCGTGAAGGGGAGTGGATTTCTTAGAGCTTTATCTTTTGCTACAGTGAGAAACCTAGAGGTGGCTTGATGAAAGGACATGAGTCATCTCAACGTGGTGGATTGTTGCAGTAGAGGAGGTTAACTTGATGAGAGGATATGAGTTAATCACTTACGGCTGCCATTGAAAGAATCAAAAGGTTATTGAAGAAGACAGTAAGAAAAGTTAATCCGGAAAGACAAAGCATCTCCAAAGCCTCAACCATTCTATCACCATTGAATTCCTATCTACTTAGTAACGTTCTATTTATCTATTTTATATGCTTTTTCGTGACAAACTATAATTTTTATCCGCCTAACTAAGATCTGCAAGATATCCACTGCTTGCTCAAATCCACAATCCTCATGGCATCGACCCTGACTCACCTCAGGTATCACTTGGACGACCCGGTATACTTGCCGGTCTATCTGTGCGAATTTTACGGAGCCAGTTTTGTGCACCACAAGCCCTCAACATATCTTCCAGGGTTTGTATCATCCTCTCTTATTGACCATCGATTTGAGGGTGGTACGTGGTACTTAAGCTCAATTGAGTTCCAAACGGTTTCTGAAATACCCCTTGAATCTTAAAGTGAAACGAGGATCTCTATCAGAAACTATGATTGTAGGCATACCATACAGTCTTACAATCTTCTTAATATACAAACGGACTAACTCCTCTAAGGTATAACTCATTCAGACAGCTAAAAAATGAGCAGAGTTCGTCAATCGATCCACAATCACCTATACTGCTTCAAATCCTACCCAAGTCCTCGGCAATCTAGACACAACATCCATTGCGATACTTTTCCATTTCCATTGCAGAATTTCTAATGGTTGTAATGTTCCGGACGGTCTCTAGTGTTCAATCTTTACTTTCTGGCAGGTTAAACATTTTGAGACATGCAATGCCATATCATTCTTCATTCCCGGCCACCAGAACATTACCTTTAGGTTTGATACATCTTAGTACTCCCTGGAGGAATCGAAAACTTACTGCTTCTGTTAACACTTCTTGCCTCAAGTCTCCTACATTCGGTATGCAGATCCTTCCCTTGTATCTCCAAACTCCTTCTCTGTCTTTACTAACTTCTTCTTGTTTCCTCTATTCAATGACTTGCAACATTTTTTGCTGCTCCTGATAATTTTATTGAGCCTTTTGAATCTCACCCTTAAAATCACTAGAGATATGCAATTAATTTAAGCATACATAAATTCTTTAACAACATTTCTTCTATTAGCATCATCCAAGCTACATATAATGATTTCTTGCTCAAAGCATCTGCCACGACATTAGCTTTTCTTGGATGGCAACTCAGTTCAAAATCATAGTCCTTCAGTAATTCCATCCATCTTCTTTGGCGCATATTAAGCTCCTTTTGATCAAAGAGATATTTCAAACTCTTATGATCAGAGAAAACTTGAAACTTTACCCCATACAAGTAATGCCTCCACACTTTCAAGACAAACATGCAGCGAGTTATAGGTCGTAAGTCAGATATTTTACTCCGTGCGGTCTCAACTGTTGTAAAGCATACGCCACAACATTGTGGGGTTGCATAAGCACACACCCCAGACCTTTCAACGAAGTATCACAATACACCTCAAAAGGCTCATTAGGCTTGGGTAACGCAAGCACAAGCGCTGTAGTTAGTTTTTGCTTTAAAGCTTGAAAGCTCTCCTCACATTCTGATGTCCAGACAGACGGTGCATCCTTTCAAGTTAACTTTGTCAAAGGCAATGCAATTTGAGAAAATCCTTGATAAACCTCCGATAATATCCTGCTAAACCTAAGAAGCTTCTGATCTCCGTTACTGATGTAGGTCATACCCAATCCATCACTGCCTCAACCTTAGAAGGATCCACAGCTATTCCCTTCTTACTCACTACGTGACCCAGAAATGTCACCTCATTCTTCCATAATTAACATTTAGAAAGTTTAGCGCACAACTTTCCCTCTTTCAAAATCTACAGAACGATCCGCAAGTGTTTTGCGTGCTCCTCCTCGGTCATAGAGTAGATTAAAATGTCATCAATGAAGATGACGGCGAATTTATCCAGGAAAGGATGGAATGTCTGGTTCATATAGTCCATGAACACCGCAGGGGCATTGGTTAACCCAAAGGATATTACAGTATATTCGTAGTGGCCATAACGAGTTTTGAAAGCAGTTTTTGGGATATCTTCATCTCTCACTCTTATCTAGTGATAACCAAACCTTAAGTCAATCTTCGAAAAGACTCCAGCTCCTTACAACTGATCCATCAGGTCATCAATTCTCAACAATGGATATTTGTTCTTCACGGTTACTTTGTTCAGTTGTCTATAATCTACACATAGCCGCATACTTCCATCCTTCTTTTTCACCAATAACACCGGTGCTCCCCACGGAGAAATGCTCAGACGAATGAAGTTCTTACTCATTAACTCCTCCAGATGATCCTTAAGTTCATCCAGTTCTAAGGGCGACAATCGCTAGGGTGCAATTGAAATTAGTTCTGCTCCAGGCACCAACTCAATTGCAAACTCGATTTCTCGAGAAAGAGGAAATTCAGGTTTATCTTCAAGGAATACCTCTGGAAATTCACTTACAACCGGAATCTGGTTCAAACTTTGTTCATCACCTGACATACTTGCAGCTAAATACATAAAACCCTGATACTTATTACTGCTACAGTTCACCATAACGGAATTCAAGTAATATCTTTTCGCTACCACCGGTCCTTCTGACTCTTCAGACATAAATTGCACTGATCGTTCAAAATAATCGAGCAGTACGTGATGTTTTTATGACCAATCCAGACCCAGGATTAGATCGAGTCCAGTCATCAGCAAGCAAATCAAGTCATGAACAAAGGTACGGTGTTTAATTCTAAACGAAACTTGCTAACAACCTAGCCTAGTCACAACAGCATTAGAGGTAGGAGTATGCACTTGTAGGTCATAGGCTACCATAGTTATTTTCAACTCTAACTCACTAACTTTTTCAAATGATATAAATTAAGATTTTACCACCAAATTCACAATTACCTCTAATTAGAGTGTCTGACCTCTCGGCACCATCCGCCGACACAGTAAACACATGTCTCTACTGCTAAACCCTCTAACTTCCTGTCTCTTTCTCTCTGGATAATTCCAAGACAAATGCCCATCTCCACCAGAGTGGTAGCATACAGCCAGTCTAGCTCTCACGGACAGATGATACACCCCACATCTCCTACATGTCAGGTTTTTGGGAGGATTCTGAATCTGCTTTCCTTTGCCTCGTCCTTTGTTGTTGTTATTATTGAATCTCCGAAAGGTGCTATGGCCCTGATGTGGTTGTGGAACAGAGCCTCCTCGCTTGAAATTCTGTCCTCTAGGCGCAAAGTTCCTCCCTTGATCTCTCCTAACAAAAGATCGGTGATCACCCTTGTCCAATGCTGCCTTTCTCACACAATCCTCGACAACTCTGCTCTTGTTCACCAGTTCAAAGAAAACTTTGATCTCCATCGGGCCTACTGCACTCAGAATGTCACTCCATAGACCACCTTCATATTTTATGCATTTCCACTCTTCAAAATCCTTGGAGCACCCTGACAAACCGTAGAGAACCAGCATAGTTTCTCAAACTGGCTGGTGTACTCTGCCACTGACATAGGACCTTACTTCAGCTGTAACAACTCAAACTCCTTCGCCGTCCTGACTGAATCAAGGAGATACTTCTTAGAAAACTCGGATTGGAATACATCCCAAGGGATTGCAACATTATCTCACTACAGAAGTCATTGGGTCCCCTGCCACCAATACTGAGTTTCACCCATCAGCTGATAAGTATCAATCATGACACACTGATCTTCAGGCACTTGTTACGCTCGCAAGGCTCATTTCATCACCTGAAACAAATTGTCAACTTCTATCGGATTTGTGGTTCCTCTAAAATTTGGTGGATTTATCTTCAGAAAGGTAGCTAATGTCATCGGCCCATTTCTGCCATTACCCCCATTTCCATTATTCACCTGCTGACCAAGGACCTTAGTTGTTGCTTGTTGGTGCACGAAATTGTGATGTCCAGGCTCGAACAATCCCTGGCAACGTGAGCAACTTGGTACGCGTAATCGTGATAACACTTTAATTATGTAAAATTCATGGCTCTTTCCTTCCCTGGCAATGGCGCCAAGAACATGGTGCCAATACCATGGTTCAAAACTTCGATACAACTAACCAGCAAGTGCACTGGGTCGTCCAAGTAATACCTTACGTGAGTAAGGGTCGAATCCCACAGAGATTGTTGGTATGAAGCAAGCTATGGTCATCTTGCAAATCTCAGTCAGGCAGATTATAAAATAATAATGGGTTTTCGAATAATAATTAACAGAATAGGGATAGAAATACTTATGTAAATCATTGGTGAGAGTTTCAGATAAGCGAATAGAGATGCTTTCGTTCCTCTGAACCTCTGCTTTCCTGCTATCTTCATCCAATCAGTCTTACTCCTTTCCATGGCTGGCTTTATGCAAGGGCATCACCGTTGTCAGTGGCTACATCCCCTCCTCTCAGTGAAAAATATGCTCACATGCTCTGTCACAGCACGGCTAATCATCTGTCGGTTCTCGATCATGCTGAAATAGGATTCACCCTCCTTTTGCGTCTGTCACTAACGCCCAGCACTCGCGAGTTTGAAGCTCGTCACAGTCATTCAATCATTGAATCCTACTCGGAATACCACAAACAAGGTTTAGACTTTCCAGATTCTCTTGAATGCCGCCATCATTCTAGCTTACGCCACGAAGATTCTGGTTAGGAGATCTAAGAGATATTCATTCTAGCTTATTTCATGTAGAACAGAAGTGTTTGTCAGGCACGTGTTCATAGGGGAGAATGGTGATGAGCGTCACACATAATCATCACCTTCATCACGTTCTTGGGTGCAAATGGATATCTTAGAAGTGAAATAAGATGAATTGAATAGAAAACAGTAGTACTTTGCATTAATCTTTGAGGAACGGTAGAGCTCCACACCTTAATCTATGGAGTGTAGAAACTCTACTGTATGAAAATACATAAGTGAAAGGTCCAGGCATGGCCGAGATGGCCATCCCCCTAAAACGTGATCTAAGATAGCATACAACTGATCAAAGATTCCTAATACAATAGTAAAAGGTCCTATTTATAATAAACTAGTCACTAGGGTTTACATGAGTAAGTAATTGATGTATAAATCCACTTCCGGGGCCCACTTGGTGTGTGTTTGGGCTGAGCTTAAGTGTTGCACGTGTAGAGGTCCTTCTTAGAGTTGAACGCCAGCTTTTGTGCCAGTTTGGGCGTTCAACTCTGGTTTTGGCTCCTTTTCTGGCGCTGGACGCCAGATTTGGGTAGAAAGCTGGCGTTGAACGCCCGTTTATGTCGTCTATTCTTGGTCAAAGTATGGACTATTATATATTGCTGGAAAGCCCTGGATGTGTACTTTCCAACGCAATTAGAAGCGCGCAATTCGAGTTCTTTAGCTCCAGAAAATCCATTTTGAGTGCAGGGAGGTCAGAATCCAACAGCATCAGCAGTCCTTCTTCAACCTCTGAATCTGATTTCTGCTCAAGTCCCTCAATTTCAGCCAGAAAATACCTGAAATCACAGAAAAACACACAAACTCATAGTAAAGTCCAAAAATGTGAATTTAACATAAAAACTAATGAAAACATCCCTAAAAGTAACTAGATCCTACTAAAAACATACTAAAAACAATGCCAAAAAGTGTATAAATTATCCGCTCATCACAATACCAAACTTAAATTGTTGCTTGTCCCCAAGCAACTGAAAATCAAATAGGATGAAAAGAAGAGAATATACTATAAATTCCAAACTATCAATGAAACATAGCTTCAATCATATGAGCGGGACTTATAGCTTTTTGCCTCTTGAATAGTTTTGGCATCTCACTTTATCCATTGAGGTTCAGAATGATTGGCATCTATAGGAACTTCAGATTTCGAATAATGTTATTGACTCTTCTAGTTCAGTATGATGATTCTTGAACACAGCTTCTTTATGAGTCTTGGCCGTGGCCCTAAGCACTTTGTTTTCCAGTATTACCACCAGATACATAAATGCCACAGACACATAATTGGGTGAACCTTTTCAGATTGTGACTCAGCTTTGCTAAAGTCCCCAATTAGAGGTGTCCAGGGTTCTTAAGCACACTCTTTTTTTGCTTTGGACCTTGACTTTAACCGCTCAGTCTCAAGTTTTTACTTGACACCTACACGCCACAAGCACATGGTTAGGGACAGCTTGGTTTAGCCGCTTAGACCAGGATTTTATTCCTTTAGGTCCTCCTATCCACTGATGCTCAAAGCCTTGGGATCCTTTTTATTTGCCCTTGCCTTTTGGTTTTAAGGGTTATTGGCTTTTTGCTCTTGCCTCTTGGTTTTAAGAGCTTTGGCTTTTTCTGCTTGCTTTTTCTTTTTCTTTCTATTTTTTTTTTGCCTATTTTTTTTTCCTGCAAGCTTTGTCTTTGCTGCTTTTTCTTGCTTCAAGAATAATTTTTATGATTTTTCAGATTATCAAATAACATGTCTCCTAGTCATCATTCTTTCAAGAGCTAACATATTTAACATTCTTAAACAACAACTTCAAAAGACATATGCACTGTTCAAGCATACATTCAGAAAACAAGAAGCATTGTCAGCACATCAATATAATTAAGCTAAGTTCAAGGATAAATTCGAAACTCATGTACTTCTTGTTCTTTTGAATTAAAACATTTTTCATTTAAGAGAGGTGATGGATTCATAGGACATTCATAACTTTAAGACAAAGTTACTAACTACTAATGATCATGTAATGAAGACACAAACACAGATAAGCACATAACATAGAAAAGAAAAACAGAAGAAATAAGAACAAGGAATGAATCCACCTTAGTGATGGTGGCGTTTCCTTCTTGAGGAACCAATGATGTCCTTGAGCTCTTCTATGTCTCTCCTTGCCTTTGTTGCTCCTCCTTCATTGCTTTTTGATCTTCTCTTATTTCATGAAGGATGATGGAGTGCTCTTGATGTTGCACCCTTAGTTGCTTCCAATAATTGTGTGGAAGAAAATGTATCCCCTGACTCAGGGATCTCTTGATTTGCAGTCAAATGTTCTACCACTAAGCTATAGACCCTTGATGGAAGCTTTTGTCTTCCCTTTCCTCTTTCTAGAGGTTTCTCTGGCCTTAGGTGCCATCAATGGTTATGGAAAAGAACAAAAAAGCTATGCTTTTACCACACCAAACTTAGAATGTTGCTCGCCCTCGAGCAAAAGAAGAAAGAATAGAAGAAGAAGAAGAAGATATGGAGGAGATGGATGGAAGTGTGTATTCGGCCATATGGGTGGGATTCGGTGGGAGAGAGATGTTGAATTTTGAAGGTAGTGGGTGTATGGATGTGAGTGGTAAATGGAAGACAGAAGGGATGATCATGAATGGAAAGAGAGATGATGAGGTAGGTGGGGATCCTGTGGGGTTCACAGATCCTGAGATGATCCTGTGGGGTCTACAGATCCTGAGGTGTCAAGGCATTTACATCCATGCACCAATTTAGGCATGTAAAATGCCCTTGCATACAACTCTGGGCGTTCAGCGCCAGGTTGGTGCCCATTTTGGGCGTTCAACGCCCATTTGTTGCCATTTCTGGCGTTGAACACCAGAACCATGCTTGTTCTGGGCGTTCAGCGCCAGGATGTTGCCCATTTTGGGCGTTCAGCGCCAGAACCATGCTTTGTTCTGGCGTTGAACGCCAGGCAGATGCTTCCTCTAGGGTGTGATTTTTCTTCTGCTGTTTTTGATTCCGTTTTCAATTTTTATATTTATTTTGTGACTCCACATGATCATGAACCTATAAAGACATATAACTAAGAAAAATATAGTTAGATAAATAAAAATTGGGTTGCCTCCCAACAAGCGCTTCTTTAATGTCAGTAGCTTGACAGTGGGCTCTCATGGAGCCTCACAGATGTTCAGAGCATTGTTGAGACTCTCCAACACCAAACTTAGAGTTTGGATATGGGAGTTCAACACCAAACTTAGAGTTTGGTTGTGGCCTCCCAACACCAAACTTAGAGTTTAACTTTGGGGGCTTTGGTTGACTCTGCTTTGAGAGAAGCTTTTTATGCTTCCTCTCTATGGATGCAGAGAGAGATCCTTGAGTTGTAAACACAAGGTTGTCCTCATTTACTTGAAGGATCAATTCTCCTCTGTCCACATCAATCACAGCTCTTGCTGTGGCTAGGAAAGGTCTTCCTAGGATGATGGATTCATCCTCTTCCTTTCCAGTATCCAAGACTATGAAATCAGCAGGGATGTAAAGGCCTTCAACCTTTACTAACACGTCCTCTACTTGTCCATAAGCCTGTTTTCTTGAATTGTCTGCCATTTCTAATGAGATTTTAGCAGCTTGCACCCCATAGATTCCCAGTTTCTCTATTACAGAGAGGGGCATGAGGTTTATCCCTGAACCAAGGTCACATAGAGCCTTAAAGATCATGGTGCCTATGGTACAAGGTATTATAAACTTTCCAGGATCCTGTCTCTTCTGAGGCAATGTCAGTTGATCCAGATCACTTAGTTCATTGATGAACAAGGGAGGTTCAACTTCCCAAGTATCAATGCCAAATAATTTGGCATTCAGCTTCATGATTGCACCAAGAAACTTGGCAGTTTGCTCTTTAGTAACATTCTCATTCTCTTCAGAAGAGGAATACTCATCAGCGCTCATGAAGGGCATAAGGAGGTTCAATGGAATCTCTATGGTCTCTAGATGAGCCTCAGAGTCCTTTGGTTCCTTAGAGGGAAGCTCCTTATTGATCACTGGACGTCCCAGGAGGTCTTCCTCCTTGGGATTCACGTCCTCCACTCCCCTTGTAGGTTCGGCCATGGTGCTTATGTCAATGGCCTTGCACTCTCCTTTTGGGTTCTCTTCTGTATTGCTTGGGAGAGTACTGGGAGGGATTTCAGTGATCCTTTTACTCAGCTGGCCCACTTGTGCTTCCAGATTTCTAATGGAAGATCTTGTTTCATTCATGAAACTTATAGTGGCCTTAGACAGATTAGGGACTAAGTTTGCCAAATTAGAAGTATTTTGTTCAGAGTTCTCTGTCTGTTGTTGAGTGGATGATGGAAAAGGTTTATTATTGCTAAACCTGTTTCTTCCACCATTATTAAAGCCTTGTTGAGGCTTTTGATCCTTCCATGAGAAATTTGGATGATTTCTCCATAATGAGTTATAGGTGTTTCCATAAGGTTCACCTAAGTAATTCACCTCTGCTATTGCAGGGTTCTTAGGATCATAAGCTTCTTCTACATAAGAAGCCTCTTGAGTACTGTTGGATGCAGCTTGCATTCCATGCAGACTCTGAGAAATCATATTGACTTGCTGAGTCAATATTTTATTCTGAGCCAATATGGCATTCAGAGTATCAACTTCAAAAACTCCCTTCTTCATAGGCATCCATTACTCACAGGATTCCTTTCAGAAGTGTACATGAACTGGTTATTAGCAACCATGTCAATGAGTTCTTGAGCTTCTGCAGGCATTTTCTTTAGGTGAATGGATCCACCTGCAGAAGTGTCCAGTGACATCTTTGATAGCTCAGATAAACCATCATAGAATATATCCAGGATGGTCCATTCTGAAAGCATGTTAGAAGGACACTTTTTGGTCAACTGTTTGTATCTTTCCCAAGCTTCATAGAGGGATTCACCTTCTTTCTGTCTGAAGGTTTGAACATCAGCTCTAAGCTTGCTCAGCTTTTGAGGAGGAAAGTACTTGGCTAAGAAATCCGTGACCAGCTTATCCCAAGAGTTCAGACTGTCTTTGGGTTGAGAATCCAACCATAATCTAGCTCTGTCTCTTACAGCAAAAGGGAAAAGCATGAGCCTGTAGACTTCAGGATCTACTCCATTAGTCTTAACAGTATCACATATCTGCAAGAATTCAGTTAAGAACTGAAAAGGATCTTCAGATGGAAGTCCATGAAACTTGCAGTTCTGCTGCATCAGAGAAACTAATTGAGGTTTCAGCTCAAAGTTGTTTGCTCCAATGGCAGGAATGGAGATGCTTCTTCCATGTAAATTGGAATTAGGTGCAGTAAAGTCACCAAGCATCTTCCTTACATTATTATTATTTTCGGCTGCCATCTCCTCTTCCTGTTCGAAAATTTCTGAAAGGTTATCTCTAGATTGTTGTATTTTAGCTTCTCTTAATTTTCTCTTCAGAGTCCTTTCAGGTTCTGGATCTGCTTCAACAAGAATATTCTTGTCTTTGGTCCTGCTCATATGAAAAAGAGGAAACAGAAAAAAATAATAATAATAATAATAGGGATCCTTTTTACCACAGTATAGAGGTCCCTGTGTGAGTAGAAGAAAAGAAGGAGATGAGAGAGAAAGAGAATTTTCGAAAATGATTTTTGAAAAAGAGTTAGTGATTTTCGAAAATAGTTTTTGAAAAGTGTTAGAAATTTTTCGAAAATTAAAATTAAAAATAATTAGTTAATAAAAAAAAAGAATTTTTGAAAAAAGGGGGAGATATTTTTTCGAAAATTAGAGAGATAGAGAGTTAGTTAGGTAGTTTTGAAAAAGATAAGAAACAAATAAAAAGTTAGTTAGTTAGTTGAAACAAATTTTGAAAATCAATTTTGAAAAGATAAGGAGTTAGGAAGTTAGAAAAGATATTTTGAAATCATATTTTTGAAAAAGATAAGATAAGAAAATATTTTTGAAAAGATATGATTGAAATTAGTTTTTGAAAAAGATTTGATTTTTAAAATCACAATTAATGACTTGATTCACAAGAAATCACAAGATATGATTCTAGAACTTAAAGTTTGAATCTTTCTTAACAAGCAAGTAGCAAACTTGAAATTTTTGAATCAAAACATTAATTGTTATTGTTATTTTCGAAAATTATGAGATAAAATTAAGAAAAAGATTTTTGAAAAACATTTTTGGAATTTTCAAAAATAACTAAGAAATTTGAAAAAGATTTGATTTTTGAAAAAGATTTTGAAAAAGATAAGAATTTCAAATTGAAAATTTGATTTGACTCATAAGAAACAACTTGATTTTAAAAATTTTTGAAAAAGTCAACTCAAATTTTCGAATTTAATGAGAGAAAAAGGGAAAGATATTTTTTTGATTTTTGAATTTTTTATGAAGAACATGAAAATTATGGAATGCATGAAATTTTTAGATCAAAACAATGAATGCATGCAAGAATGCTATGAATGTCAAGATGAACACCAAGAACACTTTGAATGTCAAGATGAACATCATAGACACAATTTTGAAAAATTTTAATGCAAAGAAGACATGCATGACACCAAACTTAGAATTCTTTAATGCTCAGACACTAAGAATTCAAGAATGCATATGAAAAACAAGAAAAGACACAAAACAAAAAATCATCAAGATCAAACAAGAAGACTCACCAAGAACAACTTGAAGATCATGAAGAACACTATGAATGCATGAAATTTTCGAAAAATGCAAGATGCACATACAATTGACACCAAACTTATAACATGACTCAAGACTCAAACAAGAAACAGAGAAATATTTTTTATTTTTATGATTTTCTAATTTTTTTGAATTTTTTTTCGAAAATTATTTGTAAAAGAAAAATAAAGATTCCAAAATTTTTAATATGAATTCCAGGAATCTTGCATTCTTAGTCTAAAGCTTCAGTCCAGGAATTAGACATGGCTCACTAGCCAGCCAAGCTTTCAATGAAAGCTCCGGTCCAAAACACTAGACATGGCCAATGGCCAGCCAAGCTTCAGCATGTAATTCAGACATGACACGCCTGACATACTCATTCCCAAAGGAATTAGACATGGCTTCACAGCCAGCTAGGCTTCAACATGCTTCATGAAACACTAGAATTCATTCTTAAAAATTTTGAATAAAATTTTTGAAAACATTTTTATATTATTTTCGAAAACAGATGAGAAAATTTTAGAAAATATTTTTGAAAAAATTTTTGAAAATAAAATAAAAAGAAAATTACCTAATCTGAGCAACAAGATGAACCGTCAGTTGTCCAAACTCGAACAATCCCCGGCAACGGCGCCAAAAACTTGGTGCACGAAATTGTGATGTCCAGGCTCGAACAATCCCTGGCAACGTGAGCAACTTGGTACGCGTAATCGTGATTACACTTTAATTATGTAAAATTCATGGCTCTTTCCTTCCCTGGCAATGGCGCCAAGAACATGGTGCCAATACCATGGTTCACAACTTCGATACAACTAACCAGCAAGTGCACTGGGTCGTCCAAGTAATACCTTACGTGAGTAAGGGTCGAATCCCACGGAGATTGTTGGTATGAAGCAAGCTATGGTCACCTTGCAAATCTCAGTCAGGCAGATTATAAAATAATAATGGGTTTTCGAATAATAATTAATAGAATAGGGATAGAAATACTTATGTAAATCATTGGTGAGAGTTTCAGATAAGCGAATAGAGATGCTTTCGTTCCTCTGAACCTCTGCTTTCCTGCTATCTTCATCCAATCAGTCTTACTCCTTTCCATAGCTGGCTTTATGCAAGGGCATCACTGTTGTCAGTGGCTACATCCCCTCCTCTCAGTGAAAAATATGCTCACATGCTCTGTCACAGCACGGCTAATCATCTGTCGGTTCTCGATCATGCTGGAATAGGATTCACCCTCCTTTTGCGTCTGTCACTAACGCCCAGCACTCGCGAGTTTGAAGCTCGTCATAGTCATTCAATCATTGAATCCTACTCGGAATACCACAGACAAGGTTTAGACTTTCTGGATTCTCTTGAATGCCGCCATCATTCTAGCTTACGCCACGAAGATTCTGGTTAGGAGATCTAAGAGATATTCATTCTAGCTTATTTCATGTAGAACAGAAGTGTTTGTCAGGCACGTGTTCATAGGGGAGAATGGTGATGAGCGTCACACATAATCATCACCTTCATCACGTTCTTGGGTGCGAATGGATATCTTAGAAGCGAAATAAGATGAATTGAATAGAAAACAGTAGTACTTTGCATTAATCTTTGAGGAACAGCAGAGCTCCACACCTTAATCTTTGGAGTGTAGAAACTCTACTGTATGAAAATACATAAGTGAAAGGTCCAGGCATGGCCGAGATGGTCAGCCCCCTAAAACGTGATCTAAGATAGCATACAACTGATCAAAGATTCCTAATACAATAGTAAAAGGTCCTATTTATAATAAACTAGTCACTAGGGTTTACATGAGTAAGTAATTGATGTATAAATCCACTTACGGGGCCCACTTGGTGTGTGTGTGGGCTGAGCTTAAGCGTTGCACGTGTAGAGGTCCTTCTTAGAGTTGAACGCCAGCTTTTGTGCCAGTTTGGGCGTTCAACTCTGGTTTTGGCTCCTTTTCTGGCGCTGGACGCCAGATTTGGGTAGAAAGCTGGCGTTGAACGCCAGTTTACGTTGTCTATTCTTGGACAAAGTATGGACTATTATATATTGCTGGAAAGCCCTGGATGTGTACTTTCCAACGAAATTAGAAGCGCGCCATTTCGAGTTCTGTAGCTCCAGAAAATCCATTTTGAGTGCAAGGAGGTCAGAATCCAACAGCATCAGCAGTCCTTCTTCAACCTCTGAATCTGATTTCTGCTCAAGTCCCTCAATTTCAGCCAGAAAATACCTGAAATCACAGAAAAACACACAAACTCATAGTAAAGTTCAGAAATATGAATTTAACATAAAAACTAATGAAAACATCCCTAAAAGTAACTAGATCCTACTAAAAACATACTAAAAACAATGCCAAAAAGCGTATAAATTATCCGCTCATCACTTGTATAGCTGCAACCATATTTTTCAAGGCATTCATGAAGTTCACAGGGTTATTCAAAGTTGTTTCAGGTTTTGTATTACTATTTCGGCCTCTGCTTCGGCCACGTTCGCATCTACAAGTCATCATTTGGTTCCTGTTCACACCAAACAACTGATATCAAGGTCATCAGTCTCAATATCTCAAGTCTAATGCTTCAAAGTCCCAAATGCATGCTCATAAATAAATATGCCACATATATCAACTAGATATCCTAATTAGCATATACACACATCTAGAGTATGCTCAGAAGTATAGTCAGTCCATCCCTCAGGCTCTACAGAGGAAAAAATACATAATATACATGTGGAGAATCTATATACATAAATACATAGCAAAATATATATATATATATATATATATATATATATATATGACATCCCAAAAGTGATATCTTCGCTTGCATAGAGACCTCCAGATGCTCACCAAGTGCATCTTGACCTGCATCTGAAAAATAATAGAAATATGTATAGAATGAGAACCATAGATTCTCAGTATGGTAAAGGTACCCGCATAATTAATATATAAGGTCTCGAGAAAGCCAGAGGCATTCTTAGGACTCTGACACTCAGATAAATCTTAAAATTTTATTCTAAACCAACAATATTGGTAATCTAACTAAAGGATTTTAGCCCTAATCTAGCCCTACACTTTCTGCCTCCTCCTAATCTCCGAATTACCGGTGGTACAATGCTCAGCACGTACTCCTCCGCCAAGAGAGGGTTTCTCAAAGTATACACAGGCAATTCAACCAAAGAAAACACAAATAGAGGTACAATTACAGCAAGTAGAACAAGTAGCAAATAAGCAGAGTTATACAGTTAAGCAAACTAAAATAATGCACATTCAAGCAAAACATATAAATGCATATGATGTATGCCTGCCCTATGGCTGATGAGTCTCATCTATCGGTTATATAGCCAACCCAACATCTCTTGGTAGCTAACCATTAGATAGTCCCTCTGTGCGCGCATCCCCAAGCTTAATAATATCCATGGAAAAAACCCCAAGCTCAAATTAATATATATAATATGCATGCCTGTGGGAGAATCCGGGGAGTTAAAGTGGTCAATCACATCTTGCGATAGAGAGTTAACAGAGTATCAAGTCTCAACCTAAAGCAAGTGCCCAGAGAAACTCGTGTCTCAATAATTCAAATGTATAAGCCATGTGAATAATTAAAGTACAATTCATCATTGTCAATATCATTCTCAATCATGTCTCATTCAATATCAGATTCATCATTATTATCATTATCATTACCAATCTCTTCCCTTTCAGCATTACCAATACCTAATTACTTAATTAATCACTTTAAAATCCCTTTTAATATCTCTTTAACCTATTCAACACTCTCACCCTTGTTCTAAAGCTTAACGACTCATTATTGGATCCTAAACAAGTGTTAAAAAGGTTTGGAAAGCTAGAAAATAGGTTTTAAACTCAAAAGTTCAACTTTTACCCAAAAACACCAAACCACAAGTTTTTTTCCAAAATTTTCAATTCCAAGTTCATCATATCACAATCCAAAACAGCTCTTCATGTCTCAAACCATATTCACATGCTTTTCAAATCACTTCACAACATACCAAGACTCAAAATCACACAATCTATTCAACAAATTCATTCATACAATCTCACCAAATCCAACACTAACCATTAACACTTCATATCAAATACATATATCAGATACATATATCATATCTACTCTCAATCTCCAACCGCAACGCACATTAGACTTCCACAATCATTTTCTATCCACAGAACACAAACAATTCACATAATTCAGCACAGCCTAAATTTTCATGTGACATTAATATTAACTACGAAAAACCAAAATCATACCTTGGTCGATTTTTCCCAAGCTTAAAACACCACAAAACCCCCCTTCTTTGCAAGTTTTCTGACCTCCAAACTATATTCAACGAGTCTCGGCCACCAAAGCTTAATTCCAAGCGCTCTAATTCACCAATTCAATCTCCAATTCAACTTAAATTCAATCTAATCCATACAAATCACCATAATTAACACTAGAGTTTACAAAATTGGACAAACTACAAGGTTTTAGAGTTTTCTTACCTTACCTATTGATGATTGGCATAAAACTCAACAATTACCCGCCACTAGATCGAACCTAAATCATCAAAAACATCAAAGCCTTCAATACCCATAACCAAGAATAAAAAATTCAATAGAAGGGAGAACTAGAAGTGAATAACAAATTTTATTACCACTTTGTTCTAATAAAATTGAAGAGGATTCTGAGACGAACGCGTGGCCATAAATGGCTCGTCAATCGGAGCTCCAGATTGAAAGTTATGATGGATTGAATGTTGATAGTGGATTAGGCTTAGGGTTTTCTTAGCTTGCTTCACTCCCAACGTGAAATGAAGTATGGAAAGGGAAAGGAGTGGCTAAAGCCAATTAAGTGACGATGAGTGGGTTGGGCCTTGGGCCCAATATAGGCTAGGTTCAACTGATTCGGCTCGTTGGCCCATTTTTTAGGGAAAACTTTTAAAATTAGTGTCAAAATTTGTATTTTAAATATTTCTACTTCTCTATATTATAAAATTTAATTTCTTAGCTTCTTTGAATAATAATTAATTTATAAACCAATTATTTTATTAATTTTGTGGAGTTTACAATGAAAGTTAAGAAATAAAACAAGCCAGGAAAGGGGCTAAGAAATCATAAGCTAGTTGCACCTTTAGAAGACTTTTTTTGTTTAAACTTCTTAGAAGTGCAAGTATTTTTGCAGCAGCCCCGCCGACCTCCTCTTCGTTGATGGTGGCAGTTCTTCCTTCTTGTATAACATTTTATTTCTGTTACTTTTTGTTTTCTTATGTTTATTAAGCCTCTGCTAGTTCTTCCTTCTTGTATAACATGTGTTTATTAAACAATTTCAGCTTCAAGTACGTACTATACAGACTAACCCCAATTTAAGATACAAAA
This sequence comes from Arachis hypogaea, assembly GCF_003086295.3. Taxonomy (NCBI): domain Eukaryota; kingdom Viridiplantae; phylum Streptophyta; class Magnoliopsida; order Fabales; family Fabaceae; genus Arachis; species Arachis hypogaea. The sequence goes on along the minus strand of NC_092049.1, from coordinate 34,731,233 downwards.
TTTTAAGACTACTAGGTATGTATATTAATTTTTAATTGGTTTTGTAAATTTTGGGGGGTTTTGGGTTCTAATTTTAGGTTTTCTAATTTTGGGGGGTTTCGGCTTCTGATTCTTGATTTGGTAGTGAATTTGTTTGAAGTTATTTATTATGATAATGAATTGCTAATTTACTGCACAGATTGAGCATTAAGATCCAGTTGTATCTGATGCATCCATGAATGGTTACCGCCAATGATTTAGATCCTGTCTCCATTTGGAACTGGGAACATCACCAATGTTGCTCTGCTCTCTGCTCGCCCAATCTTCGTCACTGCCTTTATAAGTAAGTGCTATGCATTCAAAATACCTGAAAACTGTTAATGATGTTAAAGTTTAAGATTGATTTGAATATTCATTCATTTGCTTGATCTGAATCTCTATTAAATGTTACAATCTTCTAGACGTTGTTCTTTGTTGTTAGTAACAAAGTCTCTGTTGCAATGGTGGATCATGTAAATTTGATTAAAGTGTTGTTAGATTTTGTTGAAAATTGACAAAAAGAGGTAAGAATTAGGATATTAGAATTGAGGTTGTGACTAATTGAATGATGCTGTGTATGATTTATTAAATGATGATGATGCTGAAAATTCTGTTTGTTAGAGTGCAAAATTTGTTGAAAGGCTAAAAACCAAGTTTCATGATTGAATTAATTGATGATACATGTTAATGATTAATTGAGATGATGTGGACTGATAAACCCCATTTTTAGGGTTTATCTTGTGCTTAATTTAGTAGATTTTATCTACTATTCTCACACTTATTCATAGAATTCGCATGTTTTACATTTTCCTTTCTAATTTTGTGCTATGATTGAAAACATGCTTCTTTGGCCTTAAATTTGCTACTCTTATTACCATTCGATGTCGTGATATGTTTGTTAAGAGTGTTTTTAGGGTTTATAGGGCAGGAATGGCTTATAGGATGGAAAAGAAGCTTGCAAAAGTGGAAGGAATACAAGAAATTGAAAGAATTGCTAAGCTGTCAAGCCTGACCTCTTCATAATAAATCGATCATAACTTGAGCTACAGAGGTCCGAATGAGGCAATTCCAGTTGCGTTGGAAAGCTAACATCCAGGGCTTCAAAATGATATACAATTTTCCATAGTTATCATACAGTTAGGTGATGGGCACGCGTGGATCACACGAACGTGTGACCTTGCAAAAGTTCCGCGACGCGTACCCGTGGGCGACGCGTACGCGTGACAGAGCCACGTGCTGTCAAAATTTGTTGGAGGCAATTTCTTGGCTGTTTTTGGCCCAGTTCCAAGCCCGAAACACTGATTAGAGGCTGCAGAGTGGAGAAATCAGGGACACAACTTTCATTCACATAATTTTAGCTTTAGATGTAGTTTTCTAAAGAGAGAGGCTCTCTCCTCTCTCTAGGTTTTAGGTTTTTTAAGTTTAGTTCTTCTCAAATTCTGAATTTTATCTTATTTCAATTTAGTTTCTCTTCTACTTTTATTTGTTCTGGTACTTTAGTTTATCTATTTCTCTTGTTGATTGCTTTATGTTGCTTTTTTAGTTTATGAATTCCCCTGTTAGATTTGATTTCCCTTTTAATGCAATTTGAGGTATTTCATATTTATTGCTTCTTCCTTTATTTGTTATCAATGATGCTTGCAATTGTTGGTTTTAGATTTTACATTCTCTATTGTTTTTCTATGCTTTTATTTTTTGCCCACCAAGTGTTTGATGAAATGCTTGGTTGGATTTTAAATTAGCTTTTTATGTTCTTAGCTAAGATTGAGTAATTAGACACTCTTGAATTGTCAAAGTCTCTTGTTGGTTGGTGATTGAAACTTGCTAGTTGTCTTGAGCTTCACTAACTCTAGTCTTTGATTAGGACTTGGAAACTTAAGTTGATTTTCTCACTTGACTTACCTTCAATTGTTAGAGGTTAACTAAGTGATAGCAAAAGGCAATTACCATCACAAGTGACTATGATAATGGGGATAGGAATTCCAATTATCAATCCTTGCTAAGACTTTTCTTAATTATTATTTTATTTCCTTGTTATTTACATTGCTTGTTCCTTATTTCAAAAATCCAAAAAGATAAAATCCCATAACCAATTATAAGTACACTTCCCTGCAATTCCTTGAGAGACGACCCGAGGTTTAAATACTTCGGTTTATTTTTATTGGATTTGCTTAAGTGACAAAGAAATTAAATTTGATTGAAGTTTAATTGTCGGTTTAGATCTATACTTACAACGCGACTACTTTTTGAAATTCTTTACCGACGATTTTTCTCACATCAATTTTTGGCGCCGTTGCTGGGGAATTACAAACGTGTGCCTTATTATTGGTTATTGTGAATAATTTTGCTTTTTCGTTTCTTTGTTACTGTTTCTAGTTTTAGGAGTTTATTTTCATTAATTCTTATTAGTTTTTGCTTTTACTTGCTACTATGAATTCTCATCCATTTGGCTACGAGTTTGGTTCAAATTATGTTGTAGGGAATGGAAGCTATAATGAGAACATGCATTAAGGTTGGGATAATCAAAGATGGGAGGAGCCATAAGGACCTCCACCAACTTACTATGAGCAAGAGCCATTCCAAGGTGTATACCAAGACAATAGATATGGTGGACCCCTTGTAGTTACCAACAAGCCCCACCATATGCCTATGAACCCCTCCTCAATATAGCTTTGAACCATCGTACTCACAAGCCCCTTTCCACCATTCACCTCCGTATGACCCTAACCCTTATCTACCACACAAACCACCATACGAACTATATGAACCATACCCAGAACCACCACCTCAATATACACCATCTCCATACCCTTATCAAGAAGAACCACCTCCATATTATGAGCCTTTTCTCCCAACAAATGAACCCTCCTATCCACCCCAAGCTCCCATAGATGATACCTTTAGTGCTATTCACCAAGGGTAAAGAGAGCTTCAAACCACACTTATCTCTACTCTCACCGGTCTCACCTCTACTCTCCAAGCTCTTATATCCCGTGTGGATCCATCCTTTACCCCCAATACTCAACCCTCAAGCTCTGGTGCACTTACTTTTCACCCATATCCATTAATCCAAGAGTAACATAATTCCAATTACGCTATTGACATGGAACAAGAGAGAAGGGATCGTCTTAGGGACGTAATGGATAATTGGATCGGGTTCACACATCCATACTTCAAGAGAAGCAAGAGGAGGCCCAAAAAGTAGAGGTAGGAGAGACCCTTGAAGATGAAGGAGTAGTTGAAGAATTAGGGGGAATTGAAGAAAGTTGTCAAGAGGTGGAAGTTATTAAGGAGGAGTTAGATTTTATACAAGAGCAAGTGGAGAAAACCGAAATTATCGAAAAAGAGGAAGTGGTTGAGGATTAGGAGATGTGGAACCTCCATGGGAATCTCAAGTCATAGAGCCTCCTTCCAAAACATTTGAATTTGATGTTGAGGAGGGTGTACATCCTCCAAGGCATGTCATGGTTGAAGACTTGGAGGAGGGTGATCATGAGATGGATTCAATAATTGATGAGTTTTTATCAATAATTGAATCCTCCCCCATTATACTTAAAGAAGAGGTCAATGTTACAGAAGCTTATCAAGAGGTGGAGATCATCAAAGAGGAGCCCAAGAGAGTGAAGCATACATTGGCAAGGCCACCACTGGAGATACCTCCCCCCCAAGCCATTACCATCCAACACAATATTCAAGTGGGTAAAATTCTTATCCTTAAACTCTACCTTCCCACTTGAATATGGTCTGCTTGAAACGGATGGATAAATTAGAGCTATCTGTGGTTTTAAGAGTAAAAGGGAGATGGTTAGTGGTTGGCAACACCATCCTAGGTTTGTTATGGTTGGAAGCTCAAGGCCTAATTGTAAGGGTTGGTATAATTCTCAATTGATTGGGTCTAGAAGGATGTTTGGGTGCTTAAATGAGAATTCCAAGGCTAAACTACCCGGATGGAATCATGATGATCAACTTAAAGATAGGTGTGGAAACAAGATTTGGGATCCCGACATACATGAGGATCAACTTTGGGAGCTCAAAACTTGTGAAAAACTTCATCAAGGCTTGGTGAATTCACTTGGAGATGTTAGAGCATATTGAAAGTCCAAGCATTGGTGGAAGTTTCAAGATGAGTTCAAGCACAAGTCATCATGAAAATGAGCTCACCAAATGTCCAACTTAAGGACTTTAACTAAAAGTGCTAGGTGGGAGACATCTGACGTCGGGGTTTCTACCAGTAAAGAATGTCATAAAAATAGTCGCGTTGTAGATATAGTCTCTAAACCGACAAAAATCCTTCGTACAAACGTTTTGGTTATCACAAGTAACAAACCCCTTTGAAATTGATAACCGAGTATTCAAACCTCGGGTCGTCTTCTCAAGGAATTGCAGGGAAGTATGTTCTTATTATTGGTTATGAAGATTATAAATTGGGGGTTTTGGAAGTAAGGAAGTAATATGTTGCACAAAAAGAATAAAATAAAATAGTAATAATAAAATAAACTCTTGGCAAGGTATGAAGAACTGGAGGTCCTATCCTAGTTATCCTTATCAATTGTGATGAGAATTGGATTCTTCCCCCACCTTATTAACCTTTAACTATAAAGGTAAGTTAAGTGGACAAATTAATTCCAATTTTCAATCAATAATGAGTTTGATAACTCAAGAGTTACCAATGTCTCAACCAAAGCCAAAAGAGAAAAATCCAAATTATTTATATAATAAAAAGGAGCAATCATAAATCTGAAATACTTCGAATTATATTAAATAAAATTTTCAAATCATAACATGGGAATTCATAAATTAAATTGGAAAAATAAATAAAAATAAAGAACCTGGGATTGAGAGTCACTCTAAAACTAAGAGAAATTCTAAATCCTAATCCTAAGAGAGAGGAGAGAACCTCTCTCTCTAAAAACTACATCTACTCCTAAAATTGTGAATGTCAGAGCCTCTCTATGAATGGATACATTCCTCCATTGTATAGCCTCTAATCTGTGTTTTCTGGGTCGAGAACTGGGTCAAAAATAGCCCAGAATTCGCTGGTTGCGAATTCATTTGCGCTGATTTTCGTCACTTGCGACGCGGCCGCATGGATCACGCGGTCGCGTCGCCTAGCGTCAGGGGAACTATAGCATATTATATCAAATCGAAGCCCCGGACGTTAGCTTTCCAACGCAACTGGAACCGCATCGTTCGAACCTCTGTAGCTAAAGTTATAGCCGTTTGAGTGCAGAGAGGTCAGGCTGGACAGCTTAGCAATTTCTCCAACTTCTTGCATTCCTTCCACTTTTGCATGCTTTCTTCCCATCCTCTAAGCCATTCCTGCCTTATAATATCTGAAAACACTTAACACACATATCAAGGCATCTAATGGTAATAAGAGAGGATTAATAATAAGCAAATATAAGATCAAAGAAGCATGTTTTCAATCAAAGCACATAATTAGGAAGGCAAATATAAAATCATGCAAATAGTATGAATAAGTGGGTAAAGAGTAGATAAAAACCACTCAATTGAGCACAAGATAAACCATGAAATAGTGGTTTATCAACCTCCCCACACTTAAACAATAGCATGTCCTCATGCTAAGCTCAAGAGAAACTATAAAGATGAAGAGGAATGGTAGAATGTATGAAATGCAACCTATCTATATGAATGCAACTACATGCAGAATGTTTCTACCTACTTGATTAAAAATAAACAAATCTTTCAAGAACAAATATGAACTGGATTTCACTAATTCAAATCATAAAAATGAAGCACAAATAGACTTGTAAGAAGAAAATAGCTTATGAAAGCAGGGAACAAGGAATTGAGTATCGAACCCTCACTGGTAGTGTATACACTCTAATCACTCAAGTGTTTAAGGTTCGATTCTCTCAATTCTCTACTAACCTTGCTTTCTAAGGCTTGCTCTTCATCTAACAATCAACATAAATTTAATGCACAGATACATATATCAAGAGGTCTTTTAAGGGTTGTAATGGGGTTACGGTCAAGGTAGGATTGTATTTGGCCAAGTGGACTAAAATCTGAATCCTTAATTAACTTAAACTTTCCACCTAACTTAAACAATCCATGTAATCATAATACAAAAACCTAACTGTCCATTAACCATGTTATCCATGTATTCATGCATTCAAATTTCAAGTACAATACATATGCATTGCTTTCAACACTTAGCTTTGGGGCATTTTGTCCCCTTTTTATTATTTGCTTTTTTTTTTCTCTTTTTCTTTTTCTTTTCTCTCTTTTTTTTCTCAATGCATATGATTAAATTATTGAATGCATGAATCATGTTCTAAACATTTCTTTCACATTTTCATAAAGATATATAATACCCAATTCTTAAACCAAATATTTCCAAACCCAATTTTTCCACACTTAATTCATGAGCATTCTCACTAGTCTAAGCTAACCAAGGATTTAAATTAAGGACAATATTGTTTTTCTGCTTAGAGTTAGTGATGAGCTAAAGTAAAGAACAAAGGGGTAAAATAGGCTCAAATTGGTTTGCAAATGATAATGAAAGGTAAGGCCATATGGGTATGTAAGCTCAGTGAAACAAAGGCCTCAATCATATAAGTGCATGTATACATCAAACAATGGAAATATAGAATTAAGCAAGACAAAGATCACAATTTTAGAGAGAAAAGTATACACTAAAACAGAATTTTGGTTGATAAAATGCAACCAATTCAAATAGGCTCAAAAATCTCACAGGTTTTGTGTGTTCGAGTTCTAAACCATGTTCCAGTATAATATCTCTTCAAACAAGTGTAACATTAAATTTTATTCAAATTAGTAAAATTTTCTAAAAGGTTTCTTGAAAAAGAAAATATTACTTTAACCAAGTGGTAAAATATGCACAAAAATCAAACAAACATGCAAATGCAACAATGAACAAACAAATAAAGTAAAATATTGGTGTTGAGTCAAGAAGTAACTAACCCATGGAGATCGGTATCGACCTCCCCACACTTAAAGATTGCACCGTCCTTGGTGCATGCTGAGCTGTGCAGGTGGACGGGTTGTTTCAACTATTTGCTTTTCTCTAAAGATTTTGTAGATGGACTTGTTTGTTTCCCTTTTGGAAGTTTCTCCTTTTTGCCGTCTTTGGTGGCCAGCCTGAAAGAAGAGGAAAAGAAGAACAGTAACCCAGAAATAAAGATAAGAAACAATTTAAAACATGGGTTGGTTAATGCTAAAGAATGAGGGTCTCAATTACATGGTAGCTACAACATGCAAGTGAGAAAACAATAAAAGCACATGGCAAAAAATGTTGCAACAATGAGGGAGAGTGTGGGTAAGGAGAGATAATATAAATTCATATCAATGTAAAAGTAATACAGGTATAAAAGATTGGCATTGATATAAATAATATTACCTATTCAAAACAAGTCACTAAGCATCAAGAAAATATCAGAAAAGATGTAACAGTTGAATAAGAATATTTGAACACCAATAATAATTTTAGAAAAATAAAAATATGCAATGAATGAAAGTATACAAATAAATTAAAATAAAATAAAAAGAAAAATAAGAAGAATGAGAAGGGAAAGAAGATAAGAAAGGAAGAAGAAAGAAATAAGAAAAGATAAAAAATAAGGATTAGAGAAGAAAAGAGAAGAAAATTGGCTGATCTGGATATTCTGTGCGCCGCTTGTGACGCGGACGCATGGGTGACGCGGTCGCGTGGTGCGCAAGAAGGTCATATGACACGGACGCGTGGGTCACGCGATCGCGTGGCCTGTTTTGTGCGATTGGCGCGAGTGCAGCCTCGTACCAGCGCAACTCTCTGTTCGAAACTCTTTTTTGCCAAAATTCTGGGTGACGCGATCGCGTGGGGCATGCGATCGCGTGAGTGACCATCATGGGGATATGATGCGGACGCGTGGAGCACGCATTCGCGTGGTGAGGCTTGGGCTTCCAGCACGAGTCCAGCCCAACTCCAGCACAACTTTCGGCCATGCACCCTTTTTACGCCGATTTCAGGTCACGCGGTCACGTGGGAGGCTATTTTTTTCAAATGATGCGGACGCGTCATCGACGCGGTCGCGTGGAGTCAATTTGTGCTAATGGCACGCCTCCAGCGCTGCTCCTGCGAAACTCTCTGTTTATTTATTTTTTTTCTTCACTCCCCTTGCAACGCGGACGCGTCGCTGATGCGGTCGCGTCGCGTGCTCGCTTTTTTTTTTTTTTTTTTGTAATCTGAAAAATGCAGAATGTAGTGTTAATATGAATGTGATGCAAAACTCCAGGTTCAATATAAAAAAATAAAATAAAATTCAAAAACAAATAAAACTAAACAAAAATGAAAAAGGACTATCATACCATGGTGGGTTGTCTCCCACCTAGCACTTTTAGTTAAAGTCCTTAAGTTTGACATTTGATGTGCTTCCTGTTATGGTGGCTTATGCTTGAACTCATCCAGGAATCTCCACCAGTGTTTGTGATTCCAGTAACCTCCGGGGTCCCAAACTAGGCATGTAAAACCCTTGAGCAGCTTCAAAAAGATTCTTAGCCTCCCGGGGTAACAAGTGTCAGAGCAGATTCCAGGATCCCAAATCTTGCTTTTACACCCATCCATGTCGGGATCTGTATTTTTCCAACTGGGTGATAAGTAATTTGAATTCTCACTGCAGCTACCAAACAGCTTCCTAGACCCATTCAATTGAGCTCTACACCAACCTTTGCGTTTAAACTTAAAGCTTCCAACCATAATGAACCTTGTAGGACAATTCTTACCACTGGCCATCTTCCTCTTACTCTTAATGCCACAAAGAGCTCTAAGTTGACCATCCGTCTCTAGTAGCCCATATTCAAGTGGGATTAGAAAGCTAAGGGATATGAATTTTACCCACTTGAATATTGTGAAGGATGATGGCAACTTAGGGGGAGGTGTTTTTAATGAAATTGCAAGCTCCACTCCCTTGTGCTCTTTTCTGATAATTACCACCTCTTTGCGAACTTCTTCAATTTCAACCTCTTCCTCTTGGTAGCTCTCTTTCAATTCAATCTCCTCTTCATTGCTTTCCAAGGAAATGGGAGGTTGTGCTTCTTCTTCTTGAATCTCCATCTCTTGATCAACCTTTTCCAAGTCTTCAACTATGATATGCTTTGGAGGTTGTACACCCTCTTCAGCATCAATTTCAACCGTCTTGGAAGGAGGCTCTATGTCTTGTCTTTCCCATGGAGGTTCTGCATCTCCTAAGTCTTCAACCACTTCTTCTTCTTCTTGAACAATGACAGCTTCTTCTACTTGTTCTAGTATGAATTCATTCTCTGTCTTGTCCACTGGGGTTTCTGGTATCTCCTTCATGCTATGCTCTTCACTAGACTGTCCACATGGGGCTGTGGCTGATCCTTGTGTATTTAAGCGTCTAGAAGCCAATTGAATTAATACTTGTCCCAGTTGTTGAACGGTTGCCTGACATCGATCCACTGTTTCCTTGAGACGATCCTTTGCCTCTTGATGCACTCGGTTTTCATAAATAGGATCATAATGCTCTTGGATTGATGGATATGGAGATAGTGAATATTGAAGTGGTAGTTCTTGTGAGTAATTGGGTTGGAATTGGGGTGGTTCTATATATGGTTCATATGGCTCATAAGGTGGTTGGTATGGTGGTTGAGGGTTAGGGTCATATGGAGGTGAATGGTGGAAAGGGGCTTGCGAGTATGGTGGTCCAAAGTTATGTTGAGGAAAGGGTTTATAGGCATATGGTGGTGGTTGTTGATAGTCCATTGGAGGTGGTTGTTGCCATGAGGGTTGATCAAATCCTTGTGGCTCCTCCCATCTTTGATTGTTCCAACTTTGATGCCTGTTCTCATTGTAATTTCTTCTTCCTGCAACATTATTGTAACCAGACTCATAGCCAAAGGGGTGAGAGTTCATAGTAGTAAATAGAAATAAAAAATTAAAAATAAAAAAAATAAATTTAAATTAAAAGGTTATTTAAATTTTGAATTTGAAAATTAAATTTTAAAATTTGAATTTTTAAATTTTTGAATTTTGAAAATTGAAAAATTTTTAAATTTAAATTTTGAAAAATTTTTAAATTTGAATTTTTTAAATTTGATTTTTGAAATAAGATAAGATAAGATAAAAATTTTTAAAATAAAATCCAATAACCTCTTAATTTACGAAAAAGCAAAAATAAAAACAAAAATAAACAAGCAAAAAGCAAATATTTACAATAACCAATAATAAGGCACACGTTTGCAATTTCCCGGCAACGGCGCCATTTTGACGTCGGGGTTTCTACCAGTAAAGAACGTCAAAAAAATAGTCGCGTTGTAGATATAGTCTCTAAACCGACAAAAATCCCTTCGTACAAACGTTTTGGTTGTCACAAGTAACAAACCCCTTTGAAATTGATAACTGAGTATTCAAACCTCGGGTCGTCTTCTCAAGGAATTGCAGGGAAGTATGTTCTTATTATTGGTTATGAAGATTGTAAATTGGGGGTTTTGGAAGTAAGGAAGTAATATGTTGCACAAAAAGAATAAAATAAAATAGTAATAATAAAATAAACTCTTGGCAAGGTATGAAGAACTGGAGGTCCTATCCTAGTTATCCTTATCAATTGTGATGAGAATTGGATTCTTCCCCCACCTTATTAACCTTTAACTATGAAGGTAAGTTAAGTGGACAAATTAATTCCAATTTTCAATCAACAATGAGTTTGATAACTCAAGAGTTACTAATGTCTCAACCAAAGCCAAAAGAGAAAAATCCAAATTATTTATATAATAAAAAGGAGCAATCATAAATCTGAAATACTTCGAATTATATTAAATAAAATGTTCAAATAATAACATGGAAATTCATAAATTAAATTGGAAAAATAAATAAAAATAAAGAACCTGGGATTGAGAGTCACTCTAAAACTAAGAGAAATTCTAAATCCTAATCCTAAGAGAGAGGAGAGAACCTCTCTCTCTAAAAACTACATCTACTCTTAAAATTGTGAATGTCAGAGCCTCTCTATGAATGGATGCATTCCTCCACTGTATAGCCTCTAATCTGTGTTTTCTGGGTCGAGAACTGGGTCAAAAATAGCCCAGAATTCACTGGTTGCGAATTCATTTGCGCTGATTTTCGTCACTTGCGACGCGGCCGCATGGATCACGCGGTCGCGTCACCTAGCGTCAGAGGAACTATAGCATATTATATATCAAATCGAAGCCCCAGACGTTAGCTTTCCAACGCAACTGGAACCGCGTCGTTTGGACCTCTGTAGCTAAAGTTATAGCCGTTTGAGTGCAGAGAGGTCAGGCTGGACAGCTTAGCAATTTCTCCAACTTCTTGCATTCCTTCCACTTTTGCATGCTTTCTTCCCATCCTCTAAGCCATTCCTGCCTTATAATATCTGAAAACACTTAACACACATATCAAGGCATCTAATGGTAATAAGAGAGGATTAATAATAAGCAAATATAAGATCAAAGAAGCATGTTTTCAATCAAAGCACATAATTAGGAAGGCAAAATTAAAATCATGCAAATAGTATGAATAAGTGGATAAAGAGTAGATAAAAATCACTCAATTGAGTACAAGATAAACTATGAAATAGTGGTTTATCAACATTCCACCATGGTAAACTCTTCCCGTTTTATTTCTTTTATTTATGTTGGAAATTAATTGAATTTTTATTTTTAGTTAGAATTGTTTAGTTTAAGTTGTGGTTTTACTAGTTTAATAATATTTGGATTTATTTTGGTAGTTTGTTAGTTTATTAAAAAAAATTTGCACTCGACGCGTGAGCGTCGATGACGCGCACGCGTCATGTGTCAGTGCGTAATGTTATAAAATGAACAGAGAGTTGCGATGGAGACGCGCGGGAGGGGTGCTGGGCGCATAACCACCCTACGCGTACGCTTGATCCACGCATACGCTTGACCCATGCGTACGCGTCCCCTGCAATTTATTTCAATCCACGTGTAAGCTTCATCGACGGGTACGCGTGGACATGAAAAACGGCGTTAATAGTGAATTGAACAAAGAGTTGTGCGGCCATGGTGCTGGAGTCGCGCGAGTAGTCACACATATGCATGACCGACGCTCACGCGTCAGTGTTCAATTTTTGGCCATCCACGCGTACGCGTGATGCACGCGCGCGCTTTGCTCCCTGTTTTTCATTTCTTACTTCTTTCTTCCTCCTTTCTTACTTTCGTCTTCTTCATCTCTTTAACTTCTCATCCTTATTCTCTTTCATTCTATTTTCCTTATTGCTTTTGCATACCTTCACTCATTGCATTTTAATTTTGTACATGTTTTTATTTTCTTTTCTAAATTTGATACTTTTTCTTTAGTGTTGAATTTTCTTGCTCAACTGTTGAATATCTCTTGCATTATTCTGGTGCTTAATGACTTGTTTTATTATGATTGTTTTAATAAAAAGGAGATAAAATGCCCCAGAGTAAATGGTGTTAGCAATGCATATGAGTTGTACTCAAATTAGGATGCATGAATATGTGGCAAAACATAGTTAATGGATAGTTAGGTTTTATATTCTGATTACATGGATTGGCTTAAGTTAGGTGGAAAGTTTAAGTTAATTAAGGATTCAGATTTTAGTCCACTTGGCCAAATACAATCCTATCTTGACCCTAACCCCATTACAACCCTTGAAATATCTCTTGATATGTGTATTTGTGCATCAAATTATTTGTTGATTGGTAGAAGAAGAGCAAGCCTTAGAAAGCAAGGTTAGTAGAGAATTGAGAGAATCGAAACTTAAACACTTGAGTAATTAGAGTGTATACACTTCTGGTGAGGGTTCGATGCTCGATTCTTTGTTCCCGGCTTTTATGAGCTATTTTCTTCTGCAAGTCTACCTGTACTTTATTTTGAGATTTGAATTAGTGGAATCCAGCTTATATTTATTCTTAGAGAATTTATTTACTTTTAAACCAAGTAGGAAAGAGCATTTTGCATTTAGTTGCATTCATATAGATAGGTTGCATTTCATAAGTTTTACCATTCCTCTTCACTCCTTTATAGCTTCTCTTGAGCTTAGCATGAGGACATGCTAATGTTTAAGTATGGGGAGATTGATAAACCCCATTTTTAGGGTTTATCTTGTACTTAATTTAGTAGATTTTATCCACTATTCTCACACTTATTCATAGAATTCGCATATTTTACATTTTCCTTCTTAATTTTGTGCTATGATTGAAAACATGCTTCTTTGTCCTTAAATTTGCTATGTTTAATCCTCTCTTATTACCATTCGATGCCATGATATGTTTGTTAAGCATTTTCAGGATTTATAGGGCAGGAATGGCTTAGAGGATGGAAAGGAAGCATGCAAAAGTAGAAGGAATACAAGAAATTGAAGGAATTGCTAAGCTGTCAAGCCTGACCTCTTCATACTAAATTGATCATAACTTGAGCTACAGAAATCCGAATGAGACGGTATCAGTTGCATTGGAAAGCTAACATCCGGGGCTTTAAAATGATATGTAATTTGCTATAGTTACCATACAGTTAGGCGATGCGCACGCGTGGATCATGCGTACGCGTGACCTTGCAAAAGTTCTGCGACGCGTATGCGTGGGCGACGCGTACACGTGACAGAGCCACGTGCTGTATGTATCAGAATTCGCTGGAGGCAATTTCTGGGCTGCTTTTGGCCTAGTTCCAAGCCCAAAAACACATATTAAAGGCTACAGAGTGGAGAAATCAGGGACACAACTTTCATTCACATAATTTTAGATTTAGATGTAGTTTTCTAAAGAGAGATGCTCTTTCCTCTCTCTAGGTTTTAGGGTTTTTAGGATTAGTTCTTCTCAAATTCTGAATTCTATCTTATTTCAATTTAGTTTCTCTTCTACTTTTATTTGTTCTAGTACTTTAGTTTATCTATTTCTCTTGTTGATCTCTTTATGTTGATATTTTAGTTTATGAATTCTCATGTTAGATTTAATTTCCCTTTTAACGCAATTTGAGGTATTTCATGTTTATTTCTTCTTCCTTTATTTGTTATCATTGATGCTTGCAATTGTTGGTTTTAGATTTTACATTCTCTATTGTTTTTCTATGCTTTTATTTTGCACCCACCAAGTGTTTGATGAAATGCTTGGTTGGATTTTAAATTAGCTTTTTATGTTCTTAGCTAAGATTGAGTAATTAGAGACTCTTGAATTGTCGAAGTCTCTTGTTGGTTGGTGATTGAAACTTGCTAGTGGGCTTGAGCTTCACTAACTCTAGTCTTTGATTAGGACTTGTGAATTCAAGTTGATTTTCTCACTTGACTTACCTTCAATTATTATAGGTTAACTAAGTGATAGTAAAAGGCAATTACTATCACAAGTGACTATGATAATGAGGATAGGAATTCTAATTATCAATCCTTGCTAGAACTTTTCTTAATTATTAGTTTATCTTCTTGTCATTTACATTCCTTGTTCAACATTTAAAAAACCCAAAAAGATACAATCCCATAACCAATTATAAGTACACTTCCCTGCAATTCCTTGAGAGACGACCCGAAGTTTAAATACTTCGGTTTATTTTTATTGGGTTTGCTTTAGTGACAAACAAATTAAATTTTATTGAGGTTTAATTGTTGGTTTAGATCTATACTTACAACACGCTTATTTTTGTGAAATTCTTTACCGACGATTTTTCTCACATCATGGACTATATGTTATATATGATGCAGTAAATTGATGATAATATATGTGAATTGTTTGAGTCATTTATGGCTGGATTGCTATGTTGAGTAATGCAAAAATTGTTGATTCCCTATGAGTATGCTTAAATGTGAAAAGTGACCAAAAATAGTAATTTATTAATCCTAAGCACTTGGGGCTAATTTAATCTTTTCAACAAGTTACAATAGGTAAAAGAAAGTTAGAATGCAAGGTTAGAATGAGTGAAAAGCTAGGAATCAATTTTTGATCTCCCAAAACCCAAGGTTACATGTTATAAAATTATGCAGTTTCGGGAAGCAATTTTTTAGCAAAACTAGGAGATATGATTTTTAGAAAATTGTCATTTTCTGCAGAAACAATGCTGTCCGAATTCTGGAATAGCAATTTCAAAATCACATATCTCAATGCTTTGAAACTCTTTAGAGGTGAAACTAAAGAGGGGTGAAATATTAGGATGTCTAGTGTTTTATGTCCAAATTTCAGGACAATTCGAGTTTTGTAGAAAAAGTTGTACCTTCTGGAAGCAGGGTTGTTCACTGTTGTGACAGCACCCTTTCTTTAATCTCTTGAAATTTGCATATAGTCTAATCTCTTGAAATTTTACTTGGCAACGAACAGACTAAAACTTTTGGTTAAAGCTTTCGAGAAGATTTTGTCAAAACAAAAGTAATAGTGTCATGGCAAGGTATAATACACACTTTCCATTATTCTTTTCACTTCATGATTATGGCAAGCTATTAATTCATGTGTAAATCCACTTTGTTTGTTTTGTTATTTTTGAAATTGCAATTTGACTTTTTCAAGTGTAGTTGAATGAGTGATTTTCTTGTAGTGAGAAGATTAAGATGTTAATTATTTTTTCTTATTGCATTTTATTCAAATCATAATTATTCTTCTATATAATTACGCATGTCGGATAATTTTGGGGATATTAATGAAGTTTAAGATGTTTATCATGGTGGTTTATTGGCAAAGATCGAATGTTGGAAATTGAAAAACATATGATTGATTAATGATATCTTTTATTAGAAGATACCTTTGTAATATATAATAGTTTGGTTTTTCGTAGTTTATTAGTAGTAAACTCTAAGTGGTTTCATGCATATTTTGATATGGGTATACTTAATTTAGTGTGAGATGTATGAATACGTAAAATTATAATTATTCCAATACTTTTGATTCATTATATAAATATATTTTGTTTAAGGATAATTTTTATTATTTAAAGATTATTGTATGATATTATGATGTATTTATTTTTATTTTATAATAATTAAATAATTTAATTAAAAATACAAGATTATATATAATTATATTCCTAAATATTAGTTTTAGAAAAAATGATTATTAGAATATATATATATATATATATATAGAAATTTAAAAAAATGAGGGACAAAAGGCTACACTTATATAGAGTAGCTATAGGTATACTATTTGTTACGTTTATAAAGTGATGTAGTAGCCTTGAAAAGTGTAGTTTATTCTTTTGAATTCTGGTAACTATTAGTGCTGAAAAGTATAGCCTTTGGTCATGAACAGCATTACTTGAAAAGTGCACCCTATTCTCAAAGGCCAAAAGCATAGCTTTTGATATAGAAAAGCGTAGCCTTTGAAAATAGGCAACGCTGGTGTTCCGAGGGTTACCTGAAACTGTAGGTCGATCTCGGATGAGATCTTCTGTACTAGTCGGAGATGACGTGTCCGGCTGGCTGGTGGCAGCCAGAGCTGTTGTGTCCGACTTGTTGGACTTGCTGCACTGCTGATCCTTGGCCACCGGAGGGTGGAGGGTACCTGCAAGAGACTCCGATGCTTAAGTTAGCACGGGTATTAAGCAGGTTTTTATGTAGCATCAGAGTATGAGTTATACCTGGGTGCTCCAGTGTATTTATAGTGGTGTAGAGTGACCTTTTTAGATAAGATAAGTTAGTTATCTTATCTTATCTTATCTTATGGTGAGGTCAGCTTATCTTCAATGGAACCGCCCTTCCCTCTATAGGCTTGGGCTGCCTTTGGATTGGGCTGCCTTTGGATTGGGCTGTGTCCCTTCATTTGGGCCCTTTACTGGGCTTTCCTGTCGATTTGGCCGAGTTCTTCGCAAAGAAGTCGGTCCGCTTGACCTGAACAGGTCGGTCACTTTGCTACTAAACATCCCGGTTCGGACAACTCGACCCAGGGTATGAACAGTGCCCCTGCTTGAGCTCGGTTTTCTTTTTTTGAGTCCGAGTTCTCAACTTCGGTCCTTCTCTAGTAAAGCCGAACTCAAGCACTTTGTCGATTCCTTTGTAGAAGCCTTTTTTGAATGTAGAACGTTTTTTTCCTCTAAAAGCGCGCGCTTTTATATCGGCACTTTGGGAACGTGCGGGGGTTTAATGCTTTCATTAATTTTAACATTAATTGCCCCATTTCCTTTTTGGTTCTTTATTTTGATTTTGAAAACCCAGAAACGGTTTCTCTCCTTCGCCCTTTTCGTAACTTCTTCACACTTATCCCTTCATTCTCTACCTTTCACCCATATTTCAGCTTTTCTTGCGTTGCGGCGTCGCTTGGTGATTTTTCTGAAGCTTCTGTTTTCGCTTGTTGTTCCGTGTTTTTCCCTACGACATTGCTTTTGTTCATGCTTTTTTGCTCGTGAGAGGGCGACTCCAGTTTTCGCCTTCCATCCTCAATTTCTTTGAAGCTTGCTGCTTTTTCCAGGTTGGTACTCACTTTCTTGCTTCCTTCATAGCTTCGTCTTCAGTTTTTTAGTGGAGCTTTGATTTTGTTATGTTTGAAACTTTGAATCTTTTTTATGGTCTTGTATTTGCTTGTCACTGTAATGTGTTTTTCTTGACTTTCCTTTATGCATTCTCCTGGCATTTCCGTCGAGGCTTTCTAGGGTTTTATTGTTGCTTCTGGTTGTTTCCTGTCTGATACCGATAGAAAATCTGCATCTGTTCCTTGCTTTGTTTGGAGATTTCTTTTTGTCTGATTCTGAAAAAGTTTGCACCTTTCATGGTTTCTACTTGGCGTGCTTTGATTTTGGGAATGCTTTTTGCTTGGTAGACCGAAATGACTTTCTGTGTTTTACTTTGATGAAGAATGTTTGCTGTTTGAATTCTTTCTGAGAGATGCTGGGGTGCGAGCTGTAGATTTTTCCTAGAAACCTTGCTTTGTTACTGCCTCCAAAGGATGCCCCAGGACTTTGGTTTGGGTCTTGGGGTTTTCCTTTTCTGTTTCTTCACCTGTATCGTATTAACCAAGTTGTTTTCTCCCTTGTCCGAGATGTTTTTAGTAACCCCCTCTTCTTTTCTTATTTGTAGGATTATTTGGCCTCATGTCTTCTCGCAATAACATTGTAGAGATGTCTTCCAGAGTTCCCGAGGGGATGTCCGATTGGCTGGACTCCCTTTTTTTGTTGTGTGTTTCTGTTGTGGATGCTGAATTTTGCACAGAGCTGAGGAAGCGTCATAGGATTTGTGGTAACAGTACCTGTGAAGGGAATTATGAGCTTGTTGCCCCTGATTCTGGTAAGAGAGTTTGTTTTCCGACTTTCGTCGAGGGGGAGCGTCCCTCCTTCTCTGCTTATGAATACTTCTTTATCCAATTAAACGTTACTTTCCCTTTTACTGCTTTTGAAACTGACTTGTTGTGGTCCTGTAACATTGCTCCGTCCCAACTTCATCCTAACTCCTGGGGTTTTATCAAAATATTTCAACTTCTTTGCCAGGAGTTGGGCGTAACCCCTTCTGAAACCTTTTTCCTTTATCTTTTTGTCTCGGCCAAGTCCGGAGGTTCTTCCAAAAAGAAAGCTTCCTGGGTTTCTTTTAGATCGGCCCAGGGGCATAAAGTTTTTACCATGTATGATGAGTCATTTAAAGATTTTAAGAACTATTTCTTCCGAATCCGTGCTATTGAGGGGGTCCGTCCCTTTTTTCTTGATGAAAAAGATGAGCCCGCTTTTCCTCTAGAGTGGCAAAAGAATGTAAGAGTACCACGTTACACATGGGAGATGCTTAGTGAGGTTGAGCGGGACTTTGTAGTTGTTCTTGAAGATTTGTGGGGGAAGCCTCTCCATCTTGACACGAAGAGATTTTTGAGTGATCCCTCTTTGGTTCGGGCTGCTTTGGGTACTGTCTGATTTGTTTTTATACTGCTTCCGAGCTTTTCTTCTCCTATGTTGTAACTTGTCTTTTTGATTTTGTGTTTTTCAGAGATGTCGAAGAATAATGATTCTATGAAGGCCTACAAGAAGACGAAGAAGGCGACTGCTGCTTTAAACATCTCGGCCAAGGCAGCCGGAGAGGGATCTTCTCAGGTTCCAGTTAAACCTCCTATACCAAGTTCTCCCGGGCCGAGGAAAGCAATTCCTACTCCTCGGGTTCGTCTGGTCGATCCTCCACAATCTTCTGCTGCAGCTTCCGGTGCCCCTCCTAGTAAGAAACAAAAAACCACTGAACCTTTCGACCTTGATGCCCCAAACTTTGATGCGGTTGAGTTTGTGGATCAACAAATCGGCCCTTATGGTGTTCTTTCTATGGACAACATGTCGCTTCTTCATCATTTTGATTATATAACACGGAGTGGTATTAAGTTGGCACACATGGGAGCGGCCTTATATCGAACTGCTCAAGGCCTTCCTCTCCATGCCACTAAAGCTTTCATGGAGGAGGCCAAACAGGAGTTTGATCAGATGAAAGGTTTGAAGGAGGAGCTTGAAGTGAGGGTGGCCAAGTTGGAAAAAGATTTGGAGAATGAGAAGGCGAGTTCCACTTCTCTGGTGGCTTCTGTGAGATTGGCCGAGGACACAGCTATGAGACATAAGGATAGTTATGTGACATCTTATCGGGAGGTGTTGTGTCTGAGAGAGGAGTTGGAGAATGCCCGAGCTAATTATTCCGAACTCCAAGGTCATCTTATTGGCAACGTAACTGCTGACTATGAGAACCTGAAGGAACAAGTTCGGGTTATTGCTCCCGAGGCCGACCTGACCCTCTTTAGCTTAGATAACGTTGTCAGAGATGGCAAGGTTGTCCCTGATGACGAGGATGAGGATGATGTCGAACCTCCCCCCGTATCCTCTGCCAAGGTGTCAACTCCTGCCGTTCCCGCCGAGGTCAGCCCTCCCGCTTCTGATCCTGACTGTCAGATCTTAAACCGGGATGATGGTACTATGGATGTTGTTCCTCTCCAGACTCGCCCTCTGTCTCCTCGAACTGATGCTTGCTAAATAGTCTTCTGACCCTTAGCCCATTTGTTCTGGATATTTTCGTAGTTGGCCCGGCTTATGGGCTTTTTAGACTCTTTTTTGTTAACTGTTGATACTTTCTCTTTGCTTGCCTAGCAAACTTTTTGTTTTGACAAACAAAAGTAACTTTCTAGCTTTTGAGGTAGATTTTGGTGGCCTCTGAATCTTTATAACTTTGTGGATTATATCATGCTTTCACGCTTAACTTGGTATTTTTTGTTTTCTGAGGACGCTGGAACCTTGCAGCTTGACCTTTTTGGATTGCTTTGTACTTGAATCCTTTTGTGGTTATGGTTATGTGGGTCTTAACTTGTTCTTCGGTTTTCTCGTTCTTGCTTGTGTTTCTGACGATCTATGACCGATTTCTTCAAGTTGGTCCTCCAAGTTGTTTTTGTAATCCTCTTTCTTGGATCTTTGTTAGATCTCTTTTAGGGATTACTTTTATAACTTGTTTAGTAGTAGGAGTCTGACTTCGTTATGTTGGTCTCCTTTAAGTTATTTTTGTAAATAACTTTTTAGTAGTAGGAGTCCAACTTCGTTATATCGGTCTCCTTTAAGTTACTTTTGCAAATAACTTTTTAGTAGTAGGAGTCCGACTTCGTTATATCGGTCTCCTTTAAGTTACTTTTGCAAATAACTTTTTTAGTAGTAGGAGTCCGACTTTGTTATATCGGTCTCCTTTAAGTTACTTTTGCAAATAACTTTTTTAGTAGTAGGAGTCCGACTTCGTTATATCGGTCTCTTTAAGTTACTTTTGCAAATAACTTTTTAGTGGTAGGAGTCCAACTTCGTTATATCGGTCTCCTTTAAGTTACTTTTTTAGTCCTCTTTTTTGGACCTTTGTCAGGTCTCTTTCAGGGACTACTTGTATAACTTTTTTTGTTTTGGGCTGACTTTGTTATGTCGGGCTCTTCTAAGTTAAATTAATCCTCTTTAATAGGGTTGGCCAGACCTCTTTCCAGGGTTTACTTATAACTTGGGTTGACTTGGTCCGACTTCTTAACGTCGGCCAGTCTTTAAGTTATTATTTTAGCAATCCGTAAGACCTCGTCAGGTTCTTTTTTAGATCACTTTCGATAACTTCTTACATTATTCTGTGTTTATCTTTATCGATTTGTAGAAAGTGGTTGTCATCTCTAGATCGTCCTTTGGGTGAATCGCGTTTTCACCTTTATCGGACGGTTGTCTTTATCGTGATCGTGCAGTGAAATTATTTTTCACTTTCTGCTGATCGGTTGCTTTATAATCGGACGATGAATGCTTCAGATTAATGCATCTTGAACACTTGTAGAATATCTAAGATATATTTTATTCAAAGGAAAAGTGCAAATATATACATATGGGATCATCCTTTTAAGGCGGATAGTGTCTGAGTCTCAACTTGGTGCCTCATTAAAAAACCTTTTCAGGAAAAAGAGTGCATCCAACAATGAGATCTTTATCTTTTCTAACTGTAGTACTTTCTTAGGTTGCAGGCGTGCCATGATCTGGGAAGCTCTCATCCATCGAGTTCAGACAGTCTGTAGTAGCCCTTCCCAAGTACTTCTACAACTCAGTAGGGTCCTTTCCAGTTTGCTGTCAATTTTCCTTCTCCTGGTCGAGTTGTGCCGATATCATTTCGGATTAGGATGAGATCGTTTTCCACAAAACTTCTCAGCACTACCCTTTGATTATATCTGGAAGCCATTCGACGTTTTAGCGCTTCTTCCCTGATCCGAGCTCTTTCTTGGATTTCGGGTAGCAGGTCGAGCTCTTCCTTCTGGAGTTGTGAGTTTGCTCCCTCATTGTAATGAACTACTCTAGGCGATCCTTCCTTAATCTCTATTGGAATCATTGCCTCTATTCCATATGCTAATCGGAAGGGGGATTCCTTTGTGGTTGAATGTGGCGTCGTTCGGTATGCCCATAGGACCTGTGGAAGCTCTTCTGCCCATGCTCCCTTTGCATCTTGTAATCTCCATTTTAACCCGGCCAATATAACTTTGTTAGCAGCTTCGGCCTATCCATTGGCTTGTGGATGTTCAACGGAGGTGTACTGGTGCTTTATATTCAAGTCGGCTACTAGTCTCCTGAAGCCTGCGTCTGTGAATTGAGTGCCATTGTCTGTGGTTATGGAGTATGGAACCCCGAACCTCGTGACAATGTTCCTGTATAGGAATTTCCGACTTCTTTGAGCGGTAGCGCTGGCTAGGGGCTCTGCCTCAATCCATTTTGTAAAATAGTCTACTCCGACTATGAGGAATTTTACTTGTCCTGATCCCTGGGGAAAGGGTCCGATAAGATCAAGTCCCCATTTTGCAAACGGCCAAGGTGAAGTCACGCTGATGAGCTCTTCTGTCGGGGCGATGTGAAAGTTGGCATGTTTCTGACATGGTGGACATGTCTTTACAAATTCTGTCGCTTCTTTCTGTAGAGTTAGCCAATAGAACCCCGCCCGGAGTACTTTTTTGGTGAGAGCCCGTGCTCCAAGATGATTGCCACAAATGCCGCCGTGTACTTCTTCTAGTACTTCCCTTGTGTTTGAGGTCAGCACGCATTTTAGTAATGGTATTGAGATCCCTCTTTTGTAGAGGATGTTGTTTATGATGGTGTAGTACTGTGCCTCCCTTTTTAACCTCTTTGCCTCCTTTTCTTCTGTAGGGAGTGTTCCTGTTTTGAGGTAGTTGATTATGGGGGTCATCCATCCTTGGTTCTGATTTATTATGGCCAGGACTTTTCCCTCTTCCGAGATTGATGGGTTCTGTAGTATTTCCTGAATGAGGCTTCTATTATTGCCCCCTAGTTTGGTGCTGGCTAGTTTCGAGAGTGCGTCAGCTCGGGCATTCTGCTCGCGGGATATGTGGCAGATCTTATATTCCCCGAGTTGTCCGAGCTGTTCCTTGGTTTTATCCAATTATTTTTTCATGGTAGGGTCCTTGGCTTGATAACTCCCTGTTATCTGTGTGGTGACTACTTGTGAATCGCTGTAAATATTGAGTTTTTGAACTCCAACCTCTTTAGCCAGCTTCAAACCAGCT
Source organism: Arachis hypogaea (assembly GCF_003086295.3). Classification (NCBI taxonomy): domain Eukaryota; kingdom Viridiplantae; phylum Streptophyta; class Magnoliopsida; order Fabales; family Fabaceae; genus Arachis; species Arachis hypogaea. The sequence goes on along the minus strand of NC_092049.1, from coordinate 34,708,310 downwards.
AATAAAGCTTCATACTCGGCCTGGTTGTTCGAGGCCGGGAACCCGAACTTGAGGGTGAGCTCGACTTGGGTTCCTTGATTGCTTTCTATTATCACGCCTGCGCCACTTTCCGTTTTATTTGAAGAACCATCCACATAGAGATTCCATTCTGTGGGGGTTTCCAGGGCATCTGTGAATTCTGCAACAAAGTCGGCCAAATGCTGCGATTTGATGGTCGTCCGAGGTTCGTATTGGAGGTCAAACTCTGATAATTCTACTGCCCATTGTAAAATTCTACCTGCTAAGTCTGTTTTCTGCAGTATTCCTTTTATGGGCTGGTTGGTTCGAACCTTAATGGTGTGAGCCTGGAAGTACGGGCAAAGTCGTTGAGATGTTAAAATGAGAGCATAGGCAAACTTTTCTATCTTCTGGTAGTTCAGCTCGGATCCCTGTAGCACTTTGCTAATGAAGTATATAGGTTGTTGCCCACTTTCGTCTTCTTTGACTAGTGCTGAGGCTATTGCCCGGCTTCCTACTGTGAGATATAATATGAGCGATTCTCCTTCTCGTCGTCGAGATAAGATAGGTGACCGTCCTAAGAACTCCTTGAAGTTTTGGAAGGCCTGTTCACATTCTGTCGTCCATTCGAACTGCTTTCCCTTCCTTAAAGTAGCATAGAAGGGGAGAGACCTTATCACTGCTCCTGCTAAGAATCTGGATAGGGCGGCCAATCTCCCGTTGAGTTGCTGCACTTCTTTGACACAGGTGGGGCTCTTCATGTTGAGTATGGCTTGGCATTTATCCGGGTTTTCTTCAATTCCTCTTTGTGTGAGCATGAAACCTAGAAATTTGCCTGCTTCTACTGCAAAGGTGCAATTTACGGGATTGAGTCGCATGTCATGCTTCTTTATAGTGTCGAACACTTGAGTCAGGTCGAACAGTAGTGTGTCTTCGTTTTGTGTCTTTATTAACATGTCGTCCACATATACTTCCATGATTTTTCCGATGTGGTCTGAGAAAACTTTGTTCATTAGTCTTTGATAAGTAGCACCCGCGTTTTTGAGACCGAAAGGCATCACGATGTAGCAATAATTTACTTTCGGTGTTAAAAATGAGGTCTTTTCTTGATCTGGTGGATTGATGCCAGGGCATTTTGGCCAGTTTCACTGACATTTTCTTTACTGTTTTTAGGTTAGTTTCATGCATTTCTTTAGGAAATAAGTTAGTTTTGGGTAAATATTCACTTATGCCTTGACTCAAGCATACATTGTGCATTTTACATGATTTCATAAGGATTTTGCATAAGTTTAGTGACAAATATTATGTTGCATTACTCATGACTTGGACTAGAACTTTGATGCACTTTGTTGCTTGATTTCAGGACCAAAAAGGAGCAAGAAAAGGGAAGGTAACTTGCAAAGATTAATGAGAAAAGTGATTGCCAATAACACTCTCAAAAAGCCATCAATGCCCACGTTAGAGAGTCACGTTAACCAAGTTAACGTGAACTCTAACATGGAGAAAAGAAGTTGAGCCAACGTTAGTGACACTCAACATTGTCACTAACGTTGGCACTTACTCATAAGTGGCCACGTTAGAAGCCACGTTAACCTAGTTAACGTGGCCTCTAACGTTAAGGGGGAGGGAGAGAAGCCAACATTAGTGACACTCAACATTGTCACTAACGTTGGCCTATGGTGCTAAGTACCACGTTAACTCCCACGTTAACTTGGTTAACGTGGGAACTAACGTAGAGGATGAAGAGTTGTCGACAACATTAGTGACACTCAACATTGTCACTAACGTTGAAGCAACCACACAACCCCCAAGAGTCATGTTAACTTCCACGTTAACTTGGTTAACGTGGAAGCTAACGATGAGAAATGAAGGATGAGCCAACGTTAGTGACACTCAACATTGTCACTAACGTTGGGATGGCTAAAAGATGGCCACGTTAGAAGCCACGTTAACCTAGTTAACGTGGACTCTAACGTGAGACCTAGGGGCACATTGGAACGTTAGTGACAATGTTGAATGTCACTAACGTTCTCGAAGGATGGCAAAGGCCACGTTAGAAGCCATGTTAACCTAGTTAACGTGAGCTTTAACATGAAGCAAGAAGGGGCACACTGGAACGTTAGTGACAATGTTGAGTGTCACTAACATTCTTGAAGGTTGATAAGGCAACGTTAAAAGCCACGTTAACCTAGTTAACGTGGGTTTTAACGTAAGGCAAAAGGGGTGCATTGGAACGTTAGTGACAATGTTAAGTGTCACTAACGTTCCCGAACTTGGACTTTCACTAAATGATTAACACTCCTTACGCCCTGAGCTTAAGTCTCTGCCCACTCCGCACTTTCTCTCTGCAAGTAAAGGCAAGCCCAAATAAAGAAAGGAACTGCTTCAAACTCAAGATCCAAAGGCCCAAGACTTGAAGAGTGAACTAGAAGCTGAGAAGAGTAGTATATATAGGAGTAGCTTTGAATTGTAAAATAGTTCTGGAGGCTGAGGAATTACTCTCTGTATTTACTTTCTTTGCAATTTCTAGTTTTATGATGTATTCTCCATCTTTGTTTTCATTTTCAAGAGCTATGAACAACTAAATGCCTTTCATTGGGTTAGGGAGCTCTGTTGTAATTTGATGGATCAATACTAATTTTCATTGTTCTTCTTCTATCTTTCCTCTTGATTTTACTTGAAAGCTTTCGATCTTCATCCAATTGAGTAGTTATCTTGGAAGAGAAGCTATTTAAACTTGGATCTCTTTTGAACCTTGGAAGAGGAATGAAGAGATCAAGCTAGAAATGCTTTCTCATGCTGGACTAAATTGGGTTTGGATGGGTATGTGACTGTAACCCTCTCAATACTTGGTTTGGGAAATGCATGTGGTATAATCAGTGACCATACTTCATCTCTTCTCATGAGAAATTGACCAAGGAATTGGTTATTGATCAAGATTTGAGAGATTGAATTGCAAGGAATTGTAATTCAATCACTTAAGATTGCCAAGGAGATCAATGAGTGCATTGATTGAGGTAGAGATGAAAATGAACTTGATCCGGAGAATTGCAACATCTCCTAAGCCCAATGAACTCCCCATCTCTAATCTTACACATTCTCTTTAATTTCTGCCATTTACTTTTATGAGCAAATCCCCCATTCCCATTTACAATTCTGCAATTTATTTTCAATCATTTACTTCCAGTCCTTTAATTCTAGCATTTACTTTTCTGTTATTTACATTCCCGCCATTTTATTTTCTGCAACTCTCAACCCAAATTCTGAATTCGCTCAACTAGAACATTCTTCTAATTAAAGTTGCTTGATCAATCAATCCATGTGGGATTCAACCTCACTCTATTGTGAGTTTTTACTTGACGATAACTTCGGTACACTTGCCGAAGGGAGATTTGTTGAGAGACAAGTTTTCCTCGCATCATGGATACATGGGGATTTGGTTGTATCCCGAATATGCATCCATAAATGAGAGGTATCTATATCCGGAGGAAGCATCTACCAGAGCGTCGATACTTGGGAGTGGGTAAGGATCTTTTGGGCAGGCTTTGTTGAGATCGGTGTAATCAGTACACATTCGCCACTTCCCATTTGATTTTTTCACCAAGACGACGTTGGATAACCATAGCAGATACTTGACTTCTCTTATGAATCCTGCCTCCAGTAATGCCTGCACCTGTTCTTCCACAGCTTGGGATCGTTCAACTCCCAGCTTCCTTCATCTCTGCTGCACCGGCCAAGATCCTGGATAGACCGCCAGCTTGTGGCTCATTAGCTTAGGGTCTATGCCCGGCATGTCTGTGGCTTTCCATGCAAAGAGGTCAACATTATCTCATAAGAATTGTATCAGTAATTCTTTTGAATCTCCTCTTAGGATCGTGCCGATATTAGTTGTTTTATCCGAGGTGTCTCCGATCTGAATCTTCTCTGTCTCACCTTCTGGCTGCAGACGGAGTTCTTCTCGTCGCTGAACTCCGCCAAGTTCAATTGTATGAAACTCTTCCCCTCTGCCTCTGAGGTTTAGACTTTCGTTATAGCAGCGGCGTGCCATCTTTTGATCTGCCTTTATCGTGGCTATCCCTTCTGTAGTTGGGAATTTCATGCATAGATGTGGGGTCGAGACTATCGCGCCGAGTTGATTAAGTGTTGTCCGATCTATTAAAGCATTGTAGGCTGAACTTACGTCGACCACAATGTAGTCTATTTTGAGGGTCCTGGATTGGTTCCCTTTTCCGAAGGTTGTATGTAGCGATACGTATCCCAGTAGTTGTACCGGGGTGTCTCCTAGTCCGAACAGACTATTCGGGTATGCTCTAAGCTCCTTTTCATCTAAGCCAAGTTTGTTGAAGGCTGTTTTGAATAAGATGTCAGCAGAACTCCCTTGGTCTACTAATGTACGGTGTAGATTGGCGTTTGCCAGTATGATAGTGATGACCATGGGATCGTCGTGTCCCGAGATGATGCCGGATGCGTCCTCTTTAGTGAATGTTATCGCCGGGATGTCGGGTGCTTCCTCCTTTCCCTCGACATGATATACTTCTTTGAGATATCTTTTTCGGGATGATTTGGAGATCCCACCTTCTGCGAATCCGCCGTGTATCATGTGGACGTGTCTTTCTGGTGTCCGAGGTGATCGTTCAGCTCGTCCGTCATCTTCGTCCCTTCGTCTCTTTCTTTGGTCATCATCTCGGGTGGCCAGAAATCGATCTAATTTTCCTTCTCTCACCAATTTTTCTATGATATTTTTCAAGTCAAAGCACTCGTTGGTGGAGTGCCTTCGGACTCGATGCTATTCACAATATTCCTTCCGGTTTCCTCCTCCTCTTTTGCCTTTGAGTGGTCGTGCTGGGGGGATTTTCTCTGTGTGGCAGACTTCTTTGTATACGTCGACCAGAGATACCCTGAGAGGAGTGTAGTTATGGTATTTTTTTATTTTCTCCCCCTGTAGATCTTCTTTCCTTTTGGAGTCCTTGTCTTTGTCTCGGTAGGGGGCCCCAGATTTTGAGGTTTCTCCCAGCCGAGCGTTCTCTTCCATGTTGATGTATTTTTCTGCTCGCTCCTGTACTTCGTCTAAGGAGGTAGGGTACTTTTTTTATATAGATTGGCTAAATGGTCCCTCTCATAGGCCATTGATGAGTCCCATGATGGCGGCCTCTGTTGGTAAACTTTGTATGTCCATGCATGTTTTGTTGAATCTTTCCATGTAGTTGCGGAGACTCTCCTGATCTCCTTGCTTGATCCCTAGTAAACTGGGTGCGTGTTTAGCTTTATCCTTCTGGATGGAAAATCTGGCCAGGAACTTTTTGGCCAGATCGTCAAAGTTTGAGATGGACTTTGGAGGTAAGTTGTCGAACCATCTGATTGCTATCTTCGTGAGGGTTGTTAGAAAAGCTTTGCAGCGAACGGCATCTGAGGCGTCGGTAAGGTACATTCTGCTTCTGAAATTGCTGAGATGATGGTTGGGATCTGTGGTGCTGTCGTACAAAATCATATCCGAGAGTTTGAAGTCTTTTGGGATTTTGGTTTTCATGATTTCCCTGGTGAATAGATCTTGTTCTTTGCGTGAATTTTCCTCAGGAGTAGTTCGAGGAGTTTTCGATTTGAGATCGGCTTCTAATTGCTGTAGTTTTTCTTCCAATTCTCGACGTCGCCGTACCTCTCTTTGTAGATCCTTTCTGATTTCCCGTTGTTGTTGGGTTTCTTTCTCAAGTTGCTTTAAGCAATCTTGAAGCGCTTTTATTGCTCCCGGTTTTGGTGAGTTTTTGTCTCCGTTGGATTCCGGGGTATCTTTTGGTATGGTGTCCGCGTTTTTGTGCGGCGTTCTGTTTTCTAGATCTGAGTCGTGGTCATTGTCATGGCCGTCCGCCATGGTGTTGGGATGACTTCCAGGTTTCCCGACAACGGCGCCAATGTTCCGAGGGTTATCTAAAACTATAGGTCGATCTCGGATAAGATCTTCTGTACTGGTCGGAGATGACGTGTCCGGCTGGCTGGTGGCGGCCGGAGCTGTTGTGTCCGACTTGTTGGACTTGCTGCACTGCTAATCCTTGGCCACCGGAGGGTGGGGGATACCTACAAGAGACTCCGATGCTTAAGTTAGCACGGGTATTAAGCAGGTTTTTATGTAGAATCAGAGTATGAGTTATACCTGGGTGCTCCAGTGTATTTATGGTGGTGTAGAGTGACCTTTTTAGATAAGATAAGTTAGTTATCTTATCTTATCTTATCTTATGGTGAGGTCAGCTTATCCTCAATGGAACCGCCCTTCCCTCTGTAGGCTTGGGCTGCCTTTGGATTGGGCTGTGTCCCTTCATTTGGGCCCTTTACTGGGCTTTCCTGTCAATTTGGCCGAGTTCTTCGCAAAGAAGTCGGTCCGCTTGACCTGAACAGGTCGGTCGCTTTGCTACTGAACATCCCGGTTCGGACAGCTCGACCCAGGGTATGAACAGCTGGTATAAGCATCCCCCACAAAAGTGTCTCCGAAGCCTAAAAAGCGTAGCCTTTGCCTAAGGCATCATTTTTTTTTTCATTTTGGCTACACTTTTCAAGTGTACCTGAATGGGTACTTTTCTTGTAGTGTTATCTCTGTTAAGGACGTGCAATTTTGCGATGTCATTTTATATTGATACTTAATTTTCAACGAAATGACATCATTTCACACAAAATGCACCTCTTTCTTACAAGTGATAGTCATAAAATGAGATGTGTTGTATCTTTTTATGTAAAACGATGTCATTTCGTTGAAAATTAGGTATACCAATATAAAACAAATTTGTTTTTTATTCAACATGGTAAGTGAACGTGCCAAATTAGCCTGCCATTAACAAAGATGAACTCAGAGGCTAAAGCTAGTTACATTTATAAATTTGGGGTTCTAATTTGAGTTATTTAAAATTTTAGGAGTCAATTTAAGTCTGACCTTAAAATTTCAGAGGTTAAATTGAATATTAACTCTTTTAATGTTACAAGATCACAACGTCATCTTTATTTGCCAGTTTCTAAACCGATCATTTCCCTTATGACTTATGTTTTGAGGTTTTTCTGAAACAGATAAGAATAATTAGGCTTTAAAAAAAAGTCAAAAATGATAATAAAGGTATCCAAAATGACTTCATATTAACTCCAAAATAATAGGTGAAGGTATCTAAAAAGAATTCTAATACCTAAATTAGCAAGAATTTCAATAGGTTATATATAGAAATATGGAATATGTATAAGAAGTCATGGCTTATTGAATCTTCGTCTATAAGTAGTAGGTAGTTTCTTTTCTTATTGTATGAGAAGTAAACTCATGTTGTGTGAGAGTTATAAATCTAAAAAATAACATCTAGGATAGTGGGGATCAAATAAGTTATTTCTTGATGTCCATGTCAAGTCGGACATAAGATACGGTATCCATATCCCGAGTAGATCGAATAGGTAACTCGTGCAATTATTAGGCGAACTTCTTTTGGTCTGAGTTAGTTGTTATTGGGTCTGTTTAAGAGTAGATAAATTTTTTTTTAGGGTCATAGTATTAATTATTTGAATTCCACTAGGGAGACAATCAAGAATCTTGACAATGTGTACAATGGGCTAGTTATTTAGCCCAATAAGAATAAATAATAAAAATCACTCTACAAATTACTCTAAATTCAAAAACTCACATTCACTTATTTAACATCAAATTTCAAATTTCAAATTTCAAATTTCCCAATTTTAAATTTTTAAAAAATCCAATTAATTATTTCAAAAAAAAATAACCATCCAAAATCCTAATTTACCAAAGCATTTCACTCCAATACCCTCTTCTTTTTCAACCGGCGACCACCCCCACCTTCATCAATAATCATCCCACTTCACCTTTGCTGCTTTGCTTGCCACATGCCACTCACCCTTAGTAAAAATAATCATCCACTTATGAATAAAAATAACCATTTGCATACCTAATGATTGAACATCCAACATATTTTAATTATATATAACCAAACCCAATCCAGTCAAAATAATCATCTACATAAAAATTAAAATAACCATCCGCATATTTACTAAAATGACCATCCTAAATTGACCATTAAAATAGAAGAAGAAGGAGATGAATAAACAGAAGAAGCAACTATAATCATCCAACAATTTAATTTTTATTAAAAAAAGAAAAAAAATGTATAATTTGACACGAGAGTCTTATGATTTGATGTAACCATAAAATGAAAAATAAAAGAAATAGAAAAATAAAATCTTAAACAGATGAGGAGAAGACAACGACACGTTCGGTGGTGACGTAGAAATCATCCTCACTTGCATTATTGTTTCAACAAAGAAGCACAAGAAGCATTTCAATAACCCTTTCCCTTCTTCTTCTGTTTCTACTTCAACCACCATTCCTTATGTCAAAGGCTCTCTCTTTATCAACGCCAAGACAGTGCCTACTTCAGACCAGAACTTGTTCTTCCCAATTGGCAATGATTTCAAGCTTTCTTGGTTCCCAAACAATGGTGGACACCTTTCAATTTCACACCTTTTCGAACTGACAAGGCCTATATGGAGTTCTATCCCAGGACAAGCTTTTCTCTCGGCTGCAATGGATGACACTAAGGTTGAGGAGAGTAGAGGATTATTCCTTGTCAAAAATAGAAATGTTCATTTGGTTTGCAACCACCAAATCATTGATGGTATAAAGGTGATCAATGATAATTGCCAGTTTGATCACAATTTAAAAGACCGTGAAATGCCGAGGGCGATGAGGTCATACCAGCGGAGAGTGCGGCGCATGTGGGAGCTGGATCGGACGCGGAGGCAGGTCATCTCATCGTAGGAGGTGGAGACTGGGACAGCACGGGTTGTAAAGCGAGAAGGAGTGTGAGAGACACGTTGGGAGGGAGAAACCGCCAGCGCAGGGGAGGGGTTGCACGATTGGCGCAATGCGGGACTGCGGAAATGACGCAAACTGTGCGACGATGCTGCTGGGCGTCCGTGGTACGCACATCAGCGTCAGTCGGAGCTATGGGTTATGGCAGCTAGTGTGGCACCGATGAGAGAGGATGGAGAGGGAGAGAGTGAGAAGGAGAGGGAGACCGATGAGAGATATTCATAACTGTTTGAAATCCTTATTTGCTTTGTATTTGAAATTGAAAATAATTTTGTAATTAATTAATTTAATTATCATTTAATGTTAATTTTAAAAATATTTCTATTATACACATTCTACACTAATTACATTGGCTCTTCATATTTTTTCTAATTATTTAGATCATGGTATGAACAACTTCCTTAAAATGGACTAAATTCTATTTTTGGATCTACCTTTGGGTTATTGGACTTGTTCGTAACAATAAGCAAAGAAGAGAGACAGGATCATGAAGCTTTTGCTAAATATAATTCGGTTTCACAATTAAGTGTGATTCATTTGATAATCGTATATTATCTTCACACTATATATTTGTATTTCCAAATATGTTACCTACATATAAAAAACTTAACTATACTAAATTACTCATCATATATTTATGTATAAATATATATATTATTTAATTTATATTCAATGTATATTTTATATTTTAACATATATTTTATATAAATAATTAATTTTATGATTAATTTTAGGTTTAATTACTCTACAGGTCCCTATAGTTTCACCGAATTTTCAATTAGATCCCTATACTTTTTTTCTTTTCAATTGGGTCCCTGTACCTTATTTGTTTTTTCAATTAAGTCCCTGTTAACGTTTGACGTTAAAAAAAATGTTAGTGAGCTGTGGAATGACTTATTTACCCCTGTCTTCTCCCTATAAACACTCTCGTTGCAGTATCTGAGGTTTCTCTTCTTCTTCCTTTTCCATTTTCAGTTTTCATATTCTCCAAATTTATGGCTCATAATCAAGGAACCTCATTCATTCTCTCTTTGGGAAGCTGTGTTTCCAGGAGCTCGTACTCGAAGGAAAGAAGACACCTGTATTTTTGTGGAGAGGCAGTAACCGTCCGCCGTTCCTCAGCCGTTTCTGACCATGGTAGGAGGTATGTTACTTGTGGAAAGATACCAAAATGTAACTTTTTTGAGTGGATTGATGATTTTGATTGGATTGAGGTTGATGACGGTGCAAAGAATGGGTGGCCAAAGAAAAAGGAAAGGCGAGTTCACTGTTTGTGTGGTGACACTCTGAGTCTTCAAATTTCAGGAACAACAAAGAATCCTAATAGAAGATTTATTTCTTGCCCTAACAGAAGACGCAAATTTTTTGAGTGGGTTGATGAAGTTGGTGCAAGAAGTAACGTGTCTGCTGCTGTTGTTGGAGTTGTTGGAACACAAAATTCTGCTAAGTTAGAAGTTGAAATGTGGAAATTGGATGCACAAGAAAGAAAGATAGAGAGGCTAAACATGGAGATGGAGAGATTAATTATTGAAGCCAAAGAAATAGATGCTTGTGTGAGTAGATTATGTGATGAGTTGAATATTCTCCAAGAACAAGTTGGGAGGTTGGATGACAATATGAAAATTCAATGTAAAATGCAATATATGCTATTTATGTTTTTGCTAGTCTTAATAATTGGAATGTGGTTTGCAAGAGTTTAGAGTTATCTGTGTTATGAAGTTGTAATATAAGAGATTGTATGGCTTCAATCCAATTAAAGTTAATTAAGTTTAGCTTGAATCAATTTTACACTTCGATGTATTTTGTGTGTATAACAAATGATAGTTGGGAAGCAACTTTATCAATGTGAATATTGAAATTTTCACAATTGACAACAACTTGCAGCAAGAAGTGGCCAGAAAATATGCTACATATATTTTCATTAAGTGTTCCTGTAAACCATACTTATACAAAATATCATAACATAAGTGGTCATATAATATGCCACATATAGCTAATCCAAAATAAAGATCCAAGAAGTGCAACAATTAAAAATGGTCCAACCTGATTACAAAATATCAAAATAGTGGTCCTATCCACATAATAAACAGTGACCACATAGACACAATTCATCACAAGATATACTATTTAACAGCAACCCCAACAACCCTAACAATAAATATAAAGAGACTTCAGTCATCACTTAGGTCTATATGTAGACTAGGTGCTCCTTTTTGTTTCATCACTCCTAACTTCAGCCGCCCACTTCTCCTCACACCAAACACCTTTGTCTATGGTAAAGGTTGAGAAGATGCTCTAAGTGCTTAGTGAGATTTTGCACTTGCCACAGTTAGGAGAGGCTGGGAGGCTGGCCCTTCAAGAGGTAAGGCTTGTTGTGAGGTGGCTGTGGTTGGAGCCACTGCACCGGTGGATGTGGTTGGAGCCTGAGAAGCTGAAGTTGCAAGTATGGGAGGTGGTTGAGTGGAGGCAGCAACAGTAGGTGTGGCGGGTAGCTGTTGGGAAGATGTAGGTGTGGTGGGGAGTGGTTGTGAAGATGCAGCTCTACCCCTTCCTCTACCCCTTCCCCTGCCCCTTCCTTTTCCCCTGCCTACCCCTGTTTGCCTTATTCGCTCAGATATGTGGATATTCACACCGGATCTGTTGTCGGCAGCAGGATCAGTGTCAACAGCAGCTGCAGGATCAGTAGCAGCAGCAGCAGTAGGCACAGTGTTAGCAGCATTCGGATCTTCTCCGTTGCCGGCAGCAGCAAGACCAGGTTCTGAAATCAGGTAAACAGTAGATTGCAACATGAATATTCAGCTCTTTTTTCAATGAATTTATAATCTATTTACAATTTATTTATAACACAGCATAATCAATTGATAATCATCTTATATTCTATTTATAAGGCAGCATAATCTGTTTGCAATCCAAATCAATTCACAACAATTTACAACACAGCATAATAAATTTTCATACACCATACGTTATACTAATCACAACCTAATCCACTAGACACCTCAAATACCCTATAATTTTGAATTTAAAACAGTAAAACAACAGTTTGTAGGTTCAGATTTGCATGATACCTGACACTATTGGATTGGAATAATGCCTTCTATTATGTCCATATTGGCTGCAGTTGCTACATGTAACAGATGAACCCGTCCTCCTTAGCTTTATCTGAGAACGGTTCTCATCAGGTTCTCTGATCCTCACCATCCGTGGTCTTCCTGGCATTTTCTTTGTACCCTAACTTTTGCAACTCACTAACTATTTCTTGCAAACTCCATTCATCGAGCTCATAATGCATATCTTCCAACACCTTTCCCCCCAAATATTCTAGCTCGTTCCCTAAATCATGAAACTTGCCACCATGGTGTATGTCTATGGTAAAATCCGAGTCCTCCATCCCTACAGGTATTAAAAACAGAAACATAATCCATTTAAAGCAACATCAGCACAACCACAACAATCAACATTCAAGAATAAACAAAATTCATCATCTAATGCCATAGTAGCTCCATTCAATCACATAATTTGAAAAAAAGGTTCAGACTTTCATAAGTTGAAACAGCATACATTACACTTTCACAAATCTCCCATTGAAAGCAAAATCTATTTAATAAAAATAGAAGTAGAATCCATTTAAAGCACCACCATCACAGCAACAACAGTCAAACAATGTCATATTTTTTTTGAAAAAAATAACATAAATATCAACTTTTAACACTGAAAAAATTAGAGTTTTTTCTTTGTCACTTACTTGCAGAAACTTTGACTGCAGGGAGATGGAGCAGAGGCGTGGTCGGAGGCTCGGCAACGTGCGGCTTGGTGACTCCAGGCGAGGGCCTTCACCGCGACGGAAGGAAGACGCCTTGGCCGGACAAACCGTGGAGAAGACCTCTGACAACAACAACGCACAAGGGCCCAGCGCAGAGAGAAGGCGACGGAGGGGACACCAACAACCGTCTGTTGCAGTCGATGACAGACACACACGCCGTCGACGGAGGCAGGAGACGGAGAAGACAGGAGAAACTTAGGGTTTCTTTTTTTCTTATGAATGAAATGTGAGGGGTTATTTGGGTATTAGGAAAAAATTCAGATTACTTCACCAAGCCTCTACAGCTAATTGGCAAGAATATTCCTTTTTTATGAAGAATATTCTGTTATCTCAAACGGTACACTGACGGCAGGGACTTAATTGAAAAAAAAATAAGGTACAGAGACCCAATTGAAAAGAAAAAAAGTATAGGGACCTAATTAAAAATTCGGTGAAACTATAGAGACCTGCAGAGTAATTAAACCTTAATTTTAATATACAAATAATATTATTATTGTATATCAATATATATAAATATATTATATAAGTGACTGATTTAACAATTAATTTTAATATACACATAATTATTTCTGAAATATAATTCGCATGAATTGGTTGGTTTTTTGTGGCAGTGGATTATCAGAGTTAGCTAGAGAGCTTTTATAATTGATGATAATTTTTGTGTGTTTACAATAATATACATTATTTTACTTTATTTGAGTATTGAGTTGAAGAAGTGGCATGATAAAAGAAAGATATAATTAATAATTCCATGTCTTCCTTCTTTTCTGTGTTTTAAATTATACCAGTAGAAAAGTTTTAATGCAAGCAATATTAATAACACAATTAGCTGGAGTTATTATTTAGCTAAATTTTATAGGCAATTGTTTTGATATTTTTTTTAAAATAAGAGAATAAACTATTATTTATTTGTATTGTCGTATGATAAATCTAGTTGTGCACTTATTTAATGAATGAAAAATGTTTCTTTTATATTTTATTTAAATATATCATATTTGAATTGAATTTTAAAATAATTAATTTACTACATCCATTTTACTTTTCTAAAAGTATAAAATTTTGATAAATATTTGCAAAATTTTAGAGTTCAATTAATGTATACTCGAAACTTATTTTTGTTTAAACTTTAACTATGAGTTAAATTGATTAGAAATGTGATCATTTAATTCATACGTTATTAGAAGCATGTGCGTATGAATGTGTTATGTACGTATGGGTGAATAATTACGTATAAATGAAAAGTGATCCATCATACAAGTATATAATGAAATACGAAAATAACATACTGAATAAAATAATGATACTAAAAAAATTATAGACAAAATATCTTCTTTCTAATTGGTTATTGTTCGGTTGCTCGCAAGAAAGGTGGATTGAATGGCGGGTCAAGAGTAACCGGTTGATCGAGGATGTTTTTGGACTTAGGCGCGAGCTCTACAAAGAGGTGTTGTTCCTAGTGTCGGTAGGTCGGCGGGAGGAGCCACTACAAAAAAATGGTTAAAATGGCGGTTATTTTTGGAAATTACGGCGGTTAGAACCGCCATTATTACCAAAAATGGTGCCTCCAAGAAACGCCGTTATTCTGGACGCCATTCTGGTTATTACGACGGTTTTCAAAAAACCGCCACAATTACCTGTTAATAATACGGCGATTTTTTTTGGGTTAAAATGGCGGTTACAAGTTTGCAACCGCCATTATTTTCGCATAAAATGGTGGTTTTTGAATTGTTTAAAATGGCGGTTTCTAACCGCCGTTTTTACCATTATAACTCCCGGTTTTACCAGGTTATAATGGCATCTTTTGTGTTTAAAATGGCAGTTTCTAACCGCCGTTTTTACCAAAATATAATGGCATCATTTTCGTTTAAAATGGTAGTTTTAACCGCCATTTCTACCAGCGTATAATGGCATCGTTTTCATTTAAAATGGGGATTTCTAACCACCGTTTGTACCTAATTATGATGACAATTTTATGCTTTTTAAAATAAGATTGAAACCACCAATTTAAAGTGATATTTTCGAAACTCACTTAAAAATCTCGTAATAACCAAAAGGCATATCCATAAATCAAACATCATAAGATGATTTTTAATTCATACATGATCCAAAAGTGATAACCCAAGTCATAATTGAAATGTCATAATCCAAAAACAAAGTATCAAAGTAACATTTTTCAATAATACGTCTTAACATATAATCCTTAATATACGTTTTAACATATCAAGCAAGGTCATGCTTCCTTGTTGCTTGCTTCAGAAGACCTACTTCCTAACTCTTTTGGTGATGGAATCTCACTCTCCTGATCCAATTTCTACAACAAAAATATAATTATTATGAGCACAAAAAATGCAAGAAAAAGGCATATATTGATATATATTTTAGGTCTGACTTAATTTATAAGAAAAGAAAAGAAAACACACACAAAAAATGTTACAACTATTATTTTTCATTATTTTATTTAAAGTCAAATGCTGAAAATTAAGAATGTAGGTCCAAAAATCCTAAACTAGTTGATACCAGGGAAAACATTAAGACATTATCTACTAAGAGAATTAGCACAAAAAATGGTTATCCAGACCAACAAACGTAAATGCTTGCTAGACATTTGGGAGAAGGAGAAAACCAAAAGATATGTCATACAGACCCCGCTAGGATGTTTGGTTTCTTATTGAAAACCTCAAAATCATGATTTGGACAAGTGCTATAAGAGAATAGCTTTTCAGTTTTGCCAACTCCATAGTTTTGCAGTAGAAACCAAACATGCTCACATAATCTTTGGAGTTTGATTAGACCTCAAAAATCTTTGGAGAGGAAGCTCAATCCCTTGAAAGTATATGGTTCATAACCTTAATTATCTTTGTATCATAAAATTAGCACTCCCTAATAATAGGCACCCATACTTGAACAGTATTACAAAATAATTCATAATTTTAGAATTCATCTAATTCCAATCTTACAAAATCCACTTAAATAAAGCACCAGAAGATCCGACAACCATCTACATTTCAGCAATTATAAAAGAATTTAGTAATATATGAGGAGCAACAACAATCTCAAACACCATTCTATGCAGGCTGTAGCATATTAAAGCTATAATTGATACAGGAAACTATATCAATATTCAACATATTTCTTGTAATATTTTAATTTATGAATTAATCCATAAATAGCTATAGGATTATAACTTCCTAATCTAACAACGTTCCATTAATGAATTAAGGAAGATTTTCTTACTATGAACCTAAGAAAAAAACTGAAGGAGATAAAGCAAAGAAAAAAAAAAGATGATAATTGTATGTGTACCTGTGAAACTTGTTGAGTAGGGAATATTCCAGCCAATTGTATTGGAATTTTACCTCCTTCCTTAGAAGCAATATAGGAGACTAGCGCTTGCAATTGTGCTTTAACGGTATCCAACTCTTCTTGTACATTTGGACCACAAGTAGACGATGTACCAACATCATTTGAAGAATCTAAATTCATCTGACTAATCCTTGTAGTGTTGTTCTTGAAAGCAACTGTTGGAACAACCCCCATACCTAAACCTCGAACACGACCAGGGTGCTCTTTTCCAAAAAATACTCCAAGAACATCAAGAGGAGAATTAACAGTTGATTGTTGTTGGCTGCTATGTGCTTCAATCTTCTCCTACATATATAAAAAGAAAGAGAAAGAATAAAAAATAGTATTATCTTATAAAAAAGAAAGAAAAAGAAATATGTACAGGTTTCAAATCACAAGATTTTCATTTCTGTCCTTTTTATTTTTTATCTTAAATTTCAAGCATACTTGAATAGACCCTGTAGCTAAGTTTGATCCTCCCCTTAATCTCACCTACTCTACCGCTCAATTTGAAGACCTGGTAACTAGTATATATCAGCAGGCGCTACTATAATTTAATTTTGTTAATAGGCGCTACTATATATAACCTACTAACATTAATTGATCTCACAGGAACACCAAAATAATAGTTGAAAATAAAATAATTAATAAGTATAGATAAAATGTGAATTATAACTAAATGAAAACTTAAATATAAATTTCATACCATAAATTAATTTAACCTACTAACTATTCTAACATGTGTTCGTCTTCTCCAATGTCATCATCTAGTAGTTCATCATCTACCTCATCTCTTAACAATGATAGATTATCATCATTTTCTAATAAAGAATCAAAGTCTTGCTCTAACCATGGCTCATTCTTGCATGCTTCATCATCTTCATTTTCCCCCATATCATATGAGTCTCTTGGCTTCAAATGCACGACAACACTCCAATCTTTATTAACTTCATCATTGACAAAATACACCATTTGAGCTTGTAAGGCTTCAATATATGGATCATCCTCCTCTCGGTCACCACTGTGTGTTACTCGTGAAAAATTAACAAAAGTAAAACCCCAACTATCCTTTCTACAGCCCCGTTCTCTAGTGGTGTCAGCCCATTTACATTTGAATAAAGTAACCCGAAATTGGCCATTGTAGTTTAGTTCTATAATATCTTCTAATTTTTCATAATATGACAAATAAGCATTCCTAACATTAGCATCACTAGCACTAGCAACACAAGGAGTTGAAGACATTAAGAAAACTCCATTATTATGGGTCTTTAACCCATTGTCTCGATTGGTAGTTCGAAAGGAGAACCCATTGATACTAAATATAGAAAACCTCTTGGCATATTGTGATGGACCCCTTGCTAAGTATCTTAAATTCTCATGCACAATATTCATAATGTCTGGGTTCATAAGTTATTATGATAGAAAAACATATTAGTTATTATATCCACAAATACTGCTCAATATTAGCAAAAAATTATCAATTTTCTATTTACCTGCGTAGGAAACCAACAAAATCTTTATTGACTCTTTTTTTTATCTCTACATTTGAAGGCCTTCTACCCTTAGATTGTCTTCGTACAAAATCTTTGAAGTCACTGTCAGATATAAAAGTTTAATTAAACAACTATTTTCAAGTAAATAAAAAATATGTACGCAAATCCTTAAGTACTTACTCAATGAACGGTTTGACATATGGACAATTTAGAACCACACAGCGATCTGCTTGTTTTTTTTTTCATAGGTGACAACTCAAATACTGTGAAAGCTCCCTTAGTGTTACCCATTTATGGAAAAAGCGAATCAACATGTGTTTTGTAATTACCATCCGGATGATCATCAACACGTGGTGGCCTATTAAATCTTGTCTTAATCCCTTCTAAGTATCGAGAGCAAAATGTAAGAGCTTCTTCAGCCACATATCCTTGGTGAACAAAATTGTGATCATCAACAATGGCACCAAAGGGCTTGGAGCGCTCAAACGTGAATCACACTTTGTCACAATTCCGCACAACTAACGAGCAAGTGCACTGGGTCATCCAAGTAATACCTTACGTGAGTAAGGGTCGATCCCATGGAGACTGTCGGCTTGAAGCAAGCTATGGTCACCTTGTAAATCTCAGTCAGGCTAATTCAGATGGTGATGGAGAATTGATAATTAAAAGATAAATAAAACATAAAATAAAGATAGAGATACTTATGTAATTCTTCGGTTGGAATTTCAAATAAGCGTATGAAGATGCTTTGTTCCTCCTGAACCTCCGCTTTCCTATTGCCTTTTTCCAATCATTCATACTCCTTTCCATGGCAAGCTTTATGTTGGGCATCACCGTTGTCAATGGCTACTTCCCGTCCTCTCAGTGAAAATGTTCCAAATGCGCTGTCATCGCACGGCTAATCATCTGTCGGTTCTCGATCATGTTGGAATAGGATCCATTGATCCTTTTGCGTCTGTCACACGCCCAACAATCACGAGTTTGAAGCTCATCACAGTCATCCCTTCCCAGATCCTACTCAGAATACCACAGACAAGGTTTAGACATTCCGGATCTCAGGAATGGCCGCCAATAATTCTAGCCTATACCACGAAGGTTCCAATCTTAGATTAGAAACCCAAGAGATACGCATTCAAGCCATTGCTAGTAGAACAGAGGTGGTTGTCAGGCACATGTTCATAGGTGAGAATGATGATGAGTGTCACGGATCATCACATTCAAGTTGAAGAACGAATGAATATCTTAGAGAAAAAGTAGGCGTGAATTGAATAGAAGAACAATAGTACTTTGTATTAATTCATGAAGAACAGCAGAGCTCCACACCTTAATCTATGGTGTGTAAAAACTCTACCATTGAGAGTACATAAGAACAAGGTCTAGGCATGGCCGTGAAGCCAGCCCCCAAACGTGAAAAGGTCTATTCCAATATGAGTTAAAGATACATGAAAATACAATAGCAAAATGTCCTATTTATAGAAAACTAGTAGCCTAGGGTTATAGAAATAGGTAATTAATGCAGAAATCTTCTTCCAGGCCCACTTGGTATGTGCTTGGACTGAGCATTGAAGCTTCTATGTGTAGAGACTTTTCTTGGAGTTAAACGCCAGCTTTTGTGCCAATTTGGGCGTTTAACTCCAGCTTTTGTGCCAGTTTTGGAGTTAAACGCCAAAATTCTTGAGCTGACTTGGAATGCCTATTTGGGCCATCAAATCTCGTGCAAAGTATAGACTATTATATATTGCTGGAAAGCCCAGGATGTCGACTTTCCAACGCAATTGAGAGCACGCTAATTGGGTCTCTGTAGCTCTAGAAAAAATACTTTGAGTGCAGAGAGGTCAGAATCCAACAGCATCTGCAGTCCTTTTTCAGCCTCTGAATCAGATTTTTGCTCAGGTCCCTCAATTTCAGCCAAAAAATACCTGAAATCACAGAAAAACACACAAACTCATAGTAAAGTCCAGAAGAGTGATTTTTATTTAAAAACTAATAAAAATATAATAAAACCTAATTAAAATATACTAAAAACATACTAAAACAATGCCTAAAAGCGTATAAATTATCCGCTCATCACAACACCAAACTTAAATTGTTGCTTATCCCCAAGCAACTGAAAATCAAATAGGATCAAAAGAAGAGAATATACAATGAATTCCAAAAACATCTATGAAGATCAGTATTAATTAGATGAGCGGGACTTTTGGCTTTTTGCTTCTGAACAGTTTTGGCATCTCACTTTATCCCTTGAAGTTCAGAATGATTGGCATCTATAGGAACTCAGAATCCAGATAGTGTTATTGATTCTCCTAGTTAAGTATGTTGATTCTTGAACACAACTACTTTATGAGTCTTGGTCGTGGCCCTAAGCACTTAGCTTTATTCAGTATTACCACCGGATACATAAATGCCACAGATACATAACTGGGTGAACCTTTTCAGATTGTGACTTAGCTTTGCTAGAGTCCCCAATTAGAGGTGTCCAGAGCTCTTAAGCACACTCTTTTTGCTTTGGACCATGACTTTAACCGCTCAGTCTCAAGTTTTCACTTGACACTTTCACGCCACAAGCACATGGTTAGGGACAGCTTGGTTTAGCCGCTTAGGCCAGGATTTTATTCCTGTGGGCCCTCCTATCCACTGATGCTCAAAGCCTTGGATCCTTTTTATCACCCTTGCCTTTTGGTTTAAAGGGGTATTGATTTTTTCTGCTTTCTTTTCTTTTTCTTTCTTCTCTTTTTTTTTTCGCATATATCCTTTTTCTGCAAGCTTTTCACTGCTTTTTCTTGCTTCAAGAATCAATTTTATAATTTTTCATATTATCAAATAACATTTCTCCTTTTCCCATCATTCTTTCAAGAGCGAACAATTTTAACATTCATAAACAATCAAATTCAAAAATATGCACTGTTCAAGCATTCATTCAGAAAAACAATAGTATTGCCAACACATCAAAATAATTAAAATGTTTTAAAATTTGAAATTCATGCAATTCTTTTTCTTTTTCAATTAAAAACATTTTTCATTTAAGAAAGGTGATGGATTCATTTTCATAGCTTTAAGGCATAGACACTTAGACACTAATGATCATGTAATAAAGACACAAACATAAATAACATAAGCATAAAAATTAAAAAAACAGGAAAATAAAGAACAAGAAAATTAAAGAACGGGTCCACCTTAGTGATGGCGGCTTGTTCTTCCTCTTGAAGATCTTATGGAGTGCTTGAGCTCCTCAATGTCTCTTCCTTGCCTTTGTTGTTCCTCTCTCATGGTTCTTTGGTCTTCTCTAATTTCATGAAGGAGGATGGAATGCTCTTGGTGCTCCACCCTTAGTTGTCCCATGTTGGAACTTAATTCTCCTAGGGAGGTGTTGATTTGCTCCCAATAGTTTTGTGGAGGTAAATGCATCTCTTGAGGCATCTCAGAGATTTCATGATGAGGAGTTTCCTCATGCTCTTGGTGAGGTTCTCTCACTTGCTCCATCCTTTTCTTAGTGATGGGCTTGTCCTCATCAATGAGGATGTCTTCCTCTATGTCAATTCCAGCTGAATTGCAGAGGTGACAAATGAGGTGAGGGAAGGCTAACCTTGCCACAGTAGAGGACTTGTCCGCCACCTTGTAGAGTTCTTGGGATATAACCTCATGAACTTCTACTTCCTCTCTAATCATGATGCTATGAATCATGATAGCTCGGTATATAGTAACTTCAGATCGGTTGCTAGTAGGAATGATTGAGCGTTGGATGAACTCCAACCATCCCCTAGCCACGGGCTTGAGGTCATGCCTTCTTAGTTGAACCAGCTTTCCTCTTGAATCACTCTTCCATTGAGCGCCCTCTTCACAGATGTCCGTGAGGACTTGGTCCAAACTTTGATCAAAGTTGACCCTTCTTGTGTATGGGTGTGCATCTCCTTGCATCATGGGCAAGTTGAACGCCAACCTTACATTTTCCGGACTAAAATCTAAGTATTTCCCTCAGACCATTGTAAGCCAATTCTTAGGATCCAGGTTCACACTTTGATCATGGTTCTTGGTGATCCATGCATTGGCATAGAACTCTTGAACCATTAAGATTCTGACTTGTTGAATGGGGTTGGTGAGAACTTCCCAACCTCTTCTTCGGATCTCATGTCGGATCTCCAGATATTCGCCCTTTTTGAGCTTAAAAGGGACCTCGGGGATCACCTTCTTCTTGGCCACAACTTCATAGAAGTGGTCTTGATGCACCTTTGAGAGGAATCTCTCCATCTCCCATGACTCGGAGGTGGAAGCTTTTGCCTTCCCTTTCCTCTTTCTAGAGGTTTCTCCGGCCTTTGGTGCCATAAATGGTTATGGAAAAACAAAAAGCTTTAGCTTTTACCACACCAAACTTAGAAGGTTGCTCGTCCTCGAGCAAAAGAAGATAGAAGAGAGTAGAAGAAGAAAAAATAGAGGAGATAGAGGGGGCTTTGTGTTTCGGCCAAGGGGGATGGGTAGTGTTTAGGTTGTGTGAAAATGAAGGAGTGAAGATGGGTTTATATAGGAGTGGAGAGGGGGGTGTGGTTCGGCCATTATGGGTGGGTTTGGGTGGGAAAGTGGTTTGAATTTGAATGGTGAGGTAGGTGGAGTGTTATGAAAGATGGATGTGAGTGGTGAAGAGAATGGTGGGATTTTATAGGTGAGGGGTTTTTGGGGAAGAGGTATTGAGGTGATTGGTGAATGGGTGAAGAAGAGAGAGAGAGAGAGGTGGGGTAGGTGGGGATCCTGTGGGGTCCACAGATCCTGAGGTGTCAAGGATTTTTCATCCCTGCACCATGTGGCATTCAAAACGCCCCTTGCTGCCAATCCTGGCGTTAAACGCCAGGCTGCTGCCTATTTCTGGCATTTAACGCCAGCTTCTTGCCCATTCCTGGCGTTAAACGCCAGTCTGGTGCCTATTTCTGGCGTTAAACGCCCAGAATGGTGCCAGACTGGGCGTTTAACGCCCATTCTGCTACCCTTACTGGCATTTAAACGTCAGTAAGTTTCTCCTCCAGGGTGTTCTATTTTTCATTCTGTTTTTCCTTCTGTTTTTGCTTTTTCAATTGTTTTTGTGACTTCTCATGATCATCAACCTACAGAAAATATAAAATAACAAAAGAAAATAGAAATTTAACATAGATAAGTAAAAATTGGGTTGCCTCCCAACAAGCGCTTCTTTAATGTCAATAGCTTGGCAGTGGCTCTCATGGAGCCTCACAGATGTTCAGAGCAATGTTGGAACCTCCCAACACCAAACTTAGAGTTTGACTGTGGGGGCTCTGTTTGACTCTGTATTGAGAGAAGCTCTTCATGCTTCCTCTCCATGGTGACAGAGGGATATCCTTTAGCTTTAAACACAAGGGAGTCTCCATTCACTTGAATGATCAATTCTCCTCTGTCAACATTAATCACAGCTTTTGCTGTGGCTAGGAAGGGTCTGCCAAGGATGATGGATTCATCTATACACTTCCCAGTCTCTAGGATTATGAAGTCAGCAGGGATGTAGTGGCCTTCAACCTTTACCAAGACATCCTCTACAAGTCCATAAGCCTGTTTCTTTGAATTGTCTGCCATCTCCAGTGAGATTCTTGCAGCTTGTACCTCATTGATCCCTAGCTTCTCCATTACAGAGAGAGGCATGAGGTTTATACTTGACCCTAGGTCACACAGAGCCTTCTCAAAGGTCATGGTGCTTATGGTACAAGGGATTGAGAATTTTCCAGGGTCTTGTCTCTTTAGAGGTAATTTCTGCCTAGTCAAGTCATCCAGTTCTATGGTGAGCAATGGAGGTTCATCCTCCCAAGTCTCATTACCAAACAACTTGGCATTTAGCTTCATGATTGCTCCAAGGTACTTAGCAACTTGCTCTTCAGTAACATCTTCATCCTCTTCAGAGGAAGAATACTCATCAGAGCTCATGAATGGCAGAAGTAAATTCAATGGAATCTCTATAGTCTCAGTGTGAGCCTCAGATTCCCATGGTTCCTCATCAGGAAACTCCATGGAGGCCAGTGGACGTCCATTGAGGTCTTCTTCAGTGGAGATCACTGCCTCTTCCTCCTCTCCAGGTTCGGCCATGTGAGACGTGTTTATGGCCTTGCACTCCCTTTTTGGATTTTCTTCTGTATTGCTTGGGAGAGTACTAGGAGGGAGTTCAGTAATTTTCTTACTCAGCTGACCCACTTGTGCCTCCAAATTTCTAATGGAGGACCTTGTTTTAGTCATGAAACTTTGAGTGGTTTTAATTAGATCAGAGACAATGGTTGCTAAGTCAGAGTGGCTTTGCTTAGAGTTCTCTGTCTGTGGCTGAGAAGATGATGGAAAAGGCTTGCTATTGCTAAACCTGTTTCTTCCACCATTATTGTTGTTGAAACCTTGTTGAGGTCTCTGTTGATCCTTCCATGAGAGATTTGGATGATTTCTCCATGAAGGATTATAGGTGTTTCCATAGGGTTCTCCCATGTAATTCACCTCTTCCATTGCTGGGTTCTCAGGATCATAAGCTTCTTCTTCAGAGGAAGCTTCCTTAGTACTGCTTGTTGCTGCTTGCATTCCAGACAGACTCTGAGAAATCATATTGACTTGTTGGGTCAATATTTTATTCTGAGCCAATATGGCATTCAAAGTATCAATCTCAAGAACTCCTTTCTTCTGAGCTATCCCATTATTCACAGGATTCCTTTCAGAAGTGTACATGAATTGGTTATTTGCAACCATTTCAATGAGTTCCTGAGCTTCTGCAGGCGTCTTCTTCAAATGAAGAGATCCTCCAGCAGAGCTATCCAATGACATCTTGGATAGTTCAGACAGACCATCATAGAAAATACCTATGATGCTCCATTCTGAAAGCATGTCAGAAGGGCACCTTCTGATCAATTGCTTGTATCTTTCCCAAGCTTCATAGAGGGATTCTCCTTCCTTCTGTCTGAAGGTTTGGACTTCCACTCTAAGCTTGCTCAATTTTTGAGGTGGAAAGAACTTTGCCAAGAAGGCATTGACTAGCTTTTCCCAAGAGTTCAGGCTTTCTTTAGGTTGTGAATCTAACCATGTCCTAGCTCTGTCTCTTACAGCAAAAGGAAAAAGCATAAGTCTGTAGACTTCAGGGTCAACCCCATTGGTCTTGACAGTGTCACAGATTTGCAAGAATTCAGCTAAGAACTGATGAGGATCGTCCAATGGAAGTCTATGAAACTTGTAATTCTATTGCATTAGAGAAACTAATTGAGGCTTAAGCTCAAAGTTGTTTGCTCCAATGGCAGGCATTGAGATGCTTCTCCCATAGAAGTAGGGAGTAGGTGCAGTAAAGTCACCAAGCACCTTCCTTGCATTGTTGGCATTATTATTTTCGGCTGCCATGGTTTCTTCTTCCTTGAAAAGCTCTGTTAGGCCCTCTAGAGAGAATTGTGCTTTAGCTTCTCTTAACTTTCTCTTCAAGGTCCTTTCAGGTTCAGGATCAGCTTGAACAAGTATGCCTTTATCTTTGTTCCTGCTCATATGAAAGAAAAGAGAACAAGAAAGTAGAGAATCCTCTATGTCACAGTATAGAGATTCCTTGAGGTGTCAGAGAAAAAGAAGAATAGAAGGAGGAGGTAGATAGAAGAGAATTCGAACATATAAAGAAGAAGGGAGTTCGAATTGCACCTTGAGGAGGAGTGTTAGTCCGTTAAATAGAAGGATGTGAGAACATATAATTCGAACATATAAAAAAATTTTGAAATAATAAAAAGAAATTTTGAAATTTTGATTGAGATTTTCGAAAATTAAGATTGGGAAAGAAATTAAGTGATCTTTTGAAAAGATTTTGAAATTAGAAATTAAAAAGATATGATTGAAAATTAATTTTGAAAAAGATGTGATTGAAAAGATATGATTAAGAAGATATGATTGAAAATCAGACTAAAAAGAGAAAGTTTTAAAATTAAAGTTGATTACTTGACTACCAAGAAATTAGAAGATATGATTCTAGAATTTAAAATTTGATCCTTTCTTAATAGGCAAGTAACAACTTGAAAATTTTGAAGTAGATATTTAATTATAATAAGAATTTTCGAAAATAAAAAGAAAATGGAAAGAAATTGATTTTGAAGAGATATGATTGAAAAGATATGATTTGAAAAAGATTTGATTTTGAAAAATTATGAAGATTTGAAAAAAATCTAAATTAAAAACAAAATCTTCCCTCTAGTGTCATCCTGGCGTTAAACGCCCAGAATGGATGTCATTCTGGCGTTTAACGCCCAAAATCCTACCTTTTTGGGCGTTAAACGCCCAGCCAGGTACCCTGGCTGGCGTTTAAACGCCAGTTTTCCTTCTTCACTGGGCGTTTTGAACACCCAGCTTTTTCTGTTTGATTCCTCTGCTGAATGTTCTGAATCTTCAATTCTCTGTATTATTAGCTTGAAAAGACACAATTTTGAAAATATTTTTGAATTTTTTTTAATGATGAGAAATAACAAAAAATGCAACTAAGATCAAATGAACAATGCATGCAAGACACCAAACTTAGAAATTTTGTATTAGAGGTTTTAACAAATTGAGAATGCATAAGAAAAACAACAAAACACACAAAACAGGAGAATTTAAATATCAGAGCACTGAAATCATCAAGAACAACTTGAAGATCAATGAAGAACAATATGTATAAATTCGAAAAATGCAAGAAGAAGAAAGTCATGCAATTGACACCAACTTAAAAATTGATACTAGACTCAAACAAGAAACATAAAATATTTTTGATTTTTTTATGGTTTTATAAATTTTTTTTGTGATTTTTGAAACTTATATGGAAAAGAAAATAAAGAGAATCAAAAATTTTAATAAGAATTCCAGGAATCATGCAATGTTAGTTTAAAGCTTCAGTCTAAAAAGATTAGACATGTTTGGCCAAGCTTCAGCAGGACATTACATTCAGCAGCTAAATTGATGAGAATCAATCAGCTTTTGTGATGATAAGAACATCACCTTGAAACTCTAGAATCTATTCTTAAAAATTCTGAAAAGTACCTAATCTAAGCAACAAGATGAACCGTCAGTTGTCCAAACTCGAACAATCCCCGGCAACGGTGCCAAAAACTTGGTATGCGAAATTGTGATCATCAACAATGGCGCCAAAGGGCTTGGAGCGCTCAAATGTGAATCACACTTTGTCACAATTCCGCACAACTAACCAGCAAGTGCACTGGGTCGTCCAAGTAATACCTTACGTGAGTAAGGGTCGATCCCACGGAGATTGTCGACTTGAAGCAAGCTATGGTCACCTTGTAAATCTCAGTCAGGCTAATTCAGATGGTGATGGAGAATTGATAATTAAAAGATAAATAAAACATAAAATAAAGATAGAGATACTTATGTAATTCTTCGGTTGGAATTTCAGATAAGCGTATGAAGATGCTTTGTTCCTCCTGAACCTCTGCTTTCCTATTGCCTTCTTCCAATCATTCATACTCCTTTCCATGGCAAGCTTTATGTTGGGCATCACCGTTGTCAATGGATACTTCCCGTCCTCTCAGTAAAAACGTTCCAAATGCGCTGTCACCGCACGACTAATCATCTATCGGTTCTTGATCATGTTGGAATAGGATCCATTGATCCTTTTGCGTTCGTCACACGCCCAACAATCGCGAGTTTGAAGCTCGTCATAGTCATCCCTTCCCAGATCCTACTTAGAATACCACAGACAAGGTTTAGACGTTTCGGATCTCAGGAATGGCCGCCAATAATTCTAGCCTATACCACGAAGGTTCCAATCTTAGATTAGAAACCCAAAAGATACGCATTCAAGCCATTGCTAGTAGAACAGAGGTGGTTGTCAGGCACATGTTCATAGGTGAGAATGATGATGAGTGTCACGGATCATCACATTCATCAAGTTGAAGAACGAATAAATATCTTAGAGAAGAAGTAGGCGTGAATTGAATAGAAGAACAATAGTACTTTGTATTAATTCATGAAGAACAACAGAGCTCCACACCTTAATCTATGGTGTGTAGAAACTCCACCGTTGAGAGTACATAAGAACAAGGTCTAGGAATGGTCGTGAGGCCAACCCCTAAACGTGAAAAGGTCTATTCCAGTATGAGTCAAAGATAGATGAAAATACAATAGCAAAAGGTCCTATTTATAGAAAACTAGTAGCCTAGGGTTACAAAAATAGGTAATTAATGCAGAAATCTTCTTTCGGGCCCAATTGGTGTGTGCTTGGACTGAGCATTGAAGCTTCTATGTGTAGAGACTTTTCTTGGAGTTAAACGCCAGCTTTTGTGCCTGTTTGGGCATTTAACTCCAGCTTTTGTGCCAGTTTTGGGTTAAACGCCAGAATTCTTGAGCTGACTTGGAACGCCGGTTTGGGCCATCAAATCTTAGGTAAAGTATGGACTATTATATATTTCTGGAAAGCCCAGGATGTCTACTTTCTAACGCAATTGAGATCGCGCCAATTGGGCTTCTGTAGCCCCAGAAAATCCACTTTGAGTGCAGAGAGGTCAGAATCCAACAGCATCTGCAGTCCTTTTTCAGCCTCTGAATCAGATTTTTGCTCAGGTCCCTCAATTTCAGCCAGAAAATACCTGAAATCATAGAAAAACACACAAACTCATAGTAAAGTCCAGAAAAGTGATTTTTATTTAAAAACTAATAAAAATATAATAAAAACTAATTAAAATATACTAAAAACATACTAAAAATAATGCCTAAAAGCGTATAAATTATCCGCTCATCAATCCTTTAGCTATAGAACCTTCTGATTTAGCTTTGTTTCGTACATAGGACTTCAAATGTCCTAAATACCTAGTTTGTATAATTGGCTTTAGTAAGCAAGATATAACTAAGTGACAGGTTAAATGAACAATGATTGAAAAGAGATCTTTACCTCTCAATAGGATACATCCACCTATACTGTACTGGTCTTCTAAGTTTTGCTTTATCAACTAGATGACAGGTTAAATGAACCATGATTGTAAAGAAAGAAGGAGGGAACAACATTTCTAAATGACGAAGGGTAAGGATTATTCGAGGTTGGAGCTTCTCAAGTTCTGTAAGACTTAAGCTTTTAGAGCACAACTGTTGAAAGAATAAAGACAACTCTATTAGCACTGGAGTAACTTTATCTGGTAGCATATTACGTATGGCAATGGGTAATAGTTGCTGTATAAGGATGTGGCAATCATGGCTCTTCAATCCAGAGAGCTTTCTTTACTTCTGGTCAACACACCAAGAAATATTACTCGAGAGACCATCTGGTACTCTAATATTCTTTATAGTACGCAACAATATATCTTTCAGGGAATTTGACACTGTGAACAAAGATGGATGATATCTCCCATTTTCATCTGGCCATAAATCTTTCCTTATACCCATTTCTTTAAGATCCTTACGAGCTTTGAGATTATCCTTTGACCTTCCATTCTCGTTGAGCAAAGTGTATAACACATTGTCGCAAACATTATTTTCAATGTGCATAACATCTAGATTGTGGCGCAATAAGTTAGACTCTCAATAAGGAAGATAAAAAAATATGCTTTTCTTCCTCCACATCCCCGATTTATCATCTTCTTCAACAACTTTTCGCCGAGTCCTCTTACATTTACTTGCCTGTAGTTCCTTCCCAAATGAAACATTGATGGCTTCAAGCTGTTCCAATATTTCTGACCCTGTTAGTACTGCTGGGGGATCCCTCAACTCAACTTTTTCATTAAATTTTGCACGACTTAGCGTAAACTTATGACCCCTTTCTAAGAAATGGCGATGCCCCAAAAAATACCATTTTCCACCATACTTTAATCTATATGAATTAGTGTTGAAGTTACATATGGGATAAGTATATTTACTATGTACGTTCCACCCAGATAAGTTACCAAGGCCTGAAAAATCACTAATTGTCCACATTAATGATGCTCGCAATGTAAACATTTCATTCTTGAACCTATCTAATGTTTGAACACCATCATGCTAGAACTCTTTTAACTCTTTGATAAGAGGTTGTAAGTATACGTCTATGTTGTTCCCCAACATTTTCTCTCTGGGAATAACCATTGACAAGATAAGTGATGTTGGCTTCATGCACTCCCATGGAGGTCGATTGTATGGAATAAGCACCACTGGCCAAAAGCTATAGTTTGTACGCATAGCTCCAAAGGGGTTGAATCTATCAGTTGCAAGACTAAGACGTACATTTCGAGAATCTTCGGCAAACCTATCATGAAGTAAATCGAATGTCTTCCAAGCTTCAGAATCCCGTGGATGCCTCATCTTTGAATCTTTCTTTTCTGTCAAAGCATGCCATCGCATTGATTGAGCAGTCTTAGAACACATGAATAATCGTTGAAGTCTCAGTTTTAGTGGAAAATATCGCAAGATCTTTGCCGGTTTCTTCTTTTTAGCATCGCTCCATTTAGATGTCTTGCATCTTTTGCATTCTTGCAAATCTTCATCCTCCCTCCAATATAACATGCAGTCATTAGGGCAAGCAGGTATCTTGGTATAATTAAGCCCTAATTTGTTTATAATTTTCTTGGCCTCATAGAATGTATTTGAAATCTTGGCATTTCCAAAAGTATCTTTTATTAACTTGAGGATTTCGGTCATGGCTTTGTCGCTTATTCTGTATAAGCACTTTATGTGATACAGACTAATCAAGAAAGACAGTTTTGAATACTTTGTGCACCCTTCATGCAATTTCTCATTACCATCTTCCAACAACTTGTAAAATTCTATATTTTCTCCATTGTGCTTTTCATTTTCTGCATTGTCTCCATCTCCATCTTCTATGTTGTCTTCATCTCCATCTCCATCTTCATTCAAGTCAGGTCCAGCAACTCCAAACGCGTCATTGAGCATTGTTACCATGGGATGTTGAGATGTCGAATCATATTGTACAATATAACTAGTTTGATGAGCTTGTGACCCAAGTCCAACTGCTTCTTCACCATGCTAATACCAAATTTTGTAGTTTTTTGGAAATGGCTTGACTATTAAATGTTCAAAAACTTTCTCTCTTGTTTTTCACTTGCCAAAACCACACACTGGACAAGGGCATTTAATCTGACGACCCCCGAGAGATCGATGCTCAAAAGCAAAATCCAAAAACTTGTTTAGACCATCTTTATACTCATGCGTGGTTCGTGGTTTTCCAATCCATGACTTATCGATTGACATGACTAAGAGGGACTATAAATAGGGATTTTAAAAAATTTATTCATTAAAATTCTACATATATTCTAAAGGCAAGAAAATTATTCTTGTATATACAAATTAGACATTAAACAAATGCTTAAATAGTATTCTAAAAGAAACTATAAAAAGTTATAATTACCTCTTTTAAATGATAATTTTATTGCAGTAATAGTGACTTTGTGAATATTCCTTCTCAAGTAATTGTCTATATGCAATTAATTTTTTCCTACAAAATAAAAAGAGACAAAAATAAATACAACAAATATATTATTCTCAAATTACAATTTATAAGAAATTAAATGAAACAAATGAGATAATCAACGACTCTATTTATTAAATATATCTATGCAGACCCCAACAAACAACGGCTCATAGAGCAGCCACTTGTAATCAAATGAGATAAGCTCAATTAATCTATGTGAGTGATTCCTGATGCATGTGAGAAACAGGCCATTACGGGTAAATCCTACAACAGATTAAATGTGTTAATTTTTCAAAATTAAAAGTATGAGCTTGTCAAGTTCGAGAATGAGATTATCACTGTTGAGTGTACGTTGAGGAAAATTTCTTAGCAACAAAATTACTCCTTAGGACAATAAAATTTTGCACATAAACTATTTAAGTCATTATAAGATTAGCAATTGAGCCATCTCAAAGACAATATTGTGGAACCTGGGACCTTAAGCAGAAATTAATCAATTATATAAAATTTCAAAGATATATAGGGGCTAGTTATATTCAATACCATAACACATTGAGTATACAATAATACAGTTGAGCAAATTATTTATCCAATCAAATTCCGCAATGTGCAGAGATTTAAGTTAAGCCAACAAAATATAAATCATGCGACACAATTTCCACAACCGTAACTTGGATTGAATGCACCATTACATATATAATAAGTAGTATTGAGCATACATATAAATTATATTTAATAAAAGTGGTCGGAA
This sequence comes from Arachis hypogaea, assembly GCF_003086295.3. NCBI lineage: Eukaryota > Viridiplantae > Streptophyta > Magnoliopsida > Fabales > Fabaceae > Arachis > Arachis hypogaea. Next base: position 34,676,690 of record NC_092049.1, on the reverse strand, counting down.
ATCCATATATATATAGTGGAAGTTGTAGGAATTGAACATATATCTTTTATATCAGAATATATAATAATCCTGCTTAAGACTAATTAAACTAGTTATTAATTCCAGCATGCTCAACGAATGAAGAACAATTAAAATTTAGATATAAGGTTAAGCTGTGGAGTGAAAGATTGATAATGAATTTTCGATAGAAATAGAATATAACATGCTTCAACTAAACAAGACACATAAAGGGAATAAATAGCACCGAAGACTCACCATATGATCCAACTGGTGCTGATGCAAAGACCCCTATAAATGTTTCTAATTAGATCTTCCAGGAAAGTTTTCAATGGGACTAGAGTTTTAGCATTGTTTCATGAAATAAGGTGTTAATAAATCTTGAGCAAGTTTATTCGTGGCTTTGGGCATGCCTAGCGTCAAGTCTGTTTCAATAACTTGTGACATTAATATACTTAATTACTTATATTCCTGCTTTATGCTGCCAGCCATATAATATAAACAACTGGGTTTTGCATCCAAATAAGTAAATTATAGAAGATTGTGTCCAGAGTTTTTTCCTTATGTAAGATTGCGAAAAACAAAAGTAATGCAGTCTAGAATATTCCTATGATAGCTGAGAAGTCACGTGAAAACAATTTTTAAAAATTTTTGAACCAAGGACGCGGAATTTGAAATGCAATATCAAGTGGGTGACACTTATTGCCAATCCACAACACCAGAAAAATGGTCGATTGCTGTGTCAGTTTATCATTTTACTATGTTTAACTCTTGCATGAGCAACATAATAGCCATTTAAAAAAAAGAGTTAACTAGATAAATAAATGAGGGGAAAAAAGAAGAAGAAAAGTACAGCACAATTAAACTAAAAAAATATAAACAAGACACATAAATAGCACCGAAGCACTCTGGCACCTTCAACTAAACAAGACACATAAAGGGAATAAATAGCACCGTAAATCTTCAATCGATGTCATCCACACTCAATGGTTAATCTCAACAAATTAGCAAGAAATTCCTTCATTGAATAAATTATAACAATACCTCTTTATCCAGTCCTTCAATTGCTGTTCCCTGTAACTTCACCCTCTAGCAACCAGAAGGATTAAAAACAGATCCTGTCATAAACTAAATATAGCTCCTATCATAAATAAGAAGTGGTCATCAGGTAGTTGAAAACAAATGGAATCAAAGAGACTCAGTTACTAGTTTATCATGCACGCAGAAGATAACTACAATGCCTGCACTCTATTCCCAAAGAATTTTCGCAGCGTAAGCACAGAGAATAGAATTAGATACAAAATCAGATCGAACATATCAAGTTGGAAGGCTGGTCATTGGTGAGAACAAAATAAGTAAATATTGAATCTTGACCACTGAATAATAAATACTAATATAATAACACATAAAGTTATGCAACTATTTTAAGTTACCATACAGCTTTTTAAATAACTTTTGTAATCTTCACTATCCATAAATAATTCAGTGACCAAGATTTCCCTCTTCTCAACCAACATAAACATAACTCTCACCTTCAATGCATTGGGAAGTCGACCTTTGTGTTGAACTATGCTATGTTTCAAATTGAAGGCAAACCAAACCAAGAAAAACAAATAAATTACAAAGCAGTTAGAACTTAGAACTTAGAACTTACTTCTGGTAGGTAGAGCCAACAACCATTAAGCCAGCAGTGTCAGCTAGCTGTTCCAATTCCCTCGGAGATTCTTCTATCCCAAACACATCCTCAATAGTTAAAATTATTTGTTACAAGAAAAGAAAAACAATCATATAACTAAGAATTTTATTAGTTAAAATTATGAATTCAAAAAAGAGAAATGCTAGGGGCCAGCAACTTTTGTGATTTGTAGCCATCAAATAGCCATCAATGATGGTTTTAATGGTGTGAGATTGGTTTGAAATTTCATCCAATGGCTCACTTTTCTTTGCTGGTTATATACTGGCCAGAATTTAACAATGTTGCTGGCCCCTAGACTTTTTCTTCAAAAAATATATGTTGAAATATCAAAGATAATTATATTTTTACATAATACTTGTCTAGTAATTTTTATGAGTAATCACTTTAATTACCCCGTCACCAACCACTCAATCAGGCAATCACCATGCTACCTCAACCGCAAATTACATAGAGCAGAAGCTGCAAAAGACATTGGCACTAGATCTGAGATCGGGGAGAGAGAGAGAGAGAGGAGGGGGTAAGGTTACGAAAATAACCTCGTCGGCTTTGCAAGCAGTGTCGACGGCAGATGTGAGGAAGGAAGATTCATCAAGATCTGAGATTGTCGACTGGTTGAACAGTATCACCACAACTGGTCTTCTGTAATCGGCGTCAATCACCCCCACACCAAAGTCCGCCAATTGCTTCAACACAAGACTCAATCGTGGAGCTGCAGAGAAACAAAAACCCCCAAAAATCAGCAATAAAAATAATTTTGAAACCATAACCCGAACAAAAACGAAGAAATCGGTAATTTCAGTTTTGGCTTCGCCTTCTCTAACAGAGTAACTGTTTCAGTTTAACTTGAGAGGGAGAGGTACCTAGAGAGGTCGTAACCGGCGGAGAGAGGAGAAGCCCGAGAGAAAAAAAACAGCGTTGTCGGAGAGCTTCTTTACACAGAAGAGACGAAGGAGAGAGAGAAGGGAGATTGAGAGCGTCGTATGATGTGTTTTGTTTAATGAGCTAGGGATTACAGTTTTTTTTATTTTATATACGTGTGAAAACGGCGGTTCAAAACTGCCATAATCACCAAAACCGCCACTAAATACAAAGTTAATTATGGCAGCAACCAAAAATGTCATAATGTCCGAATATTACGGCAATCAAGGCCCAAATATCCCTCCTTGCTCCCGACTTCGATACCTCAGCTGTTGGGGCTTTCAAGATGATTCAGGATGGGAAGGTGGTCGACATCCCGAAAAAGTGAGGTGTTCCATAACTTGTAATTTGTTGTGCTAGGTTGAATTCTTTATGCTTTTTAACTATTGGGCCGATGTGATTCCCCTTTATGTAACTTGAACAATGTGTCACTTACGACTTGTCGTTTGGCCAATACAATGGCCTCTGCGTATTTTGAATTATTTTAATTTTATCATTGAGCCGACGCGATGCTCCTTTTTAAGCTACCATTTTCATGTTTTCAACTTGTAGTTAGGATCTTTATATTTTGACTGCTTTGATTGTTGTTATTTCCTCGCTTGGCTGTCTTAGTCGTCGTATCATGGATATCTACTTAACGTAGTATTGTGATTCCAGAGGTGATCAGTTCCGAGAAACCGTTTCCATAACTTGATAACAAGGATGAAATAAGTCGAAACAAAAATGAATTCAATAAGCACAATGTAATTGCCTTTCAACTGTGGGCCTCGTTAAAACCCCTTGCTGTTACCTCAATCTGAGGGCAAGGAGAAAGAGTACCCCCTCCTTAATGATAACACAAAAACTTTTTGTAACAATGTGAGTTTAAAGAAAAAATGAACTAAATCACGAAGCAAAAAGAAGCAAAGATAAAGGAAACAGAAGTGAAGTAAAGAGTAATCGTCTGGTCGTTAAGCCTTCAGTCTTTTAAGAGTAGAATCTCTTAAGGTTTGTCGCATTCTAAGTCCTTAGAACCTCTCTCCCGTCTAAACATTCAAGCTTGTAGGCGTTTTTCCAGAGCACTTCCGTTACTCTGTACGGTCCTTCCCAATTAGGCACGAGCTTGCCTTTTCCTAGGATCGGCAGGCTAATGTCGCTATGCGGTAGCACAAGACCACCTTCTTCAAAACTTCTATTATGTACCTTGCGATTGTAACGCAACGCTATCCTCTGTTTTAACGCAGCTTCCAACAAATGGGCCATCTCTCTTGTTTCATCTATTAGGTCATTTTCAATCACTTCGCTACCCACTCCCAAGAGTAATATTGGACTTGGCTCTCCAATCTCTATAGGGATGACCGCGTCAATGAGATAGGTAAGTCAAAAGGGCGTCTCCCCGGTGTAAGATTGTGGTGTTGTCCTGTAAGACCACAAGACCGAGGCCAGTTTGTCTGCCCAAAAGCCCTTTTGCTGATCTAGACGCTTCTTTAACCCACTGAGGATGACTTTGTTCGCAGCTTCGGCTTCCCCGTTACTTTGGGGGTGCTCCACGAAGGAAAGCTTTTGCTTGATTCCCAATCCTGTCAAGAACTTTCTAAATTTTTCGTTGGAGAATGCTTCCCATTATCTGACACAACAATCTCTGGGATCCCAAACCTAGCAATCACTTGCCTTTATATGAACTTTCGACAATTTGCAAATGAGATACTAGCCAAAGGTTCTGCCTCCACCCGCTTGGTGAAATAGTCAATAGCTACAATGAGGTACTTGACTTGTCCTAGGCTACTGAGAACGGACCCAGGAGGTTGACTCCCCACTACGAGAAAGGTCGGGAGGCCAGCATGGAACTTAGCTCTTCTGGAAACGCCTTATGGAAATTCTCATTTTCTTGGCACTTCTTGCACTTTTTTACGGACTCCTGAGCATTCGTCATCATAGAAGGCCAATAGTATCTGGCTCTAACGAGCTTCCAGGCCAAGGCTTTTCCCCCAATGTGATGGCCGCAACATCCCTCATGGACTTTGCTTAGGACGTAGTCCATCTGTTCAGGACGTAAGTATTTCAGCAAGGGTTGATTAAGTCCCCTCTTATACAGCTGCTCCTATATTACTACATACGCAGCCTCTCTTCTTATTGCTTTGGCCTCCTTTTCATCTCAAGGGAGCACCCATTCTTCGAGAAAATGTTAGATCGAGAAAATCTAAGAGGGAGAGTCTAGAACTCGGGTCAGACAGAGGGTCACCGATGGCTCCTTTGCCAAGTCCTAGATAAGAGATCGGTTTTCTGCCCCAGGTTTGGTGTTCGCTAGTTTCAATAGAAGGTCCGCTTTGGCATTTCTCTCTCTAGGCACATGCTGGACCATTACATCCTCAAAATCCTTACACAACTACTGTGCTTTCTTCAAATACTTGTACAATAATGGGTCCCTAGCTCGATAGGTCCCATTCACTTGCGAGGTCACGACCTGAGAGTCGCTGTTGATTTCAAGCTTTGTTACTCCGACTTCTTTGGCTAAAGTTAAGCTGCCTATAAGAGCCTCATACTCTGCTTGGTTGTTCGAATCTGGGAAATCAAACTTGATAGATTGGTCACAGGTCATTCCTTCTGAGCTTTCTAAAATGCTCCTGGCTCCTCCGAATGCTTGGTTGGACACTCCGTCAACATGGAGTTTCCACCGTGTGTTTGAGTCCTCGGGACCAAGAAATCAACCATCACTTGTGCCTTGATTGCGTGCCGGAGTTCGTATTGAATGTCATACTGAGCCAACTCAATTGCCCAGATCATCATATGTTCTGCCAGGTCAGGCTTCTGGAGGATCTATCGAATCACCTGGTCAGTTTCCAGTGTGATTGGGTGCCCTTGAAAGTATTGTCTCAGCCTCTGTGAGGATATTAGCAGAGCATAAGCCAACTTTTCCAACCTAGTATACCTTAACTCCGCCCCTTAGAGAACTTTGCTTATGAAGTACACAAGCTGCTGAAGCTTATCCTCCTCCCGAACCAGGGTGGCCGCCATGGCCTGCTTAGTTACTGCAAGATAGAGATATAAGGTCTCCCCTTCCTTTGGCTTACCGAGTATTGGTGGTTCTAATAAACTCCAATTTTAGAGTTTATCTTGTGTTGAATTTAGTGAATTTTATCCACTTATCTCACATTTTATCCACTTATCTCAAATTAAGAGCATGGTTTTGTGAATCTCTCCTAATTTTCACTTAAGAGTAAAAACATGCTTTTTAGGCCCTTAATTTGCTAAATTTAATTCACTTTAATTCTATTCGATACCTTGATGTGATTGATGAAGTAATTTCACGTTTAGAAGGCAAAGATTGGATTGAAAAAATAAAGAAAAAGCATGTAAGAGTGGAGAATTCATGAAGAAATTAAGTTTGGAAATCTGCTCAGTTCCGCGTACGCGTAGAGAATTCATGTGACCAGAGATTTCATCAAGTAACGCGTACGCGCGACCCATGCGTACGCGTGACACTTGTCACGTGACCAACTTAAAGAAAATGTGGCTGGCAATTTCTGAGCTCATGCAAGCCCAAATCCAACTCATTTATGAAGTATTTGAGGCCAAATTCAAGAAGGAACAAGGGGAGAACAATTAGTGTAGCTTAAGAACCATGCTTTAGGTCATTTTTTTGAGAAAAAAGCTCCCTCTTCTATCTAGAATTAGGGTAGATTTAGGTTAATTTCATCTCAGATTTAGGTTTTAATATTGTCTTGATTTAGTTTTTCTTACAATTTTTTATTCTTACATCTTTGTTCTCTTAGTTTACATCGTTAATTTCCCTTTTATGTCACTTTTATGTTTATGAACTCTTGTTGATTTTGATTTCCCTTTTGTTTTCATGTTTATTGATGTTGAATTGAGTTGTTATTATTGCTATCTTGAATTTGGTAGCTTTATATTTTATTATTATTGCAATTTAATATGCTTTTCTTTTTATGCACACCAAGTGTTTGATAAAATGCTTGACTTTGTTTTAGAGTAGATTTTTGAGCATTCTTGGCTTGGAAAGAAAAGTTTGGTAATCTTGAGTCATTAATACCCAACTTATGTTAGTGATCTAGAGTTGTTAGTTAATCTTATTTCCATTAATGCTACTTATGGATTGGGATTAACTAGGCCTACTCGATCTTCTCCCGATGTTGGAGATAATGTAATAGGCTTAACTCTTGGTAATTACTGTGTTATGATTAATGACTAGGATAAAAAACCTTGATTCTCAATCCTTGCCATGAATGCCTCTTTAGCATTTGTCATCTTTAGTTGCTTGATTTACTTTCCTGCCATTTAATTGCTCGCTTCTTTATCCGCAAACCACCTCCTTGAACCTCATAACCGATAACACGCATACCTCACTGCAATTCCTTTAAGAGACGACACGAGATCTAATACTCTTGGTATTTTTGTTGGTTTGCACTTGTGACAAACAAAATTAAACTTTGATGTGAGGATCAATTGCTAGTTTGGAATTATAGTTGCAACGAACCGATTCTTTTATTGAGAAGAAATTTCGAACCGATGATTTTCCAACATCAAGTTTTTGGTACCATTGCCAGAGAATTGCAATGTGTGCTTGTTATTGGTTATTGTTCATATGTGAATATTGTGAATAGTTGATTTTTACTTGTTTGCTAGTTTTCGTTTAGGAGTTTGTTTTCTTTACTTCTTGTTAGCTTTTGTTTTTATCCTCTATTTTCACTACGAATTCTCACCTTTTTTGCTGTGAGTTTGGTTCAAACTATGTTGTAGAAAATGAAAGCTTCAATGAGAGTTTGCATCAATGATTTGGAAATCAAAGGTGGGAGGAGACTCAATCATATAGACAATCTTCTTGGCAACAACCTCCTCTGATTTCTTATGGTTACAATTGATGCGTGGCAGAAGTTAACCAATTAAGAGATTCCAAATAAGAGAATAGCATTGCACGTATAGTTCTTAACTAGCTAAGATCTGCCTCACCAATTTAAAAAGGGTTGTCACAAATTTTAGAAATAAAAATACTGGGAGTATGAGTCTCGGGTCGTCTCCCAACGAGTTGCAGGAAAGAGTGCTAATTTATTAATCAAAAAATTCCCAGAAAGTTTGAGTTTTGATAATGAGTAATTAAAATAATTGTGAATTAAAGCAATAAAAATAAACTAAGAATAATTGTTGATATTCTAATTAAAAGGGCCTTGACTGGGGGAATAATTAGTGGAAGTTCTATCCTTGTTGGAATCTTTTCAAGTGTAGTGTAAAGAGGTTGTTGTTCTCACTTGGTTAACCCTTACTGAATAAAGGAAAGTATAGTGATTGAACTAACTCTTACCCGCAATTCCTAGTCCTTTTCCTTGGGGAGGTCTAGCATTAGTAGGTACAGAATTAGCCTACAACGTCCAATTTAACTAATCACTTGAGCATTCCAACTCAAGTGTCTCCTCTTAATCAACCCCCATGTCAAGTGGAGAATCTACTCCATTGACATGGAATTAATAATCATAAAAATATAAGAAGACATAATTAAATAAAATTAAATAGAGAATTAAAATTAATTAAAAATAAAAATAACTCTATGTATTAATAAACTCAAAATATAACATACTTATTTGAATAGAGTCAATAATCAACTGAAAAGAGTAAAGAATAAGGAAACAAACTAAAGTAGTGTCTTCACGGAGGTAATAGCTCTTCAACATCCACAATCCAAAGCAAAAGCATAAACTATCAATATAACATTAATCTAGATTCAGATCTAAAAACTGAAGTAATCCTAATGTGATGAATCTCAATGTGTGTGGATGCGTCATGAGTCTCTGCATGTTCCATCGCTTTATTCCATGTTTCTGGGCCGAAAATTAGGTTAAAACGTGGCCCGGAATTGTCTCCAACGTATCCTATAATTTCTGCAGATCGCGCAGGTCACGCGTACGCGTCGTCCACACGATCGCGTCATTTAGCGATTTTCCTTGTCATGCGTTCGTGTCGTCCACACGTTCGCGTCATTTGTGCAAACTTCAATCCACACGTTTGCGTCAGGCACGCGTTCGCGTCGCTGTGATTTCTTCATTTCACGTGCTCGCGTGAGCCATGCGCTCGTGTCATTGTTCCCTGGTCATCTCCTTGGTTTCTTGTGTTCCTTCCATTTTTGCAAGCTTCCTCTCCATTCTCTAAGCCATTCTTGCCCTATGAAGCCTGAAATACTTAACACACGTATCACGGCATCGAATGGGATAAAAGGGGATTAAAATACATAGTTAAAAGATCTCTAGGAAGCAAGTTTTCAACCATGTAACAATTTTTGGGAAGGAATTGTAATATCATGCTAATCATATGAATAAGTGGGTAAAGACTTGATAAAACCACTCAATTAAACACAATATAAATAATAAAATAATGGTTTATCAACCTCCCCACACTTAAACATTAGCATGTCCTCATGCTTAGCTTAAGGAGATAAAATAAATGATTAGGAAAATGTAAAACTCATGCAATACAATGCAACCTATATATATATATATATATATATGAATGCAACTATATGATTCTTGTCTACTTGGTTAAAATAAATAAGCTCTTCAAGATAAATATAAATTAGATTTCACTAATTCAATTTATATAGTAAAAACAGGTAACATTGTAAGAAGACAGCTCATGAAAGCAGGGAACATAGAATTAGGCACTAAACCCTCATTGATGGTGTATGTGCACTCTAGTCTCTCAAGTGTATAGGGTAATCACTCTACTCTTCTCTAATCATGCTTTCTAAACTTTGTTTTTCAGCTAATCAATCAACAATATTTAATGTACCAATGCAACATCATGAGGTCTTTTTCAAGGTTGTAATGGGGCTAAGGTAAAGGTAAGGGTATACACATGGCTAAGTGAGCTATAAATTGAATCTTTGACTAACCTAAGCTCTTATCTAGCATACATACACTCCATATAACTCTAGAATCATGCATAGCTACCCATAATTTTCACTTTTGCATTATATACTCATGTATTAACTTTCTTTCAATTTTTATCACATATGCATCAATCTTTGAACTTAGCTTAACTTAGAATTGGGGTAAATTTGTCCCCTTATTTATTTATTTATTGAATATTTTTAGATTTTTTTTTAACATGAAAATAAACATAGCTTATCAATGCACATGGATTTTTAATTTTTCTAGTTTCACATGAGTAGGTACCCAAATTCCCATTATTTTATCATGACACATTCCCTTATTAACCCTTGTTCCCACAATTCTCCCATACTTAATTAACACACAATTTCTATCTTAAGCTAACCAAAGATTCAATTGGGATATTTAATTATTTTTTCGCTTAAGGCTAGTAATGTGGTAAAACATAGAACAAATGGGATTTAAAAGGCTCAAAGTGGCTAACAAAGGTAATTGAAGGGTAGGCTTATTTGGGATAAGTGAGCTAAACAAGTGATGACCTCAATCATATGCATGCATATAAATACAATAAACATTGGACATATAGGATGAAACAAAATAAAGATTACAATCATAAAGAAGTAAACACACAAGAATAAAATATTCATGGTTAAATAATGTAACCATGCAATTTGGCTCAAAATCTTACGAGTTGTGTGTTCTTAGCTTTTTAAACTATGTTCCAAATACAACTTCTAACAAGTTTAACACAAAGGATTTATTTTAAATTAGTGAAATTATTCAAAAATAGGGTCTTAAAAAGAAACTTATTATTTTTTTCAATCAAGTAGAACATGCATGCAATTAACCTATTACTATGCAATTTATCCTATTCTACAAAAGAAAAATTAACTAAATATCCTATATTATTGGTGTTTAAAGGAAAAGAAATTACCTTCGAAAGTCAGGTACTGACCGACCTCCCTACACTTAAGGCTTTGCACCGTCCTCGGTGCCATCTGTCAGGAACAAAGGGGGGCTGGTAGCAGTATCTCCACCATTGGGACCGTCATGGCTCCCTGTGCTGTTAAATGAAATGAAGTCCGGGGTGTCTGGGTCTTTGTCAGGTCTGTAGTTTCCCATAAGTAGCTCCTTGAGGTATGTGAATCGGTGCTGGTTATGGCGCTCTATTAGCTTTGCTTTGTGTTCCTGCCGATCTAACCTTTCAAGTATTTGATGGAGCAATTGGTTTGTTGTAGGTGCTTGTGGTGTGGAAGAAGAAGGGATGTCCTCTGCTGGTTCTGTGCTCCAGTTGATAGTGGCTATTGGAAGTCTGATATATTTTCTGTTAGGGACGTGCTGATCATCTCGTGGAATCATGGCTTTGGTGTCCCCAGCTCTGTAGGAGACTCCGGCTGCTGAGACGAGATCTGAAACCAAGGCGGGGAAAGGTAAGTTGCCCACAATCTGTACATGTCCCATAGCATGCCGAATGTGTCTTGATAAATTGAGGTGCTGGTCTGTAAGGATACACCAGAGTAAAACAGCCATGTCTGCAGTGAAGGAGGACTTGTGAGTGCTCGGAAAGACATAATGGGACATGATTTGTTCCCAAACTCGAGCTTCCAGAGTAAGTGCTGAAGCCAATATGCCCTTAGGTCGGGAACGATGGTATCCGTAGATTCATCTGCTGCCAGGTTGTACGATAACTCTGAAAATGGCGTTCCAGTCAAATTGGTATGTCTGGTGCTTGAGTGAGGCTTCTTGGAATGCGTCCAATCCTTCTGGAGCAGGGGGAAGATCGAAAGCTCGCTGAATGGCCTCTTTAGTTATGGGGACTTGCTTCTGACGAACATAGACAGACTGCATGGTTGGCATGTGAAAATTGGAGTAGAATTCTACTACCCATGAAAGATTAACCTACCATGACTATCTCCGTAGGAATTTTCAGTGTCTTCGCTCAATGCGGGGCTCAACAAAGTCAGCAATGTGGGTTGGGGGGATGAGAAGGTGCTCGTTGTTATAGTTCCTTGCTGCCATGATGGGGAACATTTGCTCACAGTAGCGGTTAGGAAATCGCGCAGTGTCCTTTGCTGGGAAGGCTTTCTCTTTTTCATCGACCTTGATGGTCCTCTTGATTCGTTTTGTTGAGGGTTTCACCACTGTTACAGATGGCTCTGCCACTAATTCTCTTTTTGTTCCGCTCCTTGCTGGTGGTTTGGGGGTAGCTTTCTCCTTGCCTTTCTTAGTGGCCATCCTGAAAAAGAAAAGAGAAAGTAATATGTAAAGCTAAGGGTTCGAGCAAGGGAGCAAACATTATGGGTGGTAATCAATGCACTGTAAAGAAGGGTGTCGTTAACACATGGTCTAGACTACATGTGAAAAGATCATCAAAGGTAACATAGCAAGTGCATGTGATGGCAATTAAATGCAAGATGTTTATTGGCATGCTGGCAAAGGTATGAGTAGCATAGATCAAGCATTCAATGTCCAAGTTAGATTACCAAGACTTTCAAACTAATAATCTATTTGTATTGACAATTAAATTGAATTAATAAAATAGAAAAGGGGTTTTGTAAAAAACAGGTATTAAAGTAGTAGAATTGAATGATTTAAAATAATGCACAATGTCATACAGGCTTTTTCACAAACACTTAGCATGCATGGTAAATATGTTGTTTGAAAATATAAAATAGAACATGCAAGCAACCCTTTAAGGAAGTAATAAATAATTGTCAAACAGTTTCATCATAATCCACAAGCAAAATATAGAATTAAATAATGACCCAAATAAATTTGTAACACCAATTAAAGAGATAAAAAGAAGGAAAAAGAAAATATAGACAATGAAAGTAGAAAGAAGAATAAAGAAGAAAACATGAATAAAAGAAAAAGAATAATAATGAAGAAGTAAAGAAGGAAGAAGAAAAGAACCTTGATAATGGATGTGAAAAAGAAAAAGGGAGAAAGTAAAAAGTGATAAAGAATAGAGAAGGAAGAAGAGAGATGAAGGAAGTAAGAAGGATAAGAAAAATTAGGATTTGGGGAAGAAAAGATAAGATATTTTGGCTGATCTGGATAAGCTGTGCGCCGCATATGACGCGGACGCGTGAGTGACACGGTCGCGTGGTGTGTGAAGTTTCTCAAGTGACGCGGACGCGTGGGTCACGCGGTCGCGTGACTTGCATTGTGCGAATGGCGCGAAGGTAGCTACGCGTTCGCGCAACTCTCTAGTTCAAACCCATTTTGCCAAATTTTAGGGTGACGCGATCGCATGATTGACGTGATCGCGTGAATGGTCATATTTAGAGGACGACGCGGCTGCGTAGGGCACGCGGTCGCATGATGGGCTGGTGCTTTCAGCATCATTCCAGCCCAGCTCCATCATAACTTGCTGCCATACACCTTTTTTTACGTCGATTTTTAGAGGCACGCGTTTGCGTGGGTGACGTGGACGCGTGGGAGGCTTATTTTCCAAATGACGCGGCCGCGTGAGCGACGCGGTTGCGTGAGCATGTTTGTGCCTAAGGCATGCCTCCAGCCACGCTGTCGTGTGACTTTTTGTTTACTTTTCTTTTCTTCCTAAAGCACCTGCGTCGCGTGCGTGTTTTTTTTTTTTAAGATATGCAGAATGCTAATGCAAACTATATGCAGCTATATACAGGGATGATGAGAAGAGTCATGAACCTTATAAAAGTAAAATAAAGTAAAAATAAAGCTAAGACTGAAATGGAACGATCATACCATGGTGGGTTGTATCCCACCTAGCACTTTGCTTTTACGTCCCTAAGTTGGACACTCTTCAGGCTCATTCTGCGTCTGTTGGTGGGTCTTCCAAGAGGAAAACCTCTAGTTCTTTGTTATTCTTCATCTTCTCACCATGATAAAGCTTCAAGCGATGTCCATTGACCTTTAAGAAATTGGAGCTAGTAGGATGGCGCAGGTGGAAAACTCCGTATGGCTCTGCCTTTTCTACTCTGTAGGGGCCTTCCCATCTTGATCTCAATTTACCTGGCATAAGCCTCAGTCTGGAGTTATATAGAAGAACTAACTCCCCTGGTTTGAATTCTCTCATTTTTATATGCTTGTCAGGGACAGCCTTCATTTTCTCCTTGTAACGTCTAGAGTTGTCATATGCTTCTAGGCGAAGGTTCTCTAGTTCTGCTAGTTGCAGTTTTCTTTCAGCACCAGCTTTCTTAAGATTCATGTTGCACTCCTTCACAGCCCAGAAAGCCTTGTGTTCCACTTCTACTGGGAGGTGGCAAGCCTTTCCGTATACTAGGTGGAAGGGGCTCATCCCAATGGGTGTCTTGTATGCTGTTCTATATGCCCAGAGTGCATCTTGTAGCCTGGCACTCCAGTCCTTTCTTTGAGGTTTTACTATCTTCTCCAGAATATGCTTTATCTCTCTGTTAGAGACTTTTGCTTGCCCATTGGTCTGGGATGATAAGCTGTTGCTACTTTGTGAATTATCCCATGCATCTTCAGTAATCTTGTTAGTCTCCTGTTACAAAAGTGAGTGCCTTGATCGCTCACGATTTCTCGTGGTGATCCAAAGCGACAGATAATATGGTTTCTAACAAAGGAAACAACAGTGTTAGCATCATCATTGCGGGTAGGAATTGCTTCCACCCATTTAGAAACATAATCTATAGCTAACAGTATATAAAGGTAACCATTAGAATTTGGAAATGGACCCATGAAGTCAATGCCCCAAACATCAAAAATTTCACAGAAAAGCATAATCTGTTGAGGCATCTCATCCCTCTTAGATATATTACCAAACCTTTGGCATGGGGAACAAGATTTACAAAATTCAGCAGCGTCTTTAAAAAGAGTAGGCTACCAGAATCCACAGTCTAGAATTTTTCTAGCTATTCTTTGAGGGCCAAAATGTCCTCCACTCTCAGATGAGTGGCAAGCCTCTAAAATAGACTGGAATTCTGATTGAGGCACACACCGTCTAATTACTTGGTCAGCACCACACCTCCATAGATATGGATCATCCCATATATAATATTTAGACTCGCTTTTCAGCTTGTCTCTTTGATGCTTGGTAAAATTTGGAGGAAAGGTGTGGCTAACTAGATAATTAGCTACAGGTGCATACCAAGGGACCACTTCAGATAATGCTTGTAAGCTATCAAATAGGAAATTATCATTTATAGGTGTGGAATCATCCTTAATGTGCTCAAGGTGACTTAGGTGATTTGTCACTAAATTCTGGTTACCACTCCTATCTTTAATTTCTAAATCAAATTCTTGCAGCAACAGTATCCAATGTATTAGCCTTGGTTTGAACTCCTTTTTAGCTAATAAATATTTTAGAGCTGCATGGTCTGAGTACACTACTACCTTAGTACCAAGTAAATAAGCTCGGAATTTATCCAGAGCAAAAACAATAGCAAGAAGCTCTTTTTCAGTAGTAGTATAGTTAGATTGAGCAGCGTCTAAAGTCTTAGATGCATAAGCAATTACAAAAGGATCCTTACCTTCGCCCTGAGCCAGCGCCACTCCTAATGCGTGGTTGGAAGCGTCACACATAATTTCAAATGGTTGGTTCCAGTCTGGTCTTCTCACAATTGGAGCCTGAGTCAGGGTGATCTTTAGCTTATCAAATGCTTGCACACAGCTCTCACTGAACTCGAACTCAATATCTTTCTGCAGCAATCTGGATAAAGGCAATGCTACCTTACTGAAGTCCTTAATAAATCTCCTGTAAAAACCTGTGTGGCCAAGAAACGAACGGACTTTCCTCACGGAGGAGGGGTAAGGTAAACTAGAAATAACATCCACCTTTGCTGGATCTACAGAAATGCCAGTATTAGACACAACATGTCCTAGTACAATTCCTTGTTTTACCATAAAGTGACATTTTTCAAAATTTAATACAAGGTTTGTACTAACACATCTGTCTAACACTCTAGATAAACTATCCAAGCAAAGGCTAAAAGAATCACCATATACGCTAAAATCATCCATAAAAACCTCCATACAGTTCTCAATAAGGTCAGAAAAGATACTCATCATGCATCTTTGGAAAGTAGCAGGTGCATTACACAAGCCAAAAGGCATTCTCTTATAAGCATAAGTTCCAAAGGGAAATGTAAAAGTGGTCTTCTCCTGATCTTCAGGAGCTATATGAATTTGAAAGTAGCCTGTATAACCATCTAAAAAGCAATAATGGGATTTACCTGACAGGCGATCGAGCATCTGATCAATGAATGGCAAGGGGTAGTGATCCTTGCGAGTGGCTTGGTTGAGACGCCTATAGTCAATGCAGACTCTCCATGTATTCTGCACTCTAGTTGTCAGGAGCTCTCCATGCTCATTTCTTACTATTGTGACTCCAAACTTCTTGGGCGCTACTTGTACTGGGCTGACCCATTCACTGTCTGAGATGGGGTAAATGATATCTGCTTCAAGTAGCCTGATCACTTCCTTCTTGACAACTTCTAAGATGGTGGGATTCAATCTTCTTTGAGGCTGACGGACAGGCTTTGCTCCTAATTCTAAGAATATTCTGTGTTCACAAACTTGAGGGCTAATGCCTAATATATTCACCAAGCTCCATCCAATTGCTTTCTTATGTTTTTTCAGCACACTGAGTAGCTGTTCTGCTTGTTGAGAAGTGAGTTCCCTTGCAATGATAACTGGGAACTTCTGCTTGTCCTCAAGGTAAGCGTACTTGAGGTGTGGAGGAAGGCGCTTTAATTCTAATTTCTGCTCGTAGCTAGGCTCTGGATCATCCGGGGCTATTAATAATGGTAAAGGTTTCTCATTGTTTTTAGAAAGTGTCCCCACACTTGGACCTTGCTCCATGTACTTCTCTTCTAATTCCTCCCGGTGAACTTCAGCTACAGTTTCATCAATAATGTCGCACTGGAAGATAGAATGATCTTCCGGAGGATGCTTCATAACTTCATTTAAACTGAAACTCACTGTTCTGCCATCTATCTCAAAGGAGTAAGTTCCTGAGAATGCATCCAGCTTGAACTTTAAAGTCTTCAGGAATGGTCTTTCCAGCAGGATTGATGATGGTCTTCCTGAGTCATTAGGGGGCATTTCCAGGATATAGAAGTCAATGAGAAATGTGAGCCCCTTAATGCTCACTAATACATCTTCAGCAATTCCAACTACTGTAATAATGCTTTTATCTGCTAACACAAAACGAGCTGCCGACCTTTTTAAGGGAGGGAGCCTCAAAGTATCATATATAGACAAAGGCATTATACTAACACATGCTCCTAAATCACACATACTGTTCCGAGGGTTACCTAAAACTGGAGGTCGATCTCGGATGAGATCTTCGGTACTGGTCGGAGATGACGTGTCCGACTGGCTGGTGGCGACCGAAGTCGTTGTGTCCGACTTATTGGACTTGCTGTACTGCTGATCCTTGGCCACCGGAGGGTGGGGGTACCTGTAAGAGACTCCGATGCTTAAGTTAGCATGGGTATTCAACAGGTTTTATGTAGAATCAGAGTATGAGTTATACCTGGGCGCTCTAGTGTATTTATAGTAGAGTGGGCTGACCTTTCTAGATAAGATAAGTTAGTTATCTTATCTTATCGTTATCTTTGAGTTGAGGTCAGCTCATCTCCAAGGGAACCGCCCTTATCTCTATAGGCTTGGACGGCCTGTGGATTTGGGTCGTGTTCCTCTATTTGGGCCCTTTATTGGGCTCTCCTGTCGATTTGGCCGACCTCTTCGAGAAGAGGTTGACTAGCCTGACCTGAAGAGGTCGGTTGCTTTGTCGCCAATCATCCCAGGTCGGGTAACTCGACCCAGGGTATGAACAGTGCCCCTGCTTGAGCTTGGTCTTTTGTTGAGGTCGAGTCTTTGACTTCGGTCCTTCTCTGATGAAGCCGAACTCAAGCATTTTGTCGATTTCTTCCTTTTGTAGAATCTTTTGAATGTAGAACGTTTTTCTCTAAAAGCGC
Source organism: Arachis hypogaea (assembly GCF_003086295.3). NCBI lineage: Eukaryota > Viridiplantae > Streptophyta > Magnoliopsida > Fabales > Fabaceae > Arachis > Arachis hypogaea. The sequence goes on along the minus strand of NC_092049.1, from coordinate 34,659,282 downwards.
GCGCTTTTGTATTAGCGCTTTGTCCTGGGGAACGTGCGAGGGTTTAATACCCTAATTAATTAGCATTAATTGCCCCATTTTTTCTTTTGGCTCTTTATTTTGATTTTTGAAAAATCAGAAACGGTTTCTCTTCTTTGCTTTTCCGTAACTTCTTCATCATTTTCCTCTGTTTTTCTCGTTCTCTGTTTTTCGCCTACGCTTCTTCCTTTCCTGCGTTGCGATGTCGCTTGGCGATTCTCGGGACAACTTTCATTTTTTCATCTCCTTCTTTGAAGCTTTTCTCTTCTCCAGGTGATTTCCATTCGTACTTTCTTTCTCTTTCGCTGCTTTGGCTTTTTGTGATTAAGTTACGATTTGGCCTTGAGGGAAGTTTGGGTCTTTCTGCTTTTACTGTGCCTAGTTACTATCGTAATGCGTGCTCTGAAGTTTTTTCATCCTTTTGTATGAATCTTTTTCGCCTTTCCTATTGCTTTAATGTGCCTAGGGCTTCTGCATGTTATTTCTCGTTTGTGCTTTTGATGATAATTTGTTTGATTCTGGAAAAAAGGCTGTGTCTTTGATGATTTCGAAAAAGTTTGCGCCTTTCCGCTTGGCCATTTCTGATAAACTGTAGAAATAGTGCTTTCTTCTGATAAACTGTATGAGGGTGGACCTTTTGCATTTTCGCTTTCTTTTGTTTTCTTTCTGGATTTTATTTTGATGAGTGCCGGGATATAGGCCGTAGAAATAACTTGAAAACTTTGCTTGTTTACTGCCTCCAAGGGATGCCCCAAGACCTTTGTCTCGAGTCTTGGGGTTTTCCCTTTGTTGTCTGTCCGCCCGTCGAGATGTTTTTGCCCCCTGTCCGAGATATTTTTGAGTAATCCATTCTTCTTTTCTTTTTGTAGGATTTTAGTTGACCTCACTTCTTCCCGAAATAACGTCGTAGAGATGCCTTCCCAGGTCCCGGCGGGTATGGCTGATTGGGTGGACTCCATGGTTCTCATGTGTGTCTCGCTGGTTGATTCTGAGTTTTGTGCTCAGCTTAGGCAGTTTCATAGTGTCTGTAGTAATTCTGGTGATGAGAAGAACTATGAGCTTGTTCCTCCTTCTTCTGACGAGAGGGTCTGCTTCTCGACTTGAGTTGTTGACAATCGCCCCTTTTTTTATGTTTACGATTTTTTCTTTGGTCAACTGGGTATTACTCTTCCTTTTACTCAATTTGAAACCGACTTGTTATGGTCTTGTAATGTTGCCCCTTCTCAACTTCACCCCAACTCCTGGGGTTTTATAAAAATTTTCCAGTTGCTGTGCGACAGTTTTGGTATTCCTGCTTCCCAATCTCTCTTTTTCTATTTGTTTGTTTTGACTAAGCCCGGTGTGGTAAAAAAGAAGTCAGCTTGGGTCTCCTTTCGTTCTACCCAAGGAAAGAAAGTTTTTTCCATGTTTGACGAGTCGTTCCGTGACTTTAAGAACTACTTTTTCAAGGTCCGAGCTATTGAAGGAGCTCGCCCCTTTTTTCTGGATGAAAATGACGAACCTGCCTTTCCCTTGGAATGGCGAAAAGATGTGAGGGTCTCCCGGTATTCGTGGGAGATGTTGGATGAGGCTGAGCGGGCCTTTGTGACTATCTTGGAAGAACGCTGGGGTTGATGACAAGTCATCTTAGCCTAGTTTCACTAGCCTTTTTCTTTTGTTTTCAATTGAATTATGCACTTTCTTGAGCCATAAGCAAGCCAATTGGGTAGATTTTCATGTTTCCTTTGATTTAATCAACCATGTATGAATTCATGCTATTTCATGAGGTTTTATGCTATAATTGTCACATATTATGAAAGAATGAATATCTCATGATTTTGAGCATAGCTTTGATGTGTTTGGTTGATTAATGATAGGTGAAGAAAGCTTGGAGAAAGGTTGAAGCAAGAAGGAATGGTTAGGAGGAAGAGAGGACAAAAAGTTTGAGCAAAAGTTTGCCTTAAACTTTAGCTCAAACTTTTGGATTAATTGCAAATGAACCAGGAAGCAAAAAGCTGGACCAAAAGTTAGCCTCAAACTTTTTGGCTAACTTTTGGGCAAAAGCTGGAGCAAAAGTTAGCCTCAAACTTTTTGGCTAACTTTTGGCATGAAAAAGACTCCCTGGATGAGCAAAAGTTTGCGCCAACGTTAGCCTCTAACTTTTTGGCTAACGTTGGCGCATGAAAAACTCTCCCTGGATGAGCAAAAGTTTGCGCCAACGTTAGCCCCTAACTTTTTGGCTAACGTTGGCGCCATGAGTATGCAAGGGGAGCCCAACGTTGGAGCAAAAGTTAGACCCCTAACTTTTGCCCCAACGTTGGTATCAGCAAGGAGGGGTGGCTGATGTGAAAAGTTGGAGTAAAAGTTAGCCTCCAACTTTTACTCAAGCTTTCATGATTCCAACCCGGTTCAATTCGGTTCTTCTCCAAACTCCAAGAGCAATCAACCAAGGCCTCTATCAACCCAATTTCATCAAGAGCAAAGGCCCAATTGAAGGCTTGAAGACCATTTGAAGAAAGTGTATAAATAGCATAGGATTTAAGTTTTTAGGGAGCTTCCCTTTTAGTTTTTCAGAATAGCTTTCTTTTCGGTTTGCTCAGAGCTCACTTTTACATTTCTTAGCATTGTTGTTTTAAATTCAAGAGAATTTGGAAGGAGAATTGATCTCTCTTCTTCCTTGTTCTTGCCCAGCACTCTTTACTTTTCTTGTCTTGGATTTTTGGGTGGAGAATTGGAGAAATTCTGTTTCAATCTCACCTTGGGATCTTGTTTAATTTTCTGCTTAATTAAATTTCAGTTTCGGTTACTTGCTTCTTCATCTACTTTCTTAGAAATTTACAATTTCCTTTGCAATTGTGCTTGTTGGATCTAGGAAGGCATTGAGATCTAGACTCGGTTTTCTAGTCTCTTGGGCCCTGAGATCTGAATTCCAATTTTACATCCTCTGTTTACTGCTTTTCATGCTCATTTACTTTTCTGTTTTAGATCCGATTCGATCCAAGTCTTCTTCTATTTCTCTGCTTGTTGCAATTTTACGTTTCCTTGTTTAATTTCTGCAAATCCAATTCCCAATTCCCTTTACAATTCAAGCCATTTACATTTCTTGCACTTTAAGATTCTGCAATTTACATTTCTTGCGTTCTAAGTTTCTGCCATTTAATTTCTTGCTCTTTAAGATTCAGCACTTTAAATTCCAGTTCTCTTTAATTTCATGCCAATTACCCATTTCCTTTACTTTCTATGCAATTTCAATTCGGTTAATCACAAATCTCTCAACCAAATCTTGATCCGCTTGACTAAATCAACCACTAAACTAAAATTGCTCAATCCTTCAATCCCTGTGGGATCGACCTCACTCCCGTGAGTTATTATTACTTGATGCGACCGGTGCACTTGCCGGTTAGATTTGGGTGTTTTGGAGAAATTCGTTTTTCCACAAAAATATCCCATCAGGGGTCAACCTCCCCATCTTGACACAAAGAAATTCTTAACCAATCCTTCTCTTCTTCAATCTGAACTGGGTATCTTGTGTTTCTTTTATGATTTTGTTTATGTTGCTTGTAGCTGTCTTTTCCGACTTGTCCAACTTGTAGCTGAGTTTTCTGTTTTGTTTGTAGAGGCAATGAAGAATAATGAATCCATGAAAGCTTATAAGAGGGCGCAGAGGGCGACTGCTGCCAGAAATGCTGCTGCCCAGGCGGCTGGGGAGGGATCTTCCCAAGTGCGCGAGAAGCCCTCGGTGCAGAGTTCTGCCGGGGTGAAGAAGGTGATCCCTACTCCCCGAGTTCGTTTGGCAGATCCTCATGTCACCTCTGCTGCCCCTTTTGTTGCTCCTCCCAATAAAAAACAAAAGACTGCTGAGCCTTTTGACCTCGATGCTCCTGATTTTAATGCTATTGAATTCGTGGATCAACAAATCGGTCCCTACGGTGCTCTTTCCATGGACAATGTGTCCATCCTTCATCACTTGGAATTTATGGCTCGAAATCATGTTAAGATGGCGTACATGTTGGCTGCCATATATCGGACTGCTCAGAATCTCCCTCTCCATGCTACCAAGGCGTTTATGGAGGAGGCAAAACAAGAATTCGACCGGATGAAGGGACTGAAGGAGGAGCTTGAGGTGAAGGTGGCTAAGCTAGAAAAAGACTTGGAGAACGAGAAGGCGAGTTCTGAAGCGTTGGCTGCTTCTTTGAGGTTGGCTGAAGACGCAGCCTTGATGCATAAGGATAGCTATGTTACATCCTATAGGGAGGGGAGGCGCCTGAGAGAGGAGCTTGACAATGCCCGGGAAGACTATGCTGAGCTCCAAGGTCATCTCGTTGGCAGCGTGACTGCTGCTTATGAGAACTTGAGAGAACAAGTTCCAATCATTGCTCCCGAGGCCGATCTTACCCTCTTTAGCTTGGATAATATTGTCAGGGATGGCAAGATTGTCCCTGATGATGAGGGTGATGACAATGAGGTGGTTCCTCCCCCTGTGTTTTCTACCAAGGTGCCGACTTCTTCCGCTCCTCCAGTTGGGCCCGAGTTGGATTGCCAGATCCTGAACCGGGAGGATGGTACTGTAGATGCGGTGCCGATTCAGACTCGCCCCCCCTCTCCTTGTTCTGATGCTGTCAAGAAGGCTCCTAATGCAGCCGAGAAGGCTTCTGATGCTTGTTGATCTTTTTCTTTAAAGTAGTTGGCCCGGCTTGTAGGCGTTTGGAAACTTTTTTATTTGATTGCTGACATTTCTTAGTTGCTTTTCTAGCAACTTTTTATTTTGAAAAACAAACAATTAGCTTGCCGTCTTTTGGATAGTAAGTGTTGGTGGCCTTTCGAGGCCTTATGACTTTGTAAAGAACATGTTTTTTGGCTAGGCTTCCTCCTGCCAATGCTGACATCTTGCAGCCCGACCTCCTTGGGTTTTTGTTTTTTAGCTTGAATCTCTGTAGTTGTAAGGGTCCGATTTGGTTGTATCGGTCTCCTTTAAGTTATTTTTTGTAATCCTCTCTCTTGGACCTTTGTCAGGTCTCTTTCAGGGATTACTTTTATAACTTGTTTGTAGGAGATCAACTTTATTAGGTCGACCTCTTTCCAGGTTATTTTCGTAATCCTCTTTCTTGGACCTTTGTTAGGTCTCTTTCAGGGATTACTTTCAGTAGCAGGAGTCCGACTTGGTTGTATCGGTCTCCTTTAAGTTATTTTTTGTAATCCTCTCTCTTGGACCTTTGTCAGGTCTCTTTCAGGGATTACTTTCAGAAGTAGGAGTCCGACTTGGTTGTATCGGTCTCCTTTAAGTTATTTTTTGTAATCCTCTCTCTTGGACCTTTGTCAGGTCTCTTTCAGGGATTACTTTCAGTAGTAGGAGTCCGACTTGGTTGTATCGGTCTCCTTTAAGTTATTTTTTGTAATCCTCTCTCTTGGACCTTTGTCAGGTCTCTTTCAGGGATTACTTTTATAACTTTTTGTTTTGGGCCGACTTTGTTGTGTCGGGCCCTTCTAAGTTAAAGTAATCCTCTTTAATAGGGTTGGCCAGACCTCTTTCTAGGGTTTACTTATAACTTGGTTTCACTTGGTTCGACTTCTTAGTGTTCGACCAGTCTATAAGTTATTATTTTAGCGATCCGTAAGACCTCGTCAGGTTCTTTTTTAGATCACTTTCGATAACTTCTTACATTATTCTGTGTTCATCTTTGCCGATTTGTAGAAAGTGGTTGGCATATCTAGATCGTCCTTTGGGTGAATCCCGTTTTCACCTTTATCGGATGATTTGTCTTTATCGTGATCGTGCAGTGAAATTGTTTTTCACTTTTTGTCGATCTATTGCTTTATAATTGGACGATGAATGCTTCAGATTAATGCGTCTTGAAATCTTTGTAGAATATCTTTAAAATGCATTTTATTTAAAGAAAAAGTGCAAATATATACATATGGGATTGTGTGAGTCTCAGCTTGGTGCCTCATTAAAAAACCTTTTCAGGAAAAAGAGTGCATCCAATGATGAGATCTTTTATCTTTTCTAACTGTAGTACCTTCTGAGGTTGCAGGTGTGCCATGACCTAGGAAGCTCTCGTCCATCGAGTTCAGACAGTCTGTAGTAGCCCTTTCCAAGTACTTCTACAACTCGGTAGGGTCCTTTCCAGTTTGCTGCCAGCTTTCCCTCTCCTGGTCGAGTTGTTCCGATATCATTTCGGATTAGGATGAGATCATTTTCTGTAAAACTTCTCGGCACTACCTTTTGATTATATCTGGAAGCCATTCGGCGTTTTAGAGCTTCTTCCCTGATTCGAGCTCTTTCTTGGATTTTTGGTAACAAGTCGAGCTCTTCTCTCTGAAGTTGGAAGTTTGCTTCCTTATTGTAGTGAACTACTCTGGGCGACCCTTCCCCAATCTCTATTGGAATCATCGCCTCTGTTCCGTATGCTAATCGGAAGGGGGATTACTTCGTGGTGGAATGTAGCGTTGTTCGAAATGCCCACAGGACCTGTGGGAGCTCTTCTGCCCAGGCTCCCTTTGCATCTTGTAATCTCCGTTTTAATCCGGCCAATATGACTTTGTTAGCAGCTTCGGCCTGCCCATTGGCTTGTGGATGTTCAACGGAGGTGTACTGGTGCTTTATATTCAAGTCGGCTACTAGTTTTCTGAAGCCTGCATCTGTGAATTGGGTGCCATTGTCTGTGGTTATTGAATGTGGAACCCCGAACCTTGTGACAATATTTCGATATAAGAATTTTCGGCTTCTTTGAGCGGTGGCATTGGCTAGGGGCTCTGCCTCGATCCACTTTGTAAAGTAATCTACTCCTGCTATGAGAAATTTAACTTGTCCTGATCCCTGTGGGAAGGGGCCGAGAAGATCGAGTCCCCATTTTGCAAACGGCCAAGGCGTAGTCACGCTGATGAGCTCTTCTGGCGGGGCGATGTAGAAGTTGGCATGTTTTTGACATGGTGAACATGTCTTTACAAATTCTGTGGCTTCTTTCTGTAGAGTTGGCCAATAAAATCCCGCCCGGAGTACTTTTTTGGCGAGAGCTCGTGCCCCGAGATGATTGCCACAAATGCCGTCGTGTATTTCTTCTAGCACTTCCCTTGTGTTGGAGGTCGGCACGCATTTTAGTAAAGGTATTGAGATCCCTCTTTTGTATAGGATGTTGTTTATGATGGTGTAGTACTGTGCCTCCCTTTTTAATCTCTTTGCCTCTTTTTCTTCTGCGGGGAGTGTTCCTTCTTTGAGGTAGCTGATTATGGGGGTCATCCATCCTTGGTCCTGACTTGTTATGGCCAGGGCTTTTTCCTCTTCCGAGATTGACGGGTTTTGCAACATTTCCTGGATGAGGCTTCTATTGTTGCCCTCTGGTTTGGTGCTGGCTAGTTTTGAGAGTGCATCAGCTCGGACATTTTGTTCGCGGGGTATGTGACAGATCTTATATTCCCCGACTTGTCCGAGTAGTTCCTTGGTTTTATCCAAATATTTTTTCATGGTGGGGTCTTTGGCTTGGTAGCTCCCTGTTATTTGTGATGTGACCACTTGTGAATCGCTGTAAATGTTGAGTTTTTGAGCACCGACCTCTTTAGCCAGCTTCAAACCAGCTAATAATGCTTCATATTCCGCTTGGTTATTGGAGGCCGGGAACCCGAACTTGAGGGAGAGCTCGACTTGGATTCCTTGGTTGCTTTCTATTATCACGCCTGCGCTGCTTCCAGTTTTATTTGAGAAACCGTCCACGTAGAGATTCTATTCTGTGGGAGTTTCCAAGGTATCTGTGAATTCTGCGATGAAGTCAGCCAGATACTGTGATTGATGGCCGTCCAAGCATCATATTGGAGGTCAAATTCTGACAACTCGACAGCCCATTGTAGAATTTTGCCTGCTAAATCTGTTTTTTGCAATATTCTTTTTATGGGCTGGTTAGTTCTAACCTTAATGTTGTGAGCCTAGAAGTACGGGCGGAGTCGTCGAGATGTTAGGATGAGAGTATAGGCAATTTTTTCTATTTTCTGGTAGTTCAACTCGGATCCCTGTAGTGCTTTGCTAATGAAGTAGACGGGTTGTTGCCCATTTTCGTCTTCTCTGACTAGTGCTGAGGCTATCGCCCGGCTTCCTACTGCGAGATATAATATGAGTGGTTCTCCTTCTCGTGGTCGAGATAGGATATGTGGCCGTCCTAAGAACTCCTTGAAGTCTCGGAAAGCTTGCTCACATTCTGTCATCCATTCGAACTGTTTTCCCTTTCTTAAAGTAGCATAGAAGGGGAGAGATCTTATCGCAGCTCCTGCTAAGAATCGGGATAGGGCGGCCAATCTCCTGTTGAGTTGTTGTACTTCTTTGACATAGGTTGGGCTCTTCATGTTGAGTATAGCTTGACATTTGTCTGGATTTGCTTCAATTCCCCTTTGTGTGAGCATAAAACCTAAGAATTTTCCTGCTTCAACTGCGAAGGTGCATTTTGCGGGGTTGAGTCTCATGTTATGTTTCCTTATAGTGTCAAACACTCGAGCCAGGTCGGACAATAATGTATCTTCGTTTTGTGTTTTTATCAACATGTCGTCCACATAGACTTCCATGATTTTTTCGATGTGATCTGAGAAGACTTTATTCATTAGCCTTTGATAAGTAGGTCCCGCGTTCTTGAGACCGAAAGGTATCACGATGTAGCAGTAGTTCGCCTTTGGTGTTAAGAACGATGTCTTTTCTTGATCTGGTGGATACATGGGAATTTGGTTGTATCCCGAATAAGCGTCCATATACGAGAGGTATCTATATCCGGAGAAAGCATCTACCAAAGCGTCAATACTTGGGAGTGGGTATGGATCTTTTGGGCAGGCTTTGTTGAGATCGGTGTAATCGGTGCACATGCGCCATTTCCCGTTTGATTTTTTCACCAAGACGACGTTGGCTAGCCATAGTGGGTAACTGACTTCTCTTATGAATCCTGCCTCCAGTAACGTTTGTACTTGTTCTTCCACAGCTTGGGATCGTTCTGGCCCGAGTTTTCTTCGCTTCTGCTGCACCGGCCGAGATCCTGGATAGACCGCCAACTTGTGGCACATTAGCCTAGGGTCTATGCCTGGCATGTCTGCGGCTTTCCATGCAAAGAGGTCGACATTATCTCGTAAGAATTGTATCAGTAATTCTTTTGAGTTTCCTCTTAGGACCGTGCCGATATTAGTCGTTTTGTCCGAGGTGTCTCCAATCTGAACTTTCTCTACCTCACCTTCTGGGTGCGGACGGAGTTCTTCTCGACGCTGAGCTCCGCCGAGCTCAATTGTATGAAACTCTTCTCCTCTGCCTTTGAGGTTTAAGCTCTCGTTATAACAGCGACGTGCCATCTTTTGATCTGCTTTTATCGTGACTATCCCCTCTGTAGTTGGGAATTTCATGCATAGATGCGGAGTTGAGACTATTACGCCGAGTTGATTGAGTGTTGTCCGACCTATGAGAGCATTGTAGGCTGAACTTACGTCGACCACAATGTAGTCTATTTTGAGGGTCCTGGATTGGTTCCCTTTTCCAAAAGTAGTGTGTAGCGATACATATCCCAGCGGTTGTATCGGAGTGTCTCCTAGTCCAAACAGATTGTTCGGGTATGCTCTAAGCTCCTTTTCGTCTAAGCCGAGTTTGTCGAAGGCTGTTTTGAAAAAGATGTCGGCAGAACTCCCTTGGTCTACTAGTGTGCGGTGTAGGTTGGCGTTTGCCAATATAATAGTGATGACCATGGGATCGTCGTGTCCCGAGATGATGCCGGATGCGTCCTCTTTAGTGAATGTTATTGCCGGGATGTCGGGTGCTTCCTCCTTTCCCTCGACATGATATACTTCTTTGAGATATCTCTTTCAGGACGATTTGGAGATCCCACCTCCTGCGAATCTGCCGTGTATCATGTGGACGTGTCTTTCTGGTGTCCGAGGTGACCGTTCAGCTCGTCCATCATCTTCGTCTCTCCATTTTTTTCTTTGGTCATCATCCCGGGTGGCCAGAAATCGATCTAATTTTCCTTCTCTTACCAATTTTTCTATGATATTTTTCAAGTCGAAGCACTCATTGGTAGAGTGCCCTCGAATTCGATGGTATTCACAATATTCCTTCCGGTTTTCTCCTCCCCTTTTGCCTTTGAGTGGTCGCGCTAGGGGGATTTTTTCTGTATGGCAGACTTCTTTGTACACGTCGACCAGGGATGCTTTAAGAGGAGTGTAGTTGTGGTATTTTTTGATTTTCTCGCCCTGTCGATCTTCTTTCCTTTTGGAGTCCTTTTCTTTGTCTCGGTAGGAGGCCCTAGATTTTAAGGTTTCTCCCAACCGAGCGTTCTCTTCCACGTTGATGTATTTTTCTGCTCGCTCCTGTACTTCGTCTAAGGAGGTAGGATACTTTTTTGATATAGATTGGCTGAAAGGTCCCTCTCGTAAGCCATTGATGAGCCCCATGATGGCGGCCTCTGTTGGTAAACTTTGTATGTCCATGCATGTTTTGTTGAATCTTTCCATGTAGTTGCGGAGGCTCTCCCGATCTCCTTGCTTGATCCCTAGTAAGCTGGGTGTGTGCTTGGCCTTATCTTTCTGGATGGAGAATTTGGCCAGGAACTTTTTGGCCAGGTTGTCGAAGTTTGAGATGGACTTCGGAGGTAAGTTGTCGAACCATCTGATCGCCATTTTCGTGAGAGTTGCTGGAAAAGCTTTGCAGCGAACGGCATCTGAGGCATCGGTAAGGTACATTCTGCTTCTGAAATTGCTGAGGTGATGGTTGGGATCTGTGGTGCCATCATACAAAACCATATCCGGGAGCTTAAAATCTTTTGGGATTTTGGTCTTCATTATTTCCCTGGTGAATGGATCTTGTTCTTTGCGTGAATTTTCCTCAGGAGTGATCTGAGGAGCTTTTGATTTGAGGTCGGCTTCTAGTTGCTGTAGTTTTTCTTCCAGTTCTCGATGTCGTCGTACCTCTCTTTGCAGATCCTTTCCGATCTCCCGTTGTTGCTGGGTTTCTTTCTCAAGTTGCTTTAAGCGATCTTGAAGTGCTTCTATGGCTCCCGGATTTGGTGAGTTTTTGTCCCCGTTGGATTCCGGAGTATCCTTTAGCGTAGTGTCCACGTTCTTGTGCGGTGTTCTGTTCTCCAGATCCGAGTCGTGGTCGTTGTCATGGCCGTCCGCCATGCTTTTGGGATGACTTTCAGGTTCCCCGACAACGGCGCCAATGTTCCGAGGGTTACCTGAAACTGGAGGTCGATCTCGGATGAGATCTTCGGTACTGGTCGGAGATGACGTGTCCGGCTGGCTGGTGGCGACCGGAGTCGTTGTGTCCGACTTATTGGACTTGCTGTACTGCTGATCCTTGGCCACCGGAGGGTGGGGGTACCTACAAGAGACTCCGATGCTTAAGTTAGCATGGGTATTCAACAGGTTTTATGTAGAATTAGAGTATGAGTTATACCTGGGTGCTCCAGTGTATTTATAGTAGAGTGGGCTGACCTTTCTAGATAAGATAAGTTAGTTATCTTATCTTATCGTTATCTTTGAGTTGAGGTCAGCTCATCTCCAAGGGAACCGCCCTTATCTCTATAGGCTTGGATGGCCTTTGGATTTGGGTCGTGTTCCTCTATTTGGGCCCTTTATTGGGCTCTCCTGTTGATTTGGCCGACCTCTTCGAGAAGAGGTCGACTAGCCTGACCTGAAGAGGTCGGTTGCTTTGTCGCCAATCATCCCAGGTCGGGTAACTCGACCCAGGGTATGAACACATACAGTCAGAAAATATCACACCTCCAATGGTACAGTTAACCATACATGGACCTGGATCACTACATTTTTCAGGTATACCTCCCATTAAAGCAGATATAGAACTACCTAAAGGAATAGTTTCTAATTCATTAATCTTATCTTTATGGATGCACAAATCCTTTAGAAACTTTGCATATTTAGGTACCTATTGAATAACATCAAAAAGGGGAACATTTACCTCGACCTTTTTGAATATTTCTACCATTTTGGGGTCAAGTTCCATCTGTTTTCTGGGCTTCCTTGCAGGTTGTGGAAATGGGATAGGGAGGGCGCTATTTGCAGCTTCTGCATCCCTTGGTGCTTCGTTCTATGGTTGAGCTTCATATTCTTCAACTATGTCTTGTACGTCCTCTTCCTCTTCAGCATCTTCCACTTCCACCACATCCTCTGCTGGCACGTGTTCTGGTGGGTTTGGCTCCTCATGATTCCTCTCCTGTAATGTGGTTCCGGACCTCAAAGTGATGGCATTGATGCCACCTTTGCGATTAGGCAGTGGTTGAGATGAAATCCCACTAGAGCTTGAAGGTTGATGTGTGGAATTAAGTGATGAATCCATCCGGGAGACGAGAGCTTGTAAAGTGGCAGTCAAGCTATTCAGACTAGAGTTCAGCTGTGCCTGCATGTCCTGTTGTCCTTGTGCAAGAGAACGGAGCATCTCATCATTTGATGAGGAATTAGAATAAGTGTTTTGAGGAACTTGTTGTTGGTTGTGCAGAGTTCCTTGTGATTGTCTTAGGTGAGGTGCTCTGTAAGGTAGGTTCTGATTCTGCTGTCTGTTGTTGTTATTGTTATTTCACCTCTGGTTTCCATTATTGTCTCTGCCGCCTCTGTTATAGTTGTCCCTCCAGCCAGGATTAGAATTGTCTTTCCAGCCTTGATTGGAGTTGTCCTGCCATCCATGGTTATAGTTGCTACCTTGGTTGTAGTTGCCACGTTATTGATTGTATCCTTGATTCGGGCGGTCATAGAAGTTGTGAGTGGCTGCCACAGTGTTGTCTTCCTGTTGGAGCTGCAGATATTCATCAGTATAATGACTATAATCAGCACAGATCCCGTATACCCTTTGTAGAACTAACTGTTGGATTTGTTGTGGTGGGAGAGGCTAAGCTTGTTGTGCTTATTGTTGATTCAACTGCATTTGTTTAAGTAGGTTGGTCATTTCACATATACTCTGTGTGAGAGCAGTAGTTTCAATGCTAGAAGAAACTTTAGCAACAGCCTTGGGATGGTTTTGCCTCTGTCTGTGATTCCTAGTGGACTCAGCTAAGTCGCTAATCAGCTGCCATGCTTCATCTGCGATTTTGTACTTTTTCAAAGAACCATTACTAGCACCTTCCAATGTAGTCTTATCCTGGGGTTCATGCCTTGAGTGAAGTAGCTGATCAATACTAGTCTCTCAATCATGTGATGGGGACATGCGTCCAGGAGATTGTTGAAGCGCTCCCAATATTTGTAGAGTCTCGGATTCGCCTTGAATAATCATTGAAATCTCCTTCCTCAATCTATCAGTAACTTCAGCCGAAAAGTATTCTTCCAAAAATTCTCTTCTAAGCGTATCCCAGTTAGGAACAGTCGCTTCAGGTTGAGTGTAGTACCACTCCCTCGCCTTTCCCTCAAGAGAAAACGGGAAAGCAGTTAATAGAATAGAAGTTTCATCTGCATCATGACACCTAACAGTAGAACAGGTTGTCTAAAAATCCCTAAGGTGCTTGATAGGCTCTTGAGCAGGTAAGCCATGAAACTTGGGCATCAAGTTGATTAGTGCAGTCTTCAGTTTAAAATCTGCAGCCAGATTTGGATGACGCACTTGATACGGTTGCAGAGTGAAGTTTGGGGCTCCTGCCTCCTGGAGAGTAATTCTCCTAGGTTCTGCCATGTCACTTGCACGTAAATCAACTGAATCAGTAGTAAATGAGCTTGTCTCGCTCTCAGATTGCGGTTGAGATTCGCCCTCAGATGAGACTGGTGAATCGATAACAATCACTTCACCATCGTCAGAGGCTAACCGACGTCTAGCTCGCCTAATACGTGAAAGAGTTCTTTCAATTTCAGGATCAAAAGTGGCTAAGCTCGGATCAGGCAATGAACGCGTCATTCAATGAGAAAAACATATAGCTCATGGTAACAAAATAAAAATAAATTATGCAAATAAAAATAAAATATGTACACTAATTAATAATCTAGCACACTATTGCAACTCCCCGGCAACGGTGCCAAAAATTGATGTGTGGCAGAAGTTAACCAATTAAGAGATTCCAAATAAGAGAATAGCATTGCACGTATAGCTCTTAACCAGCTAAGATCTGCCTCACCAATTTAAAAAGGGTTGTCACAAATTTTAGAAATAAAAATACTGGGAGTATGAGTCCCAGGTCGTCTCCCAACGAGTTGCAGGAAAGAGTGCTAATTTATTAATCAGAAAATTCCCAGAAAGTTTGAGTTTTGATCATGAGTAATTAAAATAATTGTGAATTAAAGCAATAAAAATAAACTAAGAATAATTGTTGATATTCCAATTAAAAGGGCCTTGACTGGGGGAATAATTAAGTGGAAGTTCTATCCTTGTTGGAATCTTCTCAAGTGTAGTGTAAAGAGGTTGTTGTTCTCACTTGGTTAACCCTTACTGAATAAAGGAAAGTATAGTGATTGAACTAACTCTTACCCGCAATTCCTAGTCCTCTCCCTTGGGGAGGTTTAGCGTTACTAGGTACAGAATTAGCCTACAACATCTAATTTAACTAATCACTTGAGCATTCCAACTCAAGTGTCTCCTCTTAATCAACCCCCATGTCAATTGGAGAATCTACTCCATTGACATGGAATTAATAATCATAAAAATATAAGAATACATCATTAAATAAAATTAAATAGAGAATTAAAATTAATTAAAAATAAAAATAACTCTATGTATTAATAAACTCAAAATGTAACATACTTATTTGAATAGAGTCAATAATCAACTGAAAAGAGTAAAGAATAAGGAAACAAACAAAAGTAGTGTCTTCACGAAGGTAATGGCTCTTCAACATCCACAATCCAAAGTAAAAGCATAAACTATCAATATAACATTAATCTAGATTCAGATCTAAAAACTGAAGTAATCCTAATGTGATGAATCTCAATGTGTGTGGATACGTCATGAGTCTCTGCATGTTCCCTCACTTTATTCTGTGTTTCTGGGCCGAAAATTAGGTTAAAACGCGGCCCAGAATTGTCTCCAGCGTATCCTGTAATTTCTGCAGATCGCGTAGGTCACGCATACGCGTCGTCCACGCGATCGCGTCATTCAGCGATTTTCCTTGTCACGCGTTTGCGTTGTCCACGCGTTCGCGTCATTTGTGGAAACTTCAATCCACGCGTTTGCGTCGCTGTGATTTCTTCATTTCGCGAGCTCGCGTGAGCCATGCGCTCGCGTCATTGTTCGCTGGTCATCTCCTTAGTTTCTTGTGTTCCTTCCATTTTTGCAAGCTTCCTCTCCATTCTCTAAGCCATTCCTGCCCTATGAAGCCTAAAATACTTAACACACAGATCACGGCATCGAATGGGATAAAGGGGGGTTAAAATACATAGTTAAAAGATCTTTAGGAAGCAAGTTTTCAACCATGTAACAATTTTTGGGAAGGAATTGTAATATCATGCTAATCATATGAAGAAGTGGGTAAAGACTTGATAAAACCACTCAATTAAACACAATATAAATCATAAAATAATGCTTTATCAACCTCCCCACATTTAAACATTAGCATGTCATCATGCTTAGCTGAAGGAGATAAAATAAATGAGTAGGGAAATGTAAAACTCATGCAATGAAATGCAACCTATATATATATATATATATATATATGAATGCAACTATATGATGCTTGTCTACTTGGTTAAAATAAATAAGCTCTTCAAGATAAATATAAATTAGATTTCACTAATTCAATTTATATAGTAAAAACAGGTAACATTGTAAGAAGACAGCTCATGAAAGCAAGGAACATAGAATTAGGCACTAAACCCTCATTGATGGTGTATGTGCACTCTAGTCTCTCAAGTGTATAGGGTAATCAATCTACTCTTCTATAATCATGCTTTCTAAACTTTGTTTTTCACCTAATCAATCAACAATATTTAATGTACCAATGCAACATCATGAGGTTTTTTTCAAGGTTGTAATGGGGCTAAGGTAAAGGTAAGGGTATACACATGGCTAAGTGAGCTATAAATTGAATCTTTGACTAACCTAAGCTCTTATCTGGCATACATACACTCCATATAACTCTAGAATCATGCCTAGCTATGCATAATTTTTACTTTTTCATTATATAAATTAGGCAAACTCAAGTAATCAAAGGAAACAAGCACATAAGAGATGCATATGATGAATGCCTGTCCTATTGGATGTCATATCACCTATCGGTTATAGTGCCAAACCCGACACAAAATCCAGTCGGCAACTCCCGGATTTGTCTCTCTATTGCGCATAAGGAGGAATAATTCCGAGGGATGAGTGACCTACCACCTCCTTTTAGAGGGAAACATTCCGAGGGAGAGTGCTCTACCACCTTCCTCTGGATGCCGCATGATTCCGTGGGTTAGTACCCTACCACATTGAACTAGAGAGAAATCGCATTCTCATGAGGAATAATTCTAAGGGTTATGTGCCCTACCACCTTCTCCATGAGAGCGAACGTGAGAGGGAAGGTTGGCTTCAACCCTCACATCCAAAGTTTGGAAAGTTAGAGAACCCTTAAAAACGAAAAAAAATCATTTTTTTCAGCAAAACAGGGTGTTTGCGTACGCATACATTATGTATGCGTACGCATACATACATTTTGGCCCATTTCGCGTACGCATACACATGTATGTGTATGCATAGGTGCCAAACAGAATGGCATGTATGCGTATGGGGGGTATGCGTACGTATGCACTCCCAAACTTAGAGAATTTTGCAAAGTTCAGAAATCAGTTTTAAACCCCAAACTTTAAACATTCATAACTTTCTCTACCAAAATTCATTTTCATCAAACTTTATATCAATTTAAAGATCTTTGAATGAACTTTAATTTAATATAAATTTCAACCAATTTAGAAAACTGGGGCTCAAGTTATGATCCGTCAAATTTTACCAAAAATCAAGTTTTACACAAAAACATCAAAGTTCTCAAATTTCCAAATTCCATAACCAAAACAAACCAAAACATACCCAAACATCATAAAACACTACCACACACTACACGTTACCATTTTAACACTTCAATTAACTCAACACCCCTTTCATTTACTCTTTCCACCATAATTCAACCTTATCAAAACAACATTAAACTCATACCAACCCTCCTCAATTCCTTCTACTTTCCTAAATCCCTTCCAATCTCTCAATTTAATATTATTCTTATCATTATCCATAAATTACCAAACTCGTCAAAGTCTTCCAAAAATTCATACTCATAAATCACAATTCTCAATAACCATCAATCCAACATCAACAAAACACTTATGCATTAATTCAACCTAGTATAAATAACTTTTATCCACTCATCATACCATTTACTCAAATACAACATCATTCAATCCACAACAACATCATCATTTAATATCATAATTCATCAACAATTCAAACCTATCCTAAGGTCTACTAGCCTAAGTGTCCAGAAACATTGCATATTACATAAAGAAAATCGAAACCATACCTTGGCCGATCCCTAATATACGTAAAACACCAAAAGCTTGATTCCAACAAGATCAACAAGCCTCAAACACTAACACCACTTCCAAAACTCACCAACTATCAAGCTATACACATATAACATACCAAGAATAAATACTATGGCTAACCAAAACATCAAACCACAAGAGTTTAAAGAGACTTACCTTACCCAAAGAGGTTACGGGCAAAACCCAACAATATTCTAATGCTAAATCACCCCTAAACAAACAAAATCACAAAATCTACTCAAAAACCAAATCCAAAAATACAAAAAATTTAGGGTAGAAAAATGGAGCATGAGATGCGAGTTCTTACCGGCAAAGCCTGGATAGAAACGAAGAGCTCGACGAAAGCTTCGCGTGGCCATAAACGGCTCATCAATCGGAGCTCCGGATCAAAAGTTATGGAGCTTTGAAGGAGAAGGTGAATAGTAACCAAACCCTCATCTCCTCTCTTCTCCATGACCTCCCTCTCTCACTCTCTATGTATAAAATGA
This sequence comes from Arachis hypogaea, assembly GCF_003086295.3. Taxonomy (NCBI): domain Eukaryota; kingdom Viridiplantae; phylum Streptophyta; class Magnoliopsida; order Fabales; family Fabaceae; genus Arachis; species Arachis hypogaea. The sequence goes on along the minus strand of NC_092049.1, from coordinate 34,641,343 downwards.
GTTGAAAGCTCATTAAACACACATATATATGTTGGACCTTAGGTCCGGTTTGGGTTCGGTCTAATTCGTTAGCGGTTTTAGCCTGTTTGGGCCACTTTGGACCAAAACCTTTAAGATTAGTGCCCAGTTTTCAATTATAAATTATTTTGTCTTTTCCAAAAAATAAATAAATTTTCAAAATCTTATTTTCTAAAATAGGCAGTACTGGGCCGACTAGAGTCGGTACTGCCAGCTTAAGCACCAGTACGTATTTTTACAAAAACTTTTCGAAAAAGATACATTTTCCAACTCAGAAAAATTCATTGAAATCAAATTTCACATTTAAATTTTCAAATTAAAACTTCTAAATTTTGAATCTACTCTAGACACTTAAAAATTAGTATTTTATTTAAAACAGTTATGCCAGTTCTTACAATGGGTAGTTAGGTTTGCATTTGAATTGTATAGGTTGTTATATGTATTATGTGAGAGTTTAAGTTAATCAAATATTCAAATTTCAATTGTTTCCACCGATTATTATCTCCTCCTTGCAAGTTGTTAAATTTTATTCAATAACTCAATTCAATTGTGGATTTGTTTTCAACAATCCTATACAGTTGAGCGATTAAAGCGTATACATATCCTTATGTTTATACATGCTTTCTTGGAAATTGATTTATTTTTGACTAAGTAGATACATATAGATAGTTAAATAGTGTTGGTTAGAATAGTTGCATGCATTTAGATAGGTTGTATATAGATAGTTACTTGCATTGAATAAACGTTGATACCCTTTCTTGTATCTTTCTTGGTTTAGCATGAGGACATGCTTGGTTTAAGTGTGGGGAGGTTGATAAACCCCAATTTTAGGGTTTATCTTGTGTTGAATTTAGTGAATTTTATCAACTTATCTCACATTTATTCAATGAAATAGCATGATTTTGTGAATTTCTCCTATTTTGCACTTAAGAGTAAAAACATGCTTTTTAAGCTCTTAATTTGCTAAATTTAATTCACTTTAATTCCATTTGATGACTTGATGTGTTTGATGAAGTGATTTCAGGTTTAAAAGGCAAATATTGGATTGAAAGAATGAAGAAAAAGCATGTAAAAGTGGAGAATTCATGACGAAATGAAGTTTGAAAATCTGCCCAGTTCCGCGTACGGGTGACTGATAAACCCATATTTCATGAGTTCTTTTGTGCTTAATTTAGGTGATTTATACAATCCTTCACCTACTTATTCACATTAATTGCATGGTTTTACTTTCCCTTCCTTATTATGTGATGTAAATGAAAAACATGTTTCCTAAGCTTTAAAAATTAATTATTTTAATTACCTTTACTTCCATTCGATGCCGTGATTAGTGTGTTGAGTAGTTTCAGATTTTCTAAGGCAGAATGACTTAAAGGATGAAAAAGGAAACATACTAAAATGGAAGGAGAAAGCAAAATGGAGCTTTAAGGAAACTGGTATCCACGCGATCGCATGGACGACGCGATCACGTGCCAAGCACGAATCAGCAGCGACGCGGCCGAATGACTGACGCGACCGCGCGCCTTAAGCAGAACGCACATGACACGGTCGTGTGACCGACGCGACCGCGTGGCAAGGAAAAGCTCCAAATGATGCGACCGCGTGACAGAGGCCACGCACCAGAAATTACAGAATACGCCCCCAGCGAATTCTGAAGCCCTTTTTGGCCCAGATCCAAGTACAGACAGCATAGACCAGAGGTTATAAAGTGTGGGAATGCTTCCATTCAAAGAGAGCTCGCCAATTTTTAGTTTCTATGATTTAGATTTAGTTTAAAGAGAGATTCTCTCTCTCTCTTTTAGGATTTAGGACTTCTTCTTATTTTGGGAGTAACTCTGGATCCAGGTTTAATGTTCTTTTATTTTAGTTTTACTTTTATTTATTTATTCCAACATTTGAATTGATTATTATAATTTGATTTATGAATTATTCCATGTTACAGATCTTTATTTGAATTAATGATATTTGAGATATTTTCAGTTTATGATTGTTCTCTTTGAATTAAGTTGCCATTGCTTCCCATCTAAGGACACTTTTATTATTCCAGCAATTTTACTTTTCCCCCTTTTGGTTCTGGTTAAGAATTTAGTAACTCAACAGTTATTAAACTCAACATAATTGATAATCGTTATCTTGCTAATTGAGCTGAACCTAAGTAATCCCAACCTTTTCGTAGGAAATAAATAAGATTAAAAGGTCAATTCAATTAGTCCCTTGACTTTCCTTGCCCTGGTACAGGTTGACCAAGTGGAATTAAGATACAACTTTCATTATTGTTGAGAGGGATAGCTAAGTTGGACTTCTAATTTCCCTTATCTTGCCAAAAGTTGTTTTACAGTTATTATTTATTTTTAATTGCCATTTAATTCACTCGTCATTTAAATTACTTGCTTCTCACCTTCTAAACCCCGATTATAACCTTTATAACCAATAATAAGAACATACTTCCTCGCAGTTCCTTGAGAAGACGACCCGAGGTTTGAATACTCGGTTAACAATTTCTAAGGGGTTTGTTACTTGTGACACCCAAAACGTTTGTATGAAAGGACTTTTGAAGGTTTAGAAACTATACTTGCAACGAGGATTTATCCGCAAATTTCTAGACCACGCAAAAGTTCTCTCAACGTCAAAATGGCGCCGTTGCCGGGGAACTGCTAACGTGTGCCTTATTATTGGTTATTGTAAATATTTTCCTTTTGCTTGTTTATTTATTTTTGTTTTTCCTTTTTATCTTTATTTGCTACTATGAACTCTCACCCCTCTCGCTTTGAGTTTGGTTCTAATATTGTTAAAGGAAATAGAAGTTACAGCAGGAATGTGCATCAAGGTCAGACCAATCAAGGATGGATGGAGCCAAGAGGATCTAATCAACCCTTTAGGCAGCAACATCCTCCGAGATATCCTGGACAAAGGCCATTCTACAATGCATACCCAGTTGAAAGATATGGTGGACAACCTTGTAACTACCAACAAGCCCCACCCCGTGCATATGAACCATCCTTTCAACATAACCTCGAACCACCATACTCACAAGCTTCTCTTCACCATTCGTCGTCATATGATCCTTCCTTACCCCAATACCAATCCAATCGTCCGCAATCATCACCACATTCCTTTGTATCATGTCCAAGTCTGGCAAACCGCGAAGCAAAGGATCGCCTAAAAGAAACAATAATTAAATTTCAAACAACCATTCAACAACTGGAGCAAGCACTAATTCAATGGGCCACTAGGCGCTCAAATATACAAGGATCAACCACAGCTCCATGTGGACAGCCCGATGAAGAGCGTAGCATGAAAGAAATACTAGAGACTTCAGTGGACAAGACAGAGAATGAATTCATATTAGAACAAGTGGAAGAAGTTGTCATTGTTCAAGAAGAAGAATTGGTTGAAGATCTAGGAGATGCTGAACTTCCTTGGGAATCCAGAATTGAGGAAAACCCCATCCAAGATGCTACAGTTGATGCTAAGGAGGATACCGTACAATCTCTAAGGCAAGTCATTTACGAAGAATCAGACGGAATAATCCAAGAAGCAAATTTCCTTGATGATGATAGTCACAAGTCTAGTTCTCCTAGTGATGAACTTGCGTCCGCAAGTGAATTCTCTGAGATTGAAGAATTTTCCCCAAGTGAATATGAAGATGATGCGGAGGTAGATTTCTCTCAACCTCCAATCTATGACTCAAGTGATGAGGAAGACATAGAAGACTTTGACCAGGATACAGATACAGTTGAAGATCTTTGCAAGGAAATGGAAGAATTCACAGAAGAGCACAAGGAAACGGAACTTGCAGAACCACCAAAAACACCTACCCCAAGGCCATTACCACCTAATACAAGCTTCAAGTGGGTACAATCCTTAACTTATAATTTTACTTATTCACTTGAGTATGGTTTGCTTGAAACAGATGGCCAACTTAGAGCTCTCTACGGCTTTAAGAGTAAGAGGGAATTGGCTCGTACTCAGAGCTGGTGCACCAGGTTCAATAAGGTTCCGCGCTTCACCTCGAAGTACACGGATTGGTATCATGCTCAATTGCATGGATCACGGAGAACGTTTGGTCACCACGGTGAGATTCTACTTTTTAAACTGCCCAGATGGAGACATGTAGACCAAGACGGAGGCGGATTTAATCGCAAGGCTTGGAATCCTGAGGTTTATTCTGACATTTGTTACCTCAGGAGCCTAAAAATTTGTTTGAAGCTGCTCAGAAGCTTCACATGCTTAGTTTGGGACCCCGGAGGCTATTGGCATTCCAAGCACTGGTGGAGATTTTTGGACGAATTTAAACATAAACCACCATAACAGGATACTCCTCCAATGTCCAACTTAAGGACTTTAACTAAAAGTACTAGGTGGGAGACAACCCACCATGGTATGGTCGCTTCTTTTTCAATTTATTTCTTGTTAATTGCTTTCATTTTTCCTTTTTCATTTTAATTTATTAAACCTGGAATCATGCATAAGCATTCATGATAGTCATTGCATTTTGCATTTTTCATGCATATATAAAAAAAACAAGGGGTGCACGATGCGACCGCATGCCCCATGCGATCGCGTCATATCGCGAAAAATACCACCCATGCGACCGCGTGACCCACGCGGCCGCGTGATATATATATCGGCGTAAGGATCCAACGAACAGAAAGTTAGGCTGGAATCGTGCGGCCCTTGTGCGTTTCGCACAAATTGGCCCGCGCGATCGCATGCCCCATGCGATCGCGTCACATGGATTGCACATCACCCCAAAAGGAGACAGAGAGTTGCGCTAAAACAGCGCTGGAGTCGTGCATTTAGCACAAATTCCAGCGACGCGATCGCGCGACCCACGCGATCGCGTCACCCTTCTCCCCCCCTCATGCGATCGCGCACCCCACGCGATCGCGTCACTCCCATTTTCGTCCCAACCACGCGACCGCGTGCCCCACGCGGCCGCATGGATTCGAAAATATAACCCCCCAGCCCGCGAACCCTATCAGTCGCGAGCCCCCCACCCCCAACCTTCTTCTCCCTCTCTGCTCCCTCTCCCTCCAACCACCACCCAGCACCACCCAGCCACCACCGCCGGCCACCCAGACGCCGACACCATCCCGTACGCCGCCGCCCCAACCCCTCCCCTCCCTTCTTCTCCCTTCCTCCTCTCTCCTCCCCTCTCCACCACTGCCTCCGCGACCACCGCCCCCCACCGCCGGCCACCCAGCCGCGCCCCCTCTCTCTCCGCCACCCACCCGCACCCCCCCTCCTTCTATCACCAACCCAAAACCCTCGCCGCCACTGCCCCCATCAGCAGCCACCGCGACGCCGTGCACCACCACCACGCCGGACGCCGCCGCAGCCACCTTCTTTCCTGTTCCACCCCTTCCGCTTACCAGGTTCCGCAACACGCAACCCTTTTTATCCGTTCGTCACTTTTCTGTATTTTTTATTCCATTTATGTTCATGATTAGGATAGCTAGACTTGCATGTTGTAGTGGATTTTTAGGTTGTTAGGTAGCTTAGGCTGTGGTTAGTGGATCTAGGTCTGTTTACTTGCACTGTTCTTACTTCTGTTTTATCCTATGTGCAAATATGTTGCTGTTATAATCATGTTTCATATGCTGCTTTCTTGTATGTTGCTGCTGTTTACATTGATTTTTTATGTTTATTTTATATCTATGTACATGCAGCTTGATCTTTTTAATTCATATGAATTGATATGATTGTTGTTTATTTTCCGGAACAATCCAATTTTAGCCGGAATGCTGCCCAAATTTTTTTTAAAATTGTTTTCATTCATGTTTTGGTTTGGCATTTCTGAAATCTGTTTTACTCTGCTTTACCCAAACTATTACATGAATGCTATGGCAGACTTTCTTATCCTCTTTGATTTCCTGGTTCATAACCTGCATTTGTGATTCACTGATTCCAATCTCTGATTTCTTTATTTCTATTCGAATCAGCATCACCCTATTTTTTATTATTCGATTATGAGTACTTCTATTTTTACCCGTGAATCCTTGTTATATGGAATTTTTTTTTCTATGCCACTTCCTTTCTTAACTCACCAATTTTAATTTACTAATTTCTTTTTACCCTACTAACCCTCTTGATCTCTTTTCTGATTACTTTTACTTCCTCTAACTTTCTCACTATGGCATATTGATTTTTTCCTTTCCATTTAACATTAATTCAATCACATTTCAATTGCTCATTTTCCTTATTCTATTTCTCCCTTACCGCTTTGAGCTTCCTTTGTTTAATTGCCTATTTGCTTTCCTATTTTTTTATCCATTCCTGATTTTCTGTTTTTCAGGATGTCTGCCTCACAGAGGAAAGGCAAAGGCAAGGCTACTGGCAAGCGCAAGAGAGGAGATTCCTCCCAGTCCATCATTGCTCTAATGCACGATTCCTCATGGCGGGAGAAGAACTTCACACAGCAAGAAAAAGCTAACCAGCTGCTCCCTTCGACTGATCCTATAAAATTTGCAAACCGGTACTGTGAGCTGAAGTACCTGACTTTTGCAAACTTCAGAAATCTATACCTGGAACGTACCTTGAAGATTCCAGAAGCCCTCCAGCAGTACACTACTGAGCAAATCAAGCAAAGGGGCTGGTTCTTTCTGGAGAGACCACTAACAGAGGTCAATGCATCTTGGGTCCGGGAATTCTATTGTAACTACTACCTTACTACCCTAGATGCAGTGAACCTGAGGGAAAAGCAAATTCTAGTCACTGAGGAGGCCATAGAGACCATTCTCCAGCTCCCAGCCAAGTCCAATCAGCCAGATGGTTTTGCACAGGCTGAGGAGGACATGGGCCAGATGCGGTTTGATTGGGATGCTATGAAGGCACGGATAGCTCTCGACCCTGCTGTTCCTTTGGAGATGGGTCAGAACACCACTATGCCTAGAGGGATCAAGAGAGTATACTTGAATGATAAGGCTCGGCTATGGCATCAGATCTTGAGCAACTATGTGATGCCAAGTACTCATGAGACTAAGATCCCGGTTACCATGATCACCCTCCTCTGGTGTGTGCTGGAGGGTAAGGACCTGTACTTACCTCATTTTATCCGGCATTATATGGCCAGGGTCCACGTCTGAGGCACCCTCCCCTTTCCTTATCTGGTTACACGGCTAGGCCGTCAAGCTGATGTGCCTTGGGAGGATGCCGATGAGCGACCACCAGCAGCGGACTGCAGGAAGATCATCCCTCACAGTAGGAACTTCCTTGCTTTGGGCTACAGACCACCACCTGTCACTGCTACTGATGAGACAGCCCCTCCGTCTGCTGGACCCTCTTCGTCCAGAGCTGCCCCTGCTGCCACCACTGCACCTCCACCCGCCTCTGAGCCGGTTTATTGCCTCGTGTACCGTCTATTCCGCCAGCTTGATCAGATGGAGCACCGTAACAGGCGCCGGTATGAGAGATTGGAGCGCCGCAGCAGGCGACGCTATTCTCATCTGAAGCTGATGATCAGACAGGGCACCGACATCCCCTCTGAGCCCGACACACCATCAGAGCCATCAGAGGAGGATGAGGATGAGCACGAGGAGGAGCCTCATTCCCAGGCAGAGACTCATCAGCAGGCAGGCACCGAGCACGCTACACCACAGCAGGAGGCCCCACATCAGCTTGAGGCTGCAGATCCAGAGATCCCGATCCAGTCAGTCCCCTCTCTACAGCAGCCAGACTCTCAGCCCACCACCGCCACAGAGACCCCAGCTACCATCCCTACCAGTGATGACACTCCTTCACACCCGGCTTGATTGAGCATCGGGGACGATGCTTCATTTTGAGTGTGGGGAGGTCGCCATCTCTGGCGTTTATTTTGGTGAACCACTACATCTTTTTCTTTTATTTTGGATATTTTTCTATATTTTTTCTTTCTTTTTACTGAGTACTTATACATTGCAGCTTTATGTATTTTTTACTCTATTTTTGCATTTTGCATTCTTAGTTCATATTTTAGCCACTTAGTTTAGTTGCAATTCTAACTTATTAGTTATAGAAATTGTGGATTGACTAGTATAGTTTACCCTTTTTAGCATAAGATAACTCAGAATAGATTGAAAAGAAAAAGGAAGTAAACTAGAGACTTTAACAGAATCAAAACAACCCACACCTTGTATATATAGCATTACATGTTAGTTGACAACACTTTATCAAGGATAAACACTAGAACTTTAAAGCCATTCAATATAAGTTTTACATTGAGAATAATGGGAATTAAACCTGCATGACATACATAAGTGATAAATGATTTTTGAGCTAGAGAACACAAAGCCTGTGAGTTTTGAGCTTAATCGTATGGTTACATTCAAACCATAATTTTTATTCCTGTGTGTGTTCCGCCCTTCTTTTATATTCTGATGTTCTTTACTTTGTTTTAATCTATATGTCCGATTATAGAATGTAGATACATACCAGGAGAGTGATTGAGGCCATTACTTGATTTTAGCTCACTTATCCCAAAATAGCCTACCCTTCACATCACCCTTGTTAACCCCCTTGAGCCTTTAAATCCCCTTTTATTTTATTTAGCCACACTACTAGCCTTAAGCAGAAAAACAAAATAAAATCCCAAGTGAATCCTTGGTTAGCTTAAGATAGAAAAATTATGAATAGATTAAAATGTGGAAAACTTATTGGGAACATGGATGATAGAAATAAAAGGGTAGAGAAATCAAAAGAAATAAAATAAAATTTAGAGAAGCATGCTCATGAGAAAATCAAAGTAATTCAATTACCATGTGCATCAAAAAAAAAAAAAGAGGTTATTTTTCAGCATTCAGTAAAAGAGGATACAAAAGAATTCCTCAATGCAAAATAAAAGCAATGCACATGGAATAAAACAATAAAAAGTAAAACATGAGCATGTAAACAATAAGTGGGATAATATGGGAAAATAGGTAGAGAAGTTTTGTTTTGCTAAATATGTATGTTAGGTGAAATCTTAGTCTAATTAAGGATTCACTTATTAGCTCACTTGACCCTATACATAAATCTTTACCTTTACCTTGGCCCCATTACAACCTTAATTAAAGACCTCATGACTTTTGTATGTCTATATTCTATAATTGTTGATTGGTTAGATGAAGAACAAGGTTATAGAAAGCAAGAATAAAAAGAAGAATAAAGTGATTAACCCAATAAACACTGAGTGATTAGAGAGTAAACACAAAATCCAGTGAGGGTTCAATAGCTCATTAACATTTATCTCTGTTTAAATTATTTAATTGTCTTGCAAGTTTTTAAAATGTTTTTCTCTCCCATCTCAATCGTAAAAGAACTTTATCACTATCTAAAGTTTGGCTATATACATACATGACTCCTTGAGAATGTGGATTAACTTGGCTACATGTAAGCTTTATATATGAGTGAATAAATTAGAATTGCATGATGCATCATTCATTTAGGTAGTTGCATTTAAATTAGGTTGCATTGCATGACATTCCATCACTTTAACCTTAATTATTTACCTTGGATTTAGCATGAGGACATGCTAGTGTTTAAGTGTGGGGAGGTTGATAAACCCATATTTCATGAGTTCTTTTGTGCTTAATTTGAGTGACTTATACAATCCTTCACCTACTTATTCACATTAATTGCATGGTTTTACTTTCCCTTCCTTATTATGTGATGTAAATGAAAAACATGTTTCTTAAGCTTTAAAAATTAATTATTTTAATTACCTTTACTTCCATTCGATGCCGTGATTAGTGTGTTGAGTAGTTTCAGATTTTCTAAGGCAGAATGACTTAAAGGATGAAAAAGGAAACATACTAAAATGGAAGGAGAAAGCAAAACGGAGCTTTAAGGAAACTGGTATCCACGCGATCGCATGGACGACGCGATCACGTGCCAAGCACGAATCAGCAGCGACGCGGCCGAATGACTGACGCGACCGCGCGCCTTAAGCAGAACGCACATGACACGGTCGTGTGACCGACGCGACCGCGTGGCAAGGAAAAGCTCCAAATGACGCGACCGCGTGACCCACGCGGACGCGTGACAGAGGCCACGCACCAAAAATTACAGAATACGCCCCCAGCGAATTCTGAAGCCCTTTTTGGCCCAGATCCAAGTACAGACAGCATAGACCAGAGGTTATAAAGTGTGGAAATGCTTCCATTCAAAGAGAGCTCGCCAATTTTTAGTTTCTATGATTTAGATTTAGTTTAGAGAGAGATTCTCTCTCTCTTTTAGGATTTAGGACTTCTTCTTATTTGGGGAGTAACTCTGGATCCAGGTTTAATGTTCTTTTATTTTAGTTTTACTTTTATTTATTTATTCCAACATTTGAATTGATTATTATAATTTGATTTATGAATTATTCCATGTTACAGATCTCTATTTGAATTAATGATATTTGAGATATTTTCAGTTTATGATTGTTCTCTTTGAATTAAGTTGCCATTGCTTCCCATCTAAGGACACTTTTATTATTCCAGCAATTTTACTTTTTCCCCTTTTGGTTCTGGTTAAGAATTTAGTAACTCAACAGTTATTAAACTCAACATAATTGATAATCGTTATCTTGCTAATTGAGCTGAACCTAAGTAATCCCAACCTTTTCGTAGGAAATAAATAGGATTCAAAGGTCAATTCAATTAGTCCCTTGACTTTCCTTGCCCTGGTACAGGTTGACCAAGTGGAATTAAGATACAACTTTCATTATTGTTGAGAGGGATAGCTAAGTTGGACTTCTAATTTCCCTTATCTTGCCAAAAGTTGTTTTACAGTTATTATTTATTTTTAATTGCCATTTAATTCATTCGTCATTTAAATTACTTGCTTCTCACCTTCTAAACCCCGATTATAACCTTTATAACCAATAATAAGAACATACTTCCTCGCAGTTCCTTGAGAAGACGAGCCGAGGTTTGACTACTCGGTTAAAAATTTCTAAGGGGTTTGTTACTTGTGACACCCAAAACGTTTGTATGAAAGGACTTTTGAAGGTTTAGAAACTATACTTGCAACAAGGATTTATCCGCAAATTTCTAGACCACGCAAAAGTTCTCTCATCAGTGACCTACGAGTACGCGTAACACTTGTCACGTGACCAACTTAAAGAAAACATGGCTGGTAATTTTTGAGCTCATCCAAGTCCAAATCTAACTCATTTCTGAAGTATTTGAGGCCAAATTCAAGAAGGAACAAGGGGGAAGCAATTAGTGTAGCTTAGGAACCATGCTTTAGGTCATTTTTTAGAGAGAGAAGCTCCCTCTTCTCTCTAGAATTAGGATAGATTTAGGTTAATTTCATCTTAGATTTAGGTTTTAATCTTGTCTTGATTTAGTTTTCCTTGCAATTTCTTATTCTTACATCTTTATTCTGTTAGTTTACATTTCTAATTTCCCTTTTATGTCACTTTTATATTTACGAACTCTTGTTGATTTTGACTTTCATTTAATGCAATTTTATATTTTCATGTTTATTGATGTTGAATTGAGTTGTTATTATTGTTATCTTGCATTTGGTAGCCTTAGATTTTATTATTATTGCAATTTAATATGCTTTTCTTTTTATGCACACCAAGTGTATGATAAAATACTTGGCTTAGTTTTAGAGTAGATTTTTTAGCATTCTTGACTTGGAAAGAGAAGTTTGGTAATCTTGAGTCATTAATACCCAACTTATGTTGGTGATCTAGAGTTGTTAGTTAATTTTGTTTCCATTAATGCTACTTATGGATTGGGATTAACTAGGCCTACTTGATCTTCACCCGATATTGGAGATAACGTAATAGGCTTAACTCTTGGTAATTATTGTGTTATGATTAATGACTAGGATAGAAAACCTTGATTCTCAATCCTTGCCATGAATGCCTCTTTAGCATTTGTCATCTTTAGTTGCTTGATTTACTTTCTTGCCATTTAATTTCTCGCTTCTTTATCCGCAAACCACCCCCTTGAACCTCATAACCGATAACACGCATACCTCACTGCAATTTCTTTGAGAGATGACCTGAGATCTAATACTCTCGGTATTTTTATTGGTTTGCACTTGTGACAAACAAAATTAAACTTTGATGTGAGGATCAATTACCGGTTTGGAACTATACTTGCAACGAAGCCATTCCTTTATCAAACCGATGATTTCCCAACATCAGGTTCTGACAAGATCCTCTTAGAGTGGTTGAAGCTTCTTCACAATCTGAGATCCACTCAAAGGCCATCCCCTTCTTCATTAGGTTGAAGAAGGGTACCGCTTTTACTGCCGACGCGCCAAGGAATCGAGACAAAGCCGTCAACCTTCCCACCAGCCTTTGAACATCCTTCACACACCCAGGACTTGTCATCCAAAGAATGACATCGCACTTATCTGGGTTGGCCTCTACTCCTCTTTGTGTGATCAGGAACCCCATGAACTTCCCCGCTTCCATGGCGAACACGCACTTTAGGGGGTTCAGCCTCATGTTGTGTTTTCGAAGTGAAGCAAAAATGACTTCTAGGTCGGCTACCAAACTACTCGGTTCAGCCATTTTTAACAATATATCATCCACATAAACCTCTACTGACTTATTGATATGGTTCTTAAAGACTTTGTTCATTAATCTTTGGTAGGTCACCCCCGCATTTTTTAACCCAAATGGCATGACTTTGTAGCAATAAGTCCCTATCGGCATTATAAACACCATTTTATCTTCATTGAGTTGGTGGATTGGGATCTGGTTGTATCACGAGTAAGCATCCATGAAGCTCAGAAATTGATATCCCGCCACCACGTTGATGAGCGGGACTTTTGTGTGGTCTAGAATTCCACTAATTGAATTCTCGTTGTAAAGTATAGTTTCTAAACCAACAATAGTTTTTTCATACAAAAATTGTGTTTGTCACTAGTACAAACCCCTAAATTTATAAACCAAAGTATTGGAACCTCGGGTCGTTCTCCCTAGGAATTACAATAAAGTGCCTTGTTATTGGTTATGGAGCATGTTTTGGGGTTTTTGAGATATTAGACATGAAGGTAAATGGCAATAAAATTAAAATAACAACTAGAAAGCTCTTGACAAGGAATGAGAATAAGAAGTCCTATCCTAGTTGTCCTCCTCAATTGTGACCACAATTATCCATTGCTACCACTTAGTTAACCTCTAACCATGGAGGAAGGTCAAGTGGATGAATTAATTTGATTCCACAAGTCCTAGCCAACTCCCAAGGGAAAGACTAGCTTTAATGGTATCCAAATCAATTAGCAACGTCTAATTATCAATCAACACGGGAATTAGATAACTCAAGCGTCACTAATTACTCTACCAAAGCCAAGAACACTAAAATCTACACTAAAATCCAACCAAGCATTTTATCAAACACTTGGAAGGCATAAAAGAAAAACATAGTAAATTGCAAGGAATGTAAATCTACACTACTCAATTGTAAGTAATTAAACAACAACAAAATCAAATCAACAATAAAGGAACATGAATCATAAATTGCATTGAATTGAAAATAGAAGAACAAAAATACATCAACATAAAAGTAGAGAATTACATGAATTGAATGCAAAACTAGAAAGAAGAGATATAGAAGAAGAATTATTGCAAAAGGAAGAGTAAATCAAAGCATGAATTAAACCTAGATCTAAGATGAAAATATCCTAAGAACCCTAATTCTAGAGAGAAGAGGGAGATTCTCTCTCTAGAAACTAAACTACATGATGCTACACTACTAACAATTACTCCCCCTTTATCCAAGCTTGAATTCTGTATGAAATAGCATTATAAATGAGTTGGGTTGGGCCCAAAGTGCTTCAAAAATCACTGGGGGTGATTTTACTTTAGTGGGCCACGGGCAGCATCGGCGGGCACGCGTACATGGCGCGTGCGCGCCCCTGAACGTGAAGTAACATATGGTAAATTTTATATCATTTCGAAGCCCCGGATGTTAGCTTTCCAACGCAACTAGAACCACCTCATTTGGACTTCTGTAGCTCAAGTTATGGTCGATTGAGTGCGAAGAGGTCAGACTTGACAACTTTACGGTTCCTTCATTTCTTCATGAGTTCTCCCACTTTGCGTGCTTTCTCCTCACTTCTTCCATCCAATACTTGCCCTATGAACCTGAAATCACTCAACAAATACATCAAGGCATCGAATGAAATTAAAGTGAATTGAATTTATCTATTTTAAGGCCTAAAAAGCATGTTTTCACATTTAAGCACAAATCAAGGGAGAATTGCAAAACCATGCTATTTCATTGAATAAATGTGGGAAAAGGTGATAAAATCCCCCAAATTAAGCACAAGATAAACCACAAAATTGGGGTTTATCAAATCTCCCCACACTTAAACTAAGCATGTCCTCATGCTAAAATCAAGAAAGAAGCAAAGGGACATCAACATTTCTTCAATGCAAACTAACTACATGCAACCTATCTATATGCAATCTATCTACATGAATGCATCCACTTAGTCAAAATAAATCAATTTCCAAGAATACATATACAAACACAAGGGCTAAGGCAATAGCAATCACTCAACCCACAATTGAATTGAATTATTAAAAAGATTTTACAAACTTGCAAGAAAATAGATGATCATGGGTGGAAACATGTAATTGAGCAATCGAACCCTCACCGGATGTGTATCCACTCTAGTCGCTCAAGTGTATAGGGTTGATTCACTCAATTCTCCCCTAATCATGCTTTCCAAGATTTGTTTTTCATCTAACAATCAACAATTACTTTATGCATGCATACAAATATCATGAGGGCTTTCCCATAGGTTGTAATGGGGCTAGGTTCAAGGTAGGATGCATATGGTCAAGTGAGCTTGAAATTCGAATCTTTGATTAACTTAAACTTCCCACCTAACCTATGACAACCTATACAATTCTAAACAAACCTAACTACCCATTCTTCACTTTTTCACACACTCATGCATTCTCTTTTTTATCACCACATATATGCATTGACTTTTATTGAACCTTGCTTTGGGGCATTTTGTCCCCTTTTATTGTAATTCTTTGTCTTTCTTTTTCTATTTCTATTATTTATTTTCTCTTTTTTTCTTTTTTTAATTATTTTTTCATTAAATTTTTTTTTCTTTTCAAACTGAAATATATATACAAGAACATCAATGCATATGGTTTACACATGATTAATACATGAGTATGTACCCAATTCCCAAGATTCTCAACACATACAAAAACACACTTTTATCTCTACCCAATGTTCCCAACTCTCCCAAAATCAAATAATAAACACTCTCACTAGTCTAAGCTAATCAAAGATCCAAATTAAGAGATATTTATTGATTTTCACTTAGGCTTGTAATGTGCTACAATTAAGAACAAATGGGTTAAGCATAGGCTCAAATTGGTTATCAATGGAAGATAAAAGGTAGGCTCATTTGAGTAAGTGAGCTATTTGAACAATGGCCTCAATCATATAAATGCATGTATACACAAAATAATGGACATATAGAATTAAACAAATCAAAGATTACAATCATAAGAAGAGAATAATGCACACAAGAATGAAAATAAGTGGTTATATATGATGTAACCACACAATTAGGCTCAAATCTCACATGCTTGTGTTCTTAGCTCGAAAATCATGTTCCACAAAGTATATAATTCAAGCAAGTTCCAAATTTTTTTTTCAATCAATTGGGGTGCCCTCTAGATAAAATCCTTGGAAAATATCATGATTTTGACTAAGCTTATTATATACATATGCAAAATGAGAAAATGCAACTAAGAATCCTAAAATGAAATGTAAAAGTGTTGGGATTAAAAATTTGTCACCCAAAGACGCCGAATGGTCGGACGACCTCCCCACACTTAAAAGTTTGCACCGTCCTCGGTGCATCCAAAGATGAACAAGGGGGTACGGCGACTTTCCTAGTTGCTACCTTCAGTTGGTAGGTCAATCGATGCTGCATGTTCTTCTCCCACTTCTATTTTTGCTTATGATGATTCATCCTAAACATAGAAAACAGGAGATTGAGTGAGTGAATTGGTGTGACAATAATGAAAAATAAGTGTGTGGGTCCTAACTTGCATGCGGTTTAGAACTCACACCCTAGTATTTAAAAATTATGTCACAATTATACAAAAGAAAACATGCACTTCACTCATTATAGTGTGCTTGAGATACTTTAAAAGACTTGTAGGTTGAATCAACCACACAAGTAGTGAAGAGGCATGAAAGCATTCAAGCAAAAATCAAGCAATTGTGAAATTGGATAATGCATGGACATTGATTGATGTATAGGTAGACTTAGTGAACAAAATGGTATATGAAACTCACGCAACAATCAATGACACATATTAAAATTGTTGCAACACCTAAGTGACATAGAAATGGAACACATGGATTCTATGGAACTTAGGAAAAGGGATATAAAAATCAACCACATAGCAAGCATGGCCCACAAAGCTTTACAAAGCTAAAAAATATGTCACTAGGTAAGCTTTGATCCAATTTCACAATTCCATAATCTCAATGCATGAAATAGGTGATGGTCACTTAGAACAAGCATCCAAAAAATGCATTGATAATATACAATTGCCTAACAATGGATGATGAATGCATGGTGGCCAAAACATGCAATTCAAAGAGTTAAGATGCGTGAAGGCAATGTAACAAGTACTTGGTATTCACAAATGTTCAACATGAAAATTTAAAACCAAGTAATAAATTGTAACCTCGACAAAGGAATCCAAAAATGACAATAACAATAATGATGTTAAACTAACATCCTATTAGTAATAAGCAGCAGCAAATGGTAAACAAGATTAGTAATCCAACACTTATAATGGAAAAAAAAAATTAAACTAACTAACTAAGTAAAAGAAATGGTGTTATATGATGCTTGGTAATATTGGATGAGGAGTAGGAGAAGAGGAGGAGAAAGGAGGGAGAAAGAAATGGAAAGAGGAGAAGAAAAGAAGTGTATTGAAAGAAGGGCATCCGCGCGTACGCGTGGATGGCACGCGCACGCAGATGGTGGTGCAATGGAAGCGGCGCGTACGCGTACATGGCGCGTCCGCGTCGATGGCTTATTCGAGAGGGGCGCGTACGCGCAAGGTACGCGTGCGTGTGCTTTGGGCACAAAGTTGGCACACTTCAGGCACAACTCTCGGGTGAATGTATGGAGAGGAAAAAAACTCAATCCACACGTCCGCGCACATGGCGCGTGCGCGTGGATGGCCGAAATTGCTTGATTCACATGTACGCGTGAAGTGCGCATGCGCGTGGATAGTGCTCTATTTTTCAAAATTTTTCTATGTTTTTGCACCAAACCAAGCATTCTAAACCTCCAAACAACTACCAAAATATTATAAAACCTTATTTGGTCTACTAGACTCCCAAATAAACTCAACTAAGTAATCAAAACATGAAATTAAACCTAAATTACCAATATTTACAAAGAGGAAAAGGGAAAGTTGTTACCATGGTGGGGTGTCTCCCACCTAGCACTTTTGTTTATTGTCCTTAAGTTGGACTTATGGGGAACTCCTCTCAAGGTGGCTTGTGCTTGAAGCCATCTTAGAACATCCACCAATGCTTGGTTCTCCATTGTGCCTCGAGATTCCTTATCATTTGCACCAAGTGTTGATGGAGTTCTTCACAAGTTTGAGGCTCCCAAAATTGATTTTCTCCTTGTAATCCGAGGTTCCACACTTTGTTTTCACACCCGTCTTGAAGTTGACTCTCATTATTAGCCCATCCGGGTGGTGAACAAGGTGAATTCTCTATAAAGTGACCAACAATCCTTCTAGACCCATCTAGGTGAGCACTACTCCAACCTTTATATCTCATGTTTGATGCATCAACCATAATGAGCCTTGATTTGCAACGCCAACCACGAAACATCTTTCTTTTACGCTTCATCCCACAAAGCATCCTAAGTTGGCCATCCGTTTCTAGCAAACCATATTCAAGTGGGATAATAAAGCTAATAGAAATGAGTTTCACCCACTCAAATGAAGGTGTAGATGGCAGCCTAGGCAAAGGTGATTCCAAGGGTCTTGACAAAGCGCATTCAATTCCCATCCTCCTTTTCCTGAGGACTTCCACCTCTTTACAATATCTCTTAATTTCAATCATTTGTTCAACAATTTTATCTAAACCTTTTCCCTTACTCAAATCATAAATGGAAAGACGAGAGAGATTTACCTCCACATTGCTTTCAAATCTAATGGGGGAAGGTTCTTCATGTTTAAAAGATTCTTCACCACTAAGACTTGGTGCTTGATCTTCCTCACCAAGGGAACTCAATTCTTGCT
This sequence comes from Arachis hypogaea, assembly GCF_003086295.3. NCBI lineage: Eukaryota > Viridiplantae > Streptophyta > Magnoliopsida > Fabales > Fabaceae > Arachis > Arachis hypogaea. Next base: position 34,623,102 of record NC_092049.1, on the reverse strand, counting down.
CTATCCCATCCAAGTCTTCATATAGAATATGCCTTGGAAAGTGTGCACTTCCCTCCCTAGCATCAATTTCAATCATCTTGGAGGGGTTTTCTTCAACTCTATGTTCCCATGGAGGCTCCGCATCTCCTAAGTCTTCAACCACTTCTTCCTCTTCTTCAATAATCTCTACCTCCTCCTCTTGTTTCATTTCTTGCTTTAACTCCTCTTCTTCACCTTGGAGCTTCAAGTTCACTCCCTCACTAAGCTCCTTCATTGCTTCTCCACATTTCACAATGGAAGTGCCTTGATCGCATAGGCTTAGGCGGAATGAGACTATGTTGCCAATGGCTTCTACCATGATAGCCGTTTTTGCTCTTAACTTCTCAAATTTCTTTTCATCCTCCTCGTGTTGCCTTAAGATATGAGATTCAAGATCCCTTAATTCTAGCATAAAGGCTTCATCGGGAGGTGATGGTGGAAGAGATGGTTCATTGTTTGAGGGAAAGGTATTATAGTCGAAAGGTGGTTCTTTTAGGTAGAGTTGTGGTGGTTCAATATTTCCCATTCTTTCCATTTGTTGCACAATACACTCCATGGTTGCTTGAAATTGATCTAATGCCTCCTTGAAACGATCCCTTGACTCTTGTTCCTCTTGGATAGTATGATTAGGATCATATGGCTCTTGGATCGAAGGACATGAGTATTCTTCCATGGGAGGTTGTGGTGAAAAGTAGAATTTATCTTGTGGTTGAAAATTTGCATGCATTGGAGGTGGTTCATCTTGGTAATAGTATAGAGGGGGTGGCTCTTGAAAATATTGATGTTGGAGTGGTGGTGGCTCTATGTGTGGTTCATATGGCTCATATGATTGTTGGTAGGATGGATATCGATTAGGGTCATATGAAGATGGTTGGTGAAAAGTGACTTGTGAGTATGGTTGATGACTATGTTGAGGATATGGCTCATAGGTGTATGGTGGTGGTTCTTGGAAGTCACAAGGGGATTCACCATAACCATTGGATTGGTATGCATCATAGAATGGCTCTTCTTCATAGTGCATTGGTGGAGGTTGTTGCCAAGAGGATTATCCCATCCTTGATGCACATCTTCACTGAAGTTCCCATTTCCTACAACATAGTTGTAATCACACTCATAGCCAAAGTGAGAATTCATAGTGAAAAGTGAAAATAAGAAACAAAAGCTAACAAAAAATAATGAAACAAAGTCCTAAGACTAGCAAACACTAACAAGCAATCCAAGAATCAAGCTATTCACAATATTCACATATATATAATAACCAATAACATAACACCATTGCAATCCTCTTGGCAACGGCGCCATTTTGATGAGCGGGACTTTTGTGTGGTCTAGAATTCCACTAATTGAATTCTCGTTGTAAAGTATAGTTTTTAAACCAACAATAGTCCTTTCATACAAAAATTGTGTTTGTCACTAGTATAAACCCCTAAATTTATAAAGCGAAGTATTGGAACCTCAGGTCGTTCTCCCTAGGAATTACAATAAAGTGCCTTGTTATTGGTTATGGAGCATGTTTTGGGATTTTTGAGATATTAGACATGAAAGGTAAATGGCAATAAAATTAAAATAACAACTAGAAAGCTCTTGACAAGAAATGAGAATTAGAAGTTCTATCCCAGTTATCCTCCTCAATTGTGACCACAATTATCCATTGCTACCACTTAGTTAACCTCTAACCATGGAGGAAAGTCAAGTGGATGAATTAATTTGATTCCACAAGTTCTAGCCAACTCCCAAGGGAAAGACTAGCTTTAGTGGTATCCAAATCAATTAGAACACTAAAATCCAACCAAGCATGTTATCAAACACTTGGAAGGCATAAAATAAAAACATAGTAAATTGCAAGGAATGTAAATCTACACTACTCAATTGCAAGTAATTAAACAACAACAAAATCAAATCAACAATAAAGGAACATTAATCATAAATTGCATTGAATTGAAAATAGAAGAACAAAAATGCATCAATATAAAAGTAGAGAATTACATGAATTGAATGCAAAACTAGAAAGAAGAGATATAGAAGAAGAAGTATTGCAAAAGGAAGAGTAAATCAAAGCATGAATTAAACCTAGATCTAAGATGAAAATATCCTAAGAACCCTAATTCTAGAGAGAAGAGGGAGCTTCTCTCTCTAGAAACTAAACTACATGATGCTACACTACTAACAATTACTCCTCATTTACCCAAGCTTGAATTCTGCATGAAATAGCATTATAAATGAGTTGGGTTGGGCCCAAAGTGCTTCAAAAATCACTGGGGGCGATTTTACTTTAGTGGGCCACGAGCAACATCGGTGTGCACGCATACATGGCACGTGTGCGCCCCTGAACGCGAAATAACATATGGCAAATTTTATATCATTTCGAAGCCCCGGATGTTAGCTTTCTAATGCAACTAGAACCGCTTTATTTGGACCTCTGTAGCTCAAGTTATGGTCAATTGAGTGCGAAGAGGTCGGACTTGACAGCTTTATGGTTCCTTTATTTCTTCATGAGTTCTCCCACTTTACATGCTTTTCTCCTCACTTCTTCCATCCAATACTTGCCCTATGAACCTGAAATCACTCAAAAAATATATCAAGGCATCGAATGGAATTAAAGTGAATTGAATTTAGCTATTTTAAGGCCTAAAAAGCATGTTTTCACATTTAAGCACAAATCAAGGGAGAATTACAAAACCATGCTATTTCATTGAATAAATGTGGGAAAAAGTGATAAAATCCCCCAAATTAAGCACAAGATAAACCACAAAATTGGAATTTATCACACATCTTTTAAGGCGTCGATTTAGGTAGAGGGAATGAAACTTTGGGACATGTCTTATTGAGATCTGAATAGTCAATGCAGATCCTCCATTTTTCATTTGCGTTCTTTACAAGTACCACATTCGAAAGCCACGTTGAGTAATCTAGTTCCCTAATGAAATTGGCTTCCAACAAGCTAGTCGTCTGCTTGGCTACCTCATCGGCTCTTTTTGGCGATATTTTCCTCCTACGTTACGCAACTGGTTTGGCTTCTGGCTTCACGGCTAGGCGGTGTGACATAAAGTCGGGGTCTACTCCCGGCATATTGGCAGGAGTCCAAGCAAAGAGGTCTTCGTTTGTTATGATAGCTTCCATGAGGGGTTCCTTCGATTCATACGGGAGGTTTCAGATTACAAATGTGAACTTATCCTCCGTGTACCCTACTCGGAATTTTTCTAAATCTCCTTGAGGCTCTGGCCTCGGCTTCTCATCAACCTTCGCATCCAAATCCACCAGGAATACCCCGGGTGCCTCCTTCGATTTCTTTCTGAGTGATAGGTTGGCGTTGTGGTATGGGAAATCGTGATTCACACTTTTCACATCTCTGCACAACTAACCAGCAAGTGCACTGGGTCCTCCAAGTAATAAACCTTACGTGAGTAAGGGTCGATCCCACGGAGATTGTTGGCTTGAAGCAAGCTATGGTCATCTTGTAAATCTCAGTCAGGTGGATTCAAATGGTAATGAGGGTTTGATAATTAAAAGATAAATAAAACAGAAAATAAGATAAAGGTACTTATGTAATTCATTGGTGGGAATTTCAAATAAGCGTCTGAAGATGCTTTGTTGTTTCTGAACATCTGCTTTCCTATTGTCTTCTTCCAACCATGCATACTCCCTTCCATGGCAAGCTGTAGGATCCTCTCAGTGAAAATGGTCCTCTACGGTTTCTGCACGGCTAATCAACTGTTGGATTTCTCGTCTCGGATGAAAAATACCAGGTACAGCTACCGCATGGCTAATCATCTGTCGGTTCCCGCTAGCGTCGGAATAGGATCCATTAATCCTTTTGCACACTGTCACTACGCCCAACATTCGCAGGTTTGAAGCGCGTCACAGTCATCCCTTCCCAGATCCTACTCGGAATACCACAGACAAGGTTTAGACTTTTCGGATCCCAGGAATGCTGCCAATTGTTCTAGCCTATACCACGAAGATACTAATCTCACGGACTCGGTCCATGTATTAGATACCCAAGAGAATATACTCCAGCTGTCGTCCAATGACTACGTTGAACATCATGTAGACCGCTTGTGGTTGTCAGGCACACGAATCTTGGCTAAGCGAGTAACAAAGATTGGGTGATTATCACGGGTCACCCCTTCATTCTGACTTAACTGAATTAAGTACGAGAGTATATCTTGGAGAAGAAGTAGGCATGAATTGAATAGAAAACAGTAGTAATTGCATTAATTCATGAAGAACAGCAGAGCTCCACACCTTAATCTATGGGGTGTAGAAACTCCACCGTATAAAATACATAAGTGAAAGAGGTCTAGGCAAGGCCGTGAGGCCAGCCTCCAAACGTGAACAATGGTCTATGATAGCATAAAGTATCCGAATACAACAGTAAAAAGTGTTATTTATACTAAACTAGTTACTAGGGTTTACAGAAAATAAGTAACTAAGTGCAGATAGTGCAGAAATCCACTTCCGGGGCCCACTTGGTGTGTGCTTGGGCTTAGCATTGAGCTTTACACGTGCATAGGCTATTCCTGGAGTTAAATGCCAGCTTGAGTGCCAGTTTGGGCGTTTAACTCCAATTCTGGTGCTAGTTTGGGCATTTTACGCCAGAAAGTTTTAGGCTGGCTTTGAGCGCCAGTTTGGGCCATTAAATCTCGAGCAAAGTATGGACTATTTTATATGGATGGAAAGCCCAAGATGTCTACTTTCTAAATCAATAGAGAGCGTGCCAATTGAGTTTCTGTAGCTCTAGAAAATTCACTTCGAGTGCAGGAGGGTCTGAATCCAACAGCATCTGCAGTCCTTTTTCAGCCTCTGAATCAGATTTTTGCTCAGGTTCCTCAATTTCAGCCAGAAAATACCTGAAATTATAGAAAAATACACAAACTCATAGTAAAGTCCAGAAATGTGATTTTTGAATAAAAACTAATAAAAATATAATAAAAAGTAACTAAAACATGCTAAAAACTATGTTAAAACAATGCCAAAAAGGGTATAAATTATCCGCTCATCACAACACTAAACTTAAATTGTTACTTGTCCCCAAGCAACTAAAAACAAAATAGGATAAAAAGAAGAGAATATACAATGAATTCCAAACTTATCAATGAACTTAGTTCCAATTAGATGAGCGGGGCTAGTAGCCTTTTTGCTTCTGAACAGTTTTGGCATCTCACTTTATCCTTTGAAGTTCAGAATGATTGGTATCCATAGGAACTTAGAATTCAGATAGTGTTATTAATTCTCTTAGTTTAGTATGTTGATTCTTGAACACAACTACTTTATGAGTCTTGGCCGTGATCCTAAGCATTTTGTTTTCCAGTATTACTACCGGATACATAAATGCCACAGACATATAACTGGGTGAACATTTTCAGATTGTGACTCAGCTTTGCTAGAGTCCCCAATTAGAGGTGCCCAGAGCTCTTAAGCACACTCTTTTTGCTTTGGACCACGACTTTAACCGCTCAGTCTCAAGCTTTTCACTTGACACATTCACGCCACAAGCACATGGTTAGGGACAGCTTAATTTAGCCGCTTAGGCCAGGATTTTATTCCTTTGGGCGCTCCTATCCGTTAATGCTCAAAGCCTTGGATCCTTTTTACCCTTGCCTTTTGGTTTAAAGGGTTATTGGCTTTTTTTGCTTGTTTTTTTATTTTTCTTTTTTTTTCGCCATTTTTTTTTCTCTTTTTTTTTCGCAAGCTTTGTGTTCACTGCTTTTTCTTGCTTCAAGAATCAATTTTATGATTTTTCATATTATTAATAATATTTTTCCTTTTTCATTATTCTTTCAAGAGCCAATAATTTTAATATTCATAAACAATAAATTCAAAAATATGCACTGTTCAAGCATTCATTCAGAAAACAAAAAGTATTACCACCACATCAAAATAATTAAACTAATTTCAAGATAGAATTCGAAATCATGCACTTCTTGTTCTTTTGTAAATAAAAACATTTTTCATTTAAAAAAGGTGAAGGATTCATAGGACATTCATAGCTTTAAGACATGGACACTAGACACTAATGATCATGTAATAAAGACACAAATATAGACAAAACATAAAGCATATAATTCGAAAAACAGGAAAATAAGAACAAGAAAATTAAAGAACGGGTCCACCTTAGTGATGGCGGCTAGTTCTTCCTCTTGAAGATCTTATGGAGTGCTTGAGCTCCTCTATGTCTCTTCCTTGCCTTTGTTGCTCCTCCCTCATGGCTCTTTGGTCTTCTCTGATTTCATGGAGGATGATGGAATGCTCTCGGTGCTCCATCCTTAGTTGCCCCATGTTGAAACTCAATTCTCCTAAGGACGTGTTGATTTGCTCCCAATAATTGTGTGGAGGAAACTGCATCCCTTGAGGCATCTTAGGGATTTTTTGATGAGAAATTTCCTCATGCTCTTGTTGAGGTCCATGGGTGGGCTCTCTTGTTTGCTCCATCCTCTTCTTACTGATGGACTTGTCCTCATCAATGAGATGAGGGAAGGCTAACCTTGCCAAAGTAGAGGATTTGTCTGCCACCTTGTAGAGTTCTAGGGATATGATCTCATGAACTTCTACTTCCTCTCCAATCATGATACTATGGATCATGATAGCCCGGTCTATTGTAACTTCAGATCGGTTGCTAGTGGGAATGATAGAGCGTTGGATGAACTCCAACCATCCCCTAGCCACGGGTTTGAGGTCAAGCCTTCTTAGTTGAACCGGCTTGCCTCTTGAGTCTCTCTTCCATTGAGCTCCTTCCACACAAATATTCCTAAGGACTTGGTCTAACCTTTGATCAAAGTTGACCTTTCTAGTGAAAGGGTGAGGATCTCCTTGCATCAATGGCAAGTTGAATGCCAACCTCACATTTTCCGGACTGAAATCCAAGTAATTTTCCCGAACCATTGTGAGCCAATTCTTTGGGTTCGGGTTCATACTTTGATCATGGTTCTTAGTGATCCATGCATTAGCATAGAACTCTTGAACTATTAAGATTCTGACTTATTGAATGGGGTTGGTGAGAGTTTTCCAACCTCTTCTTTGAATCTCATGTCGGATCTCTGGATATTCACTCTTTTTGAGCTTGAAGGGGACCTTGGGGATCACCTTTTTCTTGGCCACAACTTTATAGAAGTGGTCTTGATGGACCTTTGAGATGAATCTCTCCATCTCCCATGACTCGAAGGTGGAAGCAATTGCCTTCCTTTTCCTCTTTCTAGAGGTTTCTCCGGCCTTAAGTGCCATTAGTGGTTATGGAAAAACTAAAAAGCAGAGCTTTTCCCACACCAAACTTAGAAGGTTTTCTCGTCCTCGAGCAAAAGAAGAAATGGAGGAGATGGAGGGTAGTAGTGGTTTCGGCCAAGGGGGTAGTAGTGTGTATGATATGTGAAATTGAAGGTAGTGAAGAGGGGTATTTATAGGGTAGGGGAGAGAAATGGTTTGAATTTGAATGGTGAGGTAGGTGGGGTTTATGATGGATGGATGTGAGTGGTGAAGAGAATATGTGGGAGAGGTATTGATGGGATTGATCAAGGGTATTTGGAAAAGAGTGTTATGGAAAGGTGTGAAGAGGAGAGAAGAAGAGGTGAGATAGTGGGGATCCTGTGGGGTCCACAGATCCTAAGGTGTCAAGGAATTCTACTCCCTGCACTATTCTGGCGTTAAACGCCAGTTCTGCTACCTTTCCTGGCTTTAAACGCCAGTCTGCTGCCTCTTTCTGGCGTTTAACGCCAGCCAGACACTCATTTATGGCGTTAAACGCCAGTCTGTCTGCCATTTCTGGCGTTTAACGCCAGGCTGGGCGTTAAACGCCCATTCTGCTATCCTTACTGGCGTTTAAACACCAGTAAGCTTGTCCTCTAGGGTGTGCTATTTTTGATGCTGTTTTTCATTTTGCTTTAATTCTGCAGCTATTTTTATGACTTCACATGATCATCAACCTAAAGAAAACATAAAATAACAATGGAAAACAAATGTTTATAAAATTAAATATTATTAAATAACATTGGGTTGCCTCCCAAGAAGAGCTTCTTTAATGTCAATAGCTTGACAGTGAGCTCTTAGAGATCCTCACAGAGACTCAGAGCTTGATGATGGCCTCCTAACACCAAACTTAGAAGTTGAGTGTGGGGGCTCTGTTTGACTCTGTATTGAGAGAAGCTTTTCATGCTTTCTCTCCATGGTTACAGAAGAAGATCTTTGAGCTTTAAACGCAAGGTAGTCCTCATTCAATTAAAGGACTAACTCTCCTCTGTCCACATCAATCACAGCTCTTGCTGTGGTTAGAAAGGGTCTTCCAAGGATGATGGATTCATCTTCATCCTTCCCAGTGTCTAGGATTATGAAGTCAGTAGGGATGTACAGGCCTTCAACCTTCACTAAGACATCCTCTACAACTCCATAAGCCTGTTTCCTTAATTTATCTGCCAATTCTAATGAGAATTTAGCAGCTTGTACCTCAAAGATCCCTAGTTTTTCCATTACAGAGAGTGGCATGAGGTTTATACTTGAACCAAGGTCACACAGAGCCTTCTTAAAGGTCATGGTGCCTATGGTACAAGGTATTAAGAACTTTCCAGGATCCTGTTTCTTCTGAGGTAATTTCAGTTGAACCAGATCATTTAGTTCATTGATGAGCAATGGAGGTTCATCCTCCCAAGTCTCATTACCAAATAACTTAGCATTTAGCTTCATGATTGCTCCTAGATATTGAACAACTTGCTCTTCAATAATATCTTCATCCTCTTTAGAGGAAGAATACTCATCAGAGCTCATGAATGGCAACAGTAAGTTCAGTAGAATCTCTATGGTCTCTGTATGAGCCTCAGATTCCTTTGGTTCCTCATTAGGGAACTCCTTGGTGGCCAGTGGACGTCCATTGAGGTCTTCCTCACTGGAAATCACTGCCTTTTCCTCTTCCCTAGGTTTGGCCATGTTGGTTATATTGATGGCCTTGCACTCTCTTTTTGGATTCTCTTCTGTATTGCTTGGGAGAGTACTAAGAGGAGTTTCAGTAACTCTTTTACTCAGTTGACCCACTTGTGCCTCCAAATTTCTAATGGAGGACCTTGTTTCAGTCATGAAACTGAGTGTGGTCTTAGATAGATCAAAGACTATGGTTGCTAAGTCAGAGAGGCTCTGCTTAGAATTCTCTATCTGTTGCTCAGAGGATGATGAAAAAGGCTTGCTATTGCCAAACCTATTTCTCCCACCATTATTATTGAAGCCTTGATGAGGCTTCTGCTGATCTTTCCATGAGAAATTAGGATGATTTATCCATGAAGGATTGTAGGTGTTTCCATAGGATTCTCCCATGTAATTCACCTCTTCCATTGCAGAATTTTCAGGGTCATAAGCTTCTCCTTTAGGGGAGGCTTCTTTAGTACTGCCAGATGCAGCTTGCATTCCAGTCAGATTCTAAGAAATCATATTGACTTGCTGAGTCAATATTTTGTTCTGAGCCAATATTGCATTCAGAGTATCAATCTCAAGAACTCCTTTCTTCTGAGTCATCCCATTATTCACAGAATTTCTTTCAGAAGTGTACATGAACTGGTTATTTGCAACCATTTCAATGAGTTCCTGGGCTTCTGCAGGTGTTTTCTTCAGATTGAGGGATCCACCAGCAGAGTGGTCCAATGACATCTTGGACAATTCAGACAGACCATCATAGAATATACATAAGTTGCTCCATTCTGAATGTATGTTAGAAGGACACCTTCTGATCAATTGCTTGTATCTTTCCCAAGCTTCATAGAGGGATTCACCTTTCTTCTGTCTGAAGGTTTAGACTTCCACTCTAAGCTTGCTCAACTTTTGAGGTGGAAAGAATTTGGCCAAGAAAGCATTAACCAGCTTTTTCCAAGAGTTCAGGCTCTCTTTAGGTTGTGAGTCCAACCATATTATGGCTCTATCTCTTACAGAAAAGGGGAAAAGCATAAGTCTGTAGACCTCAAGATTAACCCTATTGGTCTTAACAGTATCACAGATTTGCAAGAACTCAGCTAAGAACTGATGAGGATCTTCCAATAGAAGTCCATGAAACTTGCAATTCTGCTGTATTAGAGAAACTAATTGAGGTTTAAGCTCAAAGTTGTTTGCTCCAATTGCAGGAATTGAGATGCTTCTTCCATAGAAGTCAGAAGTTGGTGTAGTAAAGTCACCAAGCACCTTTCTTGCATCTCTACCATTGTTATTATTTTTGGCTGCCATAACTACTTCTTTTTCGAAAATTTCTGTTAGGTCCTGTCCAGAGTGTTGTGCTTTAGTTTCTCTTAGCTTCCTCTTTAGAGTCCTTTCAGGTTTAGGATCAGTTTCAACAAGAATGTCTTTATCCCTGTTTCTGATCATATGAAAAAAGAAGAGAACAGAAAAGAAGAAGAATCCTCTATGTCATAGTATAGAGATTTCTTTATGTGAGTAGAAGAATAGAAGAATGAAGTAGAGAAAGAATAAAAAGAATTCGAACATAGAGAGAGGGAGAGGGTTCGAATTATGAGAAGAAGAGAAGTGTTAGTAAATAAATAAAATAAATAGAAAGAGATGAGAGGGAGAAAGTATTCGAATATTAATTTAAAAGAAAAGAAAAATATTTTTGTTTTTATTTTAATTATTAGTTAGTATTTGAAAATATTAAAAGAAATAAAATAAAATTAGAATTTGAAACAATTAGTTAATAAAAAGGAATTTTGAAAAAAAATGGTTAGTGGTTTTCGAAAATTAGAGAGAGAGAAAGGTAGTTAGGGAGTTTTGAAAAAGATATGATTGGAATAGAAAACTTTTTAAAATCAAACAAAAAGTCAAGTAGTTAATTGAAAAAGATTTGAAAATAAATTTTAAAAAGATAAGAAGTTAGAAAAAGATTTTGAAATTAAATTTTGAAAAAGATATGATTGAAATTTATTTGAAAAAGATTTGAAAAAGAAATTAAAAAGATTTGATTTTGAAAATTAAAGTTGATTACTTGACTAACAAGAAACTAAAAGATATGATTCTAGAGTTTAAAGATTGATCCTTTCTTAATAGGCAAGTAACAACTTGAAACTTTTTTTTTAATCTAAACATTAATTGTTAGCATTAATTTCGAAAATATGAAATAAAAATAAGAAAAAGATTTTGAAAATCAATTTTAAAATTTTCGAAAAATATGAAGGAAAAATAAAAAAGATTTGATTTTGAAAAGATTTGAAAAGATAGAATTTTTTTTTTTAATTTGAAATTTTGACTTGACTAACAAGAAACAACTAAAATTTAAAACTTTTTGACTAAATCAACCCAAAATTTCGAATTTTATGAGTAAAATAAGGGAAAGATATTATTTTTTATTTTTGAATTTTTAATAAGGAGAGAGAAAAAGAAAAGATATCATTTTGTTGTTTTTCTCTTTTTTCATTGAATAGCAAAAATGAAACAAAACATAAAAATTTAAGATCAAAACACATAATGCATGCAAGAACACTTTGAATGTCAAGATGAACACCAAGAACACTTTGAAGATCATAATGAACATCAAGAACATATTTTTGAAAACTTTTAGGAAAAGAAAGACATGCAAGACACCAAACTTAAAAATTTTTAATGTTTAGACACTAATAATTCGAAAATGCATATGAAAAACAAGAAAAGACACAAAACAAGAAAATTTAAAGATCAAACAAGGAAAATCATCAAGAACAACTTGAAGATCATGAAGAACATAATGCATATATTTTTCGAAATTTTAAGATAATTAAAACATGCAATGGACACCAAACTTAAAATTTGACACTAGACTCAAACAAGAAACACAAAATTTTTTTTTGGTTTTTATAAATTTTTTTTGTATTTTTTTTAAATTATTTTGGAAAAAGAGAATGAATAAATTCAAAATTTTTAAAAAGAATTCCAAGAATCATGCAATGTTAGTCTAAAGTTTTGGTCCAAAAGAATTAGACATGGCCAAATGGCCAGCCAAGCTTTAGCAGAGCATTACATACAACAGCCAAATTGATTAGACATGGCTTAGCAGCCAGCCAGGTTTCAACATACCTCATGAAACTCTAGAATTCATTTTTTAAAATTCTGGAAAAAAAAAATTTTTGAATTTTTCGAAATTAAAAATAAAAAGCTTAAACATAAAATAAAATTACCTAATCTAAGCAACAAGATGAACCGTCAGTTGTCCAAACTCGAACAATCCCCAGCAACGGTGCCAAAAACTTGGTGTGAAAAATCGTGATTCACACTTTTCACATCTCCGCACAACTAACCAGCAAGTGCACTGGGTCGTCCAAGTAATAAACCTTACGTGAGCAAGGATCGATCCCACGGAGATTGTTAGCTTGAAGCAAGCTATGGTCATCTTGTAAATCTCAGTCAGACGGATTCAAATGGTTATGAGGGTTTGATAATTAAAAGATAAATAAAACAGAAAATAACATAAAGGTACTTATGTAATTCATTGGTGGAAATTTCAGATAAGCGTCTGAAGATGCTTTGTTGTTTCTGAACCTCTGCTTTCCTATTGTCTTCTTCCAACCATGTCTACTCCCTTCTATGGCAAGCTGTAGAATCCTCTCAATGAAAATGGTCCTCTACGGTTTTTGCACGGCTAATCAACTGTTGGATTTCTCGTCTCGGATGAAAAATACCAGGTACAGCTACCGCATGGCTAATCATCTGTCGGTTCCCGCTAGCGTCGGAATAGGATCCATTGATCCTTTTGCACACTGTCACTGCGCCCAACATTCACAGGTTTGAAGCGCGTCATAGTCATCCCTTCCCAGATCCTACTCAGAATATCACAGACAAGGTTTAGACTTTCCGGATCCCAGAAATGCTGCCAATTGTTCTAGCCTATACCACGAAGATACTAATCTCACGGACTCAGTCCGTGTATTAGATACCCAAGAGAATATACTCCAGCTGTCGTCCAATGACTACGTTGAACATCATGTAGACCGCTTGTGGTTGTCAGGCACGCGAATCTTGGCTAAGCGAGTAACAAAGATTGGGTGATTGTCACGGGTCACCCCTTCATTCTGACTTAACTGAATTAAGTACGAGAGTATATCTTGGAGAAGAAGTAGGCATGAATTGAATAGAAAACAGTAGTAATTGCATTAATTCATGAAGAACAGCAGAGCTCCACACCTTAATCTATGGGGTGTAGAAACTCCACTGTAGAAAATACATAAGTGAAAGAGGTCTAGGCATGGCCGTGAGGCCAGCCTCCAAACGTGAACAATGGTCTATGATAGCATAAAGTATCCGAATACAATAGTAAAAAGTTCTATTTATACTAAACTAGTTACTAGGGTTTACAGAAAATAAGTAACTAAGTGCAGATATTGCAGAAATCCACTTTCGGGGCTCACTTGGTGTGTGCTTGGGCTGAGCATTGAGCTTTACACGTGCATAGGCTGTTCTTGGAGTTAAACGCCAGCTTGGATGCTAGTTTGGGCGTTTAACTCCAATTCTAGTGCCAGTTTGGGCGTTCTACGCCAGAAAGTTTTAGGCTGGCTTTGAGCGCCAGTTTAAGCCATCAAATCTCGGGCAAAGTATAGACTATTATATATTACTGGAAAGCCCAAGATGTCTAATTTCCAACGCAATTGCGAGCGCGCCAATTGGATTTCTATAGCTCTAGAAAATCCATTTCGAGTGTTGGAGGGTCAGAATCCAACAGCATCTGCAGTCCTTTTTCAGCCTCTGAATCAGATTTTTGCTCAGGTTCCTCAATTTCAGCTGGAAAATACCTGAAATTACAGAAAAACACACAAACTCATAGTAAAGTCCAGAAATATGATTTTTGAATAAAAACTAATAAAAATATAATTAAAAGTAACTAAAACATACTAAAAACTATGTAAAAACAATGCCAAAAAGGGTATAAATTTTCCACTCATCACGTTGTCACAGGCAACCGCCATCTCCAGGTCTCCTCGGATCATCCCTACAGATCCGTTATCCGTTACAAACTTCATTGTGAGGAGCTTTGTGCAAATGATGGCTGATAGCTCGTTAATGGTTTTTCGTCCTAAGATGACGTTGTACGCAGTAGAATCTCTCAAGACTACGAACTCTGCCATCGCTGATCAGGAGTGTGATAGACTCATCAGGCTTAATGTAATTGTCTCCTAGCTCTACAACCCCGTGACGGTGACTTTTGAGGTCACTCTCCTTAAGCCCCAAGGCATTGAACACATTCCGGAACATGATGTTCAAATCATCCTTTGTGTCCACTAAAATCCGCTTGACCAATCCTGTCCCGATCCTTGCCATGATTACCATTGACAGGTCCTCGGGGAGTTAATGGAATTAACGGCCTTTCGGGCCAAAAGATATCTCGAGGAGTTCCCCAGAGGGGACACGAGGGGCTCCCCAATGACACAGCTAGCACCTTGGCATCTTTCTTTGCCGTCAACTTTGATTTAGGTGGTACATCTCTTCCAACCACTACTCTCGGGGAGCCCTTACCTCGGCTTCATAATTTGACTCCAATCTTCCTTAGATCGTTCTCTCTCTCTCTTCTCCTTGGTTCTCGGATGAACTGCGAGAACTCTATCAGCTTTCCTTCCCGAATGGCCTGGTCCAAAGCGTCCTTCAAGTCAAAATAGTCTTGCGTCTTATGGCCAAAGCCTTTATGGTAGTCGCAGTACAAGCTTTTGTTTCCCCCCGTTCTGTCCTTGAGCTACCTTGGCTTGGCTAATATACCTTTCTCTGCAATGTGTTGGTATACCTCAACAATAGGTGCCATTAGAGGGGTATAGTTAGTGAACTTCCCTACCTGAGGAAATGGTTTAAATGACTTTCCAGACGATCCTTCCTTTGGGGCCTCTTTTGGCTTAGCTAATATACCTTTCCGTGTAGTCGGCTTGACAAGTTGGCTGGTTGGGTGGCTGCTGTTTGTTGGCTGCCACCACCTGGCTAACTTCTTCTGCATTAATATACTCTTTTGCCACATTTTGGATTTCCTGCCTGGTCCATATGGGTTTGGTGGTGATGTGTTTCCTGAAATCCTCGTATAGCAAACCATTAGTTAGGCACAGACTCGCCACCCTATCCGTCAAGCCGTCAATCTCTAGACACTCGTCATTGAACTGGTTGAGGAACTTCTTCGTCGGCTCGCCAGACTGTTGGGCCATTCCAAGTAAGTTGATCGGATTCTTAGCCTTGGCAATTCGGGTGGTGAACTGCACCAAGAACCTTTGCGTGATGTCAGCGAAAGCCGTGATAGACCCTTGCGGGAGTGCATTGAACCAACGAATCGCAAGTCCTGCTAGGGTTATGGGGAAAACACAGAATCTGACGGCGTCACCCACGCCCTCCAAGTTTATTCTGACCTCAAGGCCGTCAAATGCTCTTGTGGGTCCTTGGTCCCATCATATCTCATGTCAGTTGGCTTCTCGAAGTTTTTCCCTAGCCGAACCTTGAGGATAAATGGGTGAAAAGGGGTAGCTTTCATTATAACGGGATCTCACGCGTTTCTTTCCCTTGTCTCTTTTTTGCTCCCCACCGTCTCCCGATCTGCCATGGGTGAAAGTGAGGGACTGAGCGTCAGTTTGGTCACGCTCGTCATCCCTCCGAGTACTCTTTCTGTGATCTTCTGATCTCTTGGTTGGAGCTCGGGTTCGTGAAAAACTCGAACGAGAGTCACGACTGTGTTCAGGACAATAACGGTCCTTCGTCGCCAGTTCCCTCTCTAGGTTTTGTACTCTCTGTCTAAGCTCTTGCATGATTCTAGAGTTGTCGCTGCCTGTATCCCTAAACAGGCGTCTCTCGGAAGATCGGGTGAGGGAGTCGCCTTGACGAGACGGGGATCTCGAACGTTCTTGAGAGGTTCCCGAGCTCACCTGACTTCTCAAGCGGGCTTCTCCCTCTGCTCGTACCTCCTCCACATGGGGTAAGAGCTCCATGGTTGTGTTACGTTCCCACAGACGATGCCAATGTTCGGTTGCTTGCTAGAAAGGTAGATCGGATGGTTGGCGGGTCGAGAGCAACGGGCTGATCGAGGGTGTCTCTAGACCTAGGCGTGAGTTCTATGGAAAGGTGTTGTTCCTGGCGTCGGTGGATTGGCGGGTGGAGCCACCTATAAGGACTTTCTGATGCTAAAGTGAATATCCATACAATGAGGTGGCTAATTAGGGTAAGAGTGAAGTACCCCTGGGGAGGGGTGGGTCCCTCCCCATTTATACCTTGTACTTTGGGTGGGCCCTTTGCCCTGGGCCCGTCCGTCTGGAAGCTTCTGCCAACTATCCAGGTCTTCATCAAGGTGTGAGGTAACACACATATCACTTTTGCATGCGGATCGACAACTTGTCGGGTCGACAGTCCGTATGGTTGACCCCCGGCCCTTGTTGGGCTGGGCCAGAACAGTTATGATAACAATGGAATATGAATCAAGAATTGAATGCATAAAAGTAAATTCAGACTATGAGAATAGAAACTAAAATATAGCAAAATTGAACTAAGGTTTATTCATTGAGATAGAAGATTATTGTGTGTATTGAAGCATGGATACTACTATATATAGAGAGAGCTGGATATAGCAACAGAAAAAAAGAAAATACCAGAACACCAGAAAAAAACTAATAGAATTGGGAAGTTAGTTTAGGTCTATAACTACCGTTTTATATTTACTCACTTATAGTCCCCCTCAAACTTAGCAGTGGATTGAAAAACGACTCGAAGTTTATCTCTAAACTTGTGAAACAGAAGAGCTAAAAGTGGTTTAGTGAAGATATCCCCAATCTTATCTATAGAGCGTATATGAAGAACATAAAGCTCTTTTTTAGTCATCATTTCCCTAAGACAGTAAAGGTCAATTTTCATATGTTTGCACCTTGTATGAAACACTACTTTGACAGCCAATGAACATACGCTTTGATTATCACAATATATGGTAGGTGCTATTGATTATTGGACTCTAAGTTCCTTTGGAAGTTGCTGAATGGACACCAATTCTGACTATGCTGCTACCATACTCCTCTATTTTGCCTCAGTGCTGCTGCGGGTAACCTTGGCTTGTTTATTGATTCTCCATAACACAAGATTGCTTCCTAAGTATACACAGTAACCAGTGACTGATTTTCTGTCCTCCAAGTCCCCTATCCAATTCGAATCTGTAAAAGCAAGCAATCTCAAGTTAGTACATTTTTAAAATCAAATACCTGCTGACACTACCTGCCACATATCATAGTATCCTTTTCATTGCTTTCCAATGTTCAATTATTGGTGAATGCATAAACTGAGAGACCTTGTTAATAGAGAAGGCAAGGTCAAGTCAAGAGATAGTTAAGTACTGAAGGGATCCACAACTTCCCTATACTGTCCCAGATTCTAAAAATGAGCAGCACCATTAGATACTAGCTTCAAGGATGAGACCATAGGAGTTGGAGTTGGATTGGCAGCATCCAGCTTAGCTTTTTGCAACAAGTCCCAAGCATACTTTTGTTGAGAGACAATGATAGATCCATCTATTAAATAGAAAAATTCTAACCCAAGAAAGTAGCTAAGTTTACCAAGATCTTTGAGTGGTAAGATTTTGTTTAGATCATAAATTAGTTTATTGACTTCACTACTGTCACTGCCAGTGACAACAATATCATCGATATAAGCCAAGAGAAAAATTGTAGATTGAGTAGTATGTTTGACAAATAATGAAATATCACTTTTAGTTCTAGTAAAGCCAAATTGTAACAGAGTTACAGTTAATGTATTAAACCAAGCTCTCAGAGCTTTCTTTAATACATAGATTGCTTGGATTAATTTGCAAACCTGTGTTGGATTCCCAAATTGATAACCTGCTCATGGAGACATATATACATCTTCTTCAAGAATGCCATTAAGAAAGGCATTATCAAAACTGAATTGCCGTAGAGTCCATCTGAGAGATAGGACTAGAGTAATCACAATGCTCACTGTTGTTGGCTTCACAACTGGACTGTATATTTAACTATAGTCGATACCTTCGACCTGCAAGAAACCTTTTGCAACAAACCTGGCTTTTGATGAGCGGATAATTTATACGCTTTTTGGCATTGTTTTTAGTATGTTTTTAGTAGGATCTAGTTACTTTTAGGGATGTTTTTATTAGTTTTTATGTTAAATTCACATTTCTGGACTTTACTATGAGTTTGTATGTTTTTCTGTGATTTCAGGTATTTTCTGGCTGAAATTGAGGGACTTGAGCAAAAATCAGATTCAGAGGTAGAAGAAGGACTGCTGATGCTGTTGGATTCTGACCTCCCTGCACTCAAAGTGAATTTTCTGGAGCTACAGAACTCAAAATGGCACGCTTTCAATTGCGTTGGAAAGTAAACATCCAAGGCTTTCCAGCAATATATAATAGTCCATACTTTGGCCGAGTTTAGACGACGTAAAAGGGCGTTGAATGCCAGTTCTACGTTGCTGTCTGGAGTTAAACGCCAGAAACACGTCACGAACCAGAGTTGAACGCCAGAAATACGTTACAACCTGGCGTTCAACTCCAGAAAGAGCCTCTGCACGTGTAACATTCAAGCTCAGCCCAAGCACACACCAAGTGGGCCCTGGAAGTGGATTTATGCATCAATTACTTACTTCTGTAAACCCTAGTAACTAGTTTAGTATAAATAGGACTTTTTACTATTGTATTTGACATCTTTGGAAGATCCTGGATTGTATTTTTGATCCTGTGATCACGTTTTGGGGGCTGGCCTCTTGGCCATGCCTGAACCTTCATCACTTATGTATTTTCAACGGTAGAGTTTCTACACTCCATAGATTAAGGTGTGGAGCTCTGCTGTTCTTCAAGGATTAATGTAAAGTACTACTGTTTTTCTATTCAATTCAACTTATTCCACTTCTAAGATATTCATTCGCACTTCAACATGAATGAGATGAATGTGACAATCATCATCATTCCCTATGAACGCGTGCCTGACAACCACCTCCGTTCTACCTTAGATTGAATGAGTATCTCTTAGATCTCTTAATCAGAATCTTCGTGGTGTAAGCTAGATTGATGGCGGCATTCATGAGAGTCCGGAAAGTCTAAACCTTGTCTGTGGTATTTCGAGTAGGACTCTGGGATTGAATGACTGTGACGAACTTCAAACTCGCGAGTGCTGGGCGTAGTGACAGACGCAAAAGGAGGGTGAATCCTATTCCAGTATGATCGAGAACCTCAGATGATTAGCTGTGCTGTGACAGAGCATTTGGACCATTTTCACAAGAGGATAGGATGCAGCCATTGACCACGGTGATGCCTCCAGACGATTAGCCATGCAGTGACAGCGCATCGGACCATTTTCCAGAGAGGATTAAAAGTAGCCAGTGACGATGGTGATGTCCTTACATAAAGCCAGCCATGGAAAGGAGTAAGACTGATTGAATGAAGACAGCAGGAAAGCAAAAGTTCAGAGGGACGAAAGCATCTATATACCTTTATCTGAAATTCTCACCAATGATATACATAAGTATTTCTATCTTTATTTTCTGTTTATTTATTATTATTATTCGAAAACTCCATAACTATTTGATATTCGCCTGACTAAGATTTACAAGGTGACCATAGCTTGCTTCATACCAACAATCTCCGTGGGATCGACCCTTACTCACGTAAGGTTTATTACTTGGACGACCCAGTGCACTTGCTGGTTAGTTGTATCGAAGTTGTGAATGAAAAATAATTTATTAAGACGTGCGTACAGAGTTTTTAGCGCCGTTGCCTGAGATCACAATTTTGTGCACCAGCTTTGTACCTAATTATGTTACCAGAAATGTCCCTTTTTATAGCAAAGACCCATTTAGATCTGATAGTAGTTTTATTGTTTGGTAAATTAACTAGATCCCAAATGTGACATCTAGCCAACGCTTGGATTTTAGCATCCATAACACCCTTCCAGTGGAAATACTGAAGAGCTTGCCTAACATTCTTGGGAATGTTATTGATCAAATCATAAGGTTCTTCTGTACTAGCAACTAAAGCTTGAAGTCTTTGACTTCTGGTTTTTGATCTTGTTAGCATGTTATGAGTATTAGAAGGTGTAGTATTAACTGTGTTGGTAGAAAGATCTGAGGATAAGTAAACTTCAAGGCCAGAAATTGAAATAGTAGAATTGGACCTAAGACTAGTATGAAAAGAAGTATGGTCTAAAGATTGGGTGTCAGGATTAGTGGTGATGATGATGAACTTGGTATGTTGATGCGTGAGCATCTTTCCTATCTTTTTCTAGTGAATTTGCATTTAAATTGTTAAGTTTAATCAAGAATTAATGATCTTATAGCCACTATGGATGCTACTTTGAGTCTTGTGCAATTTTATTTATTTTAGGTAGCATTCGGATGGATTTGATGGAGTTTCTGCAGAGAAAGAAGAAAACAAGGAGCTGACCAGCGAGGAGCGACGCGTGCGCGTGCCTGACGCATGCGCGTGATTTGGAGCTATCCATGGCGACGTGTGCGCGTACCTGACGCGTACGCGTGACACGCGGAAAAGACCATCGACGCGGACGCGTGACTGACGCGTACGCGTGACATGCGCGATATGTAGAAAACTCAAAAAATGCTGGGGGCGATTTCTGGCCGAGTTTCGACCCAGTTTTCAGCCCAAAAACACATACTAGAGCCAGGGGATAGTAGAGACTCAAGGAAGATTCACACAAGAATGGTTATGCCCACTCTAAGTTAGGCGTGGACCCTACGAAGCAAGTGGTCCCCATCCATCAATTGAAGACATGCTGATTGCTTTAATTAATTCTGATTTAAACTTTAATTTTTATTTTAAAATAGAAAAGGATATTATTTTAGTTTGAGAAGATAGATTTTAAATTAATTAGGATTAGATATAAAAAGGGACTCCAACAGGGGGATTCCAGAACAACATTATTCCATTCCAATCTACAATCCTTATTTTTTCTCTGAACCATGAGCAACTAATCCTCCATTGTTAAGATTAGGAGCTCTGTCTATTTGTATGGATTGATTTTATTATTTTTCTATTTTAATTCATGTTTTGATTTATAATTCAAGAATTGTTTTCGTTCTTTATTCTATGAATTTGGGTGGAACAGAAGTATGACCCTCTTTCTAATTGTGTTCTTGTATAACTTGGAAAAGATCTTTACTTGAACAATAGCTTGAAAACAATTTCTCCTAAATTTTAATTATCTGAATTTAACGGGATACGTGACATATAATCCTCTTATATTTGGGTAATTAGGATTTCTGTGGCATATAAACTGGAATTTGATCATCACCCTCTAATTGGAATTAATTAACCAAGGAATTGGCAGTTGATGAATTTTAGAGGAGACTAGAAAGGTCTAAGAAATTAGGGTCTAGTCACACATAGTTTGCCATGAATTAAATCCTGCATAATTAAAATAGTTAGTAAGAAAAGTCAATCCGAAAAAAATAGATAACTCTAAAACCTTAACTGTTTTATCCATATTTTATTTCCAACTCATTTACTTTACTATTTTAATTTCTGAACGATTGTTTAATGCTCCATGAACATTCAAACACTCCTTTCTGCTTGCCTGACTAAGCTCATCAATCAACCATTATTGCTTGATCCATCAATCCTCGTGGGATTGACCCTCACTCACCTGAGGTATTACTTGGTACGACCCGGTGCACTTGCCGGTTAGTTTGTGGTTAGAAATTTCGTACCAAGTTTTTGGCACCGTTGCCGGGAATTGATAGTGATTAACAACTATCAGTTGTTTGATTACTTAGATTAGGCGTTTTAGTTTTAATTTTATTTAAATTTTACTTTAGTATTTTCAAAAATAAATAAATAAATAAATAGCACTAATATTTTTCTTAATTTATGAAATTAAGTTTGCTGTTTCCTAGTTAGTCTTATTTTAATTTTTCTTATTTAAATTTTGCTTTAGTATTTCCAAAAAAAAAAAAAGAAAAGAATTCTGTTCTTTTTTCTTTGCTTTCCTGTTTACCACATGGTGCGTTTAATTCTTTTTGGTATTTTGTGCTAAGAAAAATAATGGAGAGAGATCACATGGGTTACTACTCACACCCAAGGAGTGATTCATATTATTGTGGATGGAAGAACTATCCGAATTTTGGTTGGCAAAGTCAAAACTAAAGAAACTTCAGTGCTCCATGTTCCAACTATCAAGAACCACCATCTCCATATTCATACCAAGAACCATCATCTTTTTACTCTTATCAAGAATCATCATCTCCTTCTTATGCATATCAAGAGCCACCATCTCCTTATTCATCCCAAATACCATCAGATCTTGAGCTTCTCATGAAAGAATTCATACATGATATAAAGACGAGTGTAAAAAATGTAGAGAAACATGTGCAGTCAATTATCAAGTCACAGGAAGAGGAGCAAGCAAATTTCTTCCCAAGAGATATAATGCAAGATCCTATAGAAGAAAGTGATGAAATCAATCAAAGGAGTTTATACTCCAATGAATTAGAGAACTTTCCACCCGCACACATGGAAGAAGAGGAAGATGCAAAAACAAAGGAGGAAGATGCACAAACAAAGGAGGTTGTAAGGGATGAAAACAATGATAGGAATTTACACTCTAATAAAGCAGAGAGTGGCATAGAGGGTGAGTTTATTGAACCACCAATTCAAGAAGTTCTTAATGAAGGGTACACTCTAACCATCGCACAACACCCAAAGTTTGAAATCAATGAAGTGAAGGCAACCAAGGAAAGCACTAAAAAGAGGATTGTGACAAAGAAACAGAAGAAAATACCCATGAAAAAGAGAAGGTACAAAAAAAAATAATCCAACCTTTACACCAACAAGCAAGGTGAATCAAGTTAATCACAATAAAAGAAGGCTTGTTCGGAGGAATTTATATCAGGGGGCACTAATTTTCACCTCTTCTCCCTTGGAGACATTTCTTTTAACCAACTGGAAGAAAAGGAAGAAAATTTAACAATCAAGTGTCAAACTAGTGACATTAAAGAAGCGCTTGTCGGGAGGCAACCCGATAATTTCGTATCCTTAGTTATTTTTCGTAGTAGTAGTTTCATTACTTATTTGATTTTTTTTACTATTTTCTAATCATGCAGCTATTTTATAACAGGAACCAAACACTTTAGGCGACACACACACACACAAACAAAAAAGCACCTGACATGCAAGCGTCGCTGACGCGTACGCATCATATGTGGGTGCGAGAAAAAAAAATAAAAGTTACAGAGAGTTGCACGGGAGTGGCGCAGGAAGTGTGCCTTGCGCACAAACATGGTCACGCGTACGCGTCCCTGACGCGTGCGCGTCATTTGTGATTTTGGCACTCCACGCGGACACGTCAAGTACGCGCACACGTGGATAAGTAAAATCGGCGTAAAAAGTGTTTGGGCAGAGAGTTGAGATGGCTTAGGGCTGGAAGTGTACTAGAAGCACAAAGTTGATCACGCGTACACGTCCCTGATGCGTGCGCGTCATTTTTCCCAAATGGCCATCCACGCTTGCGCGTGCATGACGCGCACACGTCATCTGAAAATTTTGATTCCCATACCACGCGAGCAGAGAGTTGTGCGTGCGCGCAGCCGCCTTCGCGCGATTCGCACAAAACCAAGTCCACGCGTACGCGTCCCTGACGCGTACGCGTCATATGAAACTCTCGCGATCCACGCGTACGCGTCGCATGCGACACCCAATTCAACCACCTCCGCATCTGATTTCAAATCATCCACCCCCCAATCCTAATTCTCTCTTGTTCTTTTATCTTTTTATTCTTCTTTCATCTTACTATTTGTTTTTGTTTTCAGTTTTTCTTTGCTTGAGGACAAGCAAAACTTTAAGTTTGGTGTTGTGTCGCTTAGCTTATGGCTTTTCTGCTTATTTTAATAGCACCAAAGGAAGATGAACGTTCTTCATGGAGGAATGAGATGGCCACCAGCATAACTTAGGTGGTTGAGTTCCTTTCATTCTATTTCTCTTCCATTCTTATTTTGTTGTTTTCTGTTTTCTGTTGCTTTGATTGCCTGCATGGTTTTAGTACTTTCAGTTTTTAGAAGTAGTTTCATTCTGTTATTTATCTCATGTACCGCTCACTGAACTTGAATCTAAAAAGAAAAGAAAAATAAGTGATACATTGCATGAGAAATTGAGTTTATATTGAAGAGTAGTCTTATTCACTTAAATGTGGTGGTATTTTCTGTGATTATGAATGCATGACATGAACAGTGCATATTTAAATTTTAATCAAAGAATGTTAATGTACAAGGAACGGGAATTTAGAGAATTATTATGATTTCTCTGAAATAAACAAAAATTTAATCCTTGAAGCAAAAGAAACAGCGTTGAAAAAAAATATAGACAAAAGGAGAAGCAAGGTCCAAGGCTCTGAGCATCAATGACTAGGGAGGTCAGACATGATTAAAAGCTCAAAGACTTGTTTTCCTAGTTATATGCTTGTGGTGTTCTTGTGTCAAGTAATCCTTGAGACAAAACATTTAGAGTTGAGATCAATTGCAATTAGAAGAGTATGCCAAAGGTTTTGAGCACCACTGTCTAGGAGTAGCTAAAAGAAAAATCAAAACTCCAAAAAGAGTTCCCCAGTTAAGTGCTTGTGGTGTTTCTGTGTCATATGTCTATAGGAGGTGAGGGTTGTGATGAACCATCACATGCTGCAGTGGAGTTCTGAGGTGGTGGTGAATTGCTAAAAGTGAAAGTGGACAGATCACTAGAGATAATAATATCTGCAGCTATAATTTTATTGCCAAAGAGAGAAATATATGAAAAATCTGTTTCATCAAAAATCACATGCCTTGAAAGATGAACTTTACCATCCTTAGTCATACATTTATAGCCCCTACAGTGATTGTCATAGCCAAGAAATAAAAACTTTTCTGATTTAAAGATAAATTTAATTTTATTATAAGGTCTTAAGTAAAGAAAGTAAAGAAAGTAAGTACATCTAAATATTTTCAGATTATAATAAGCTGACAGTTTACCAAAGAGTTTCAAAGGGAATTTATTTCTTAATGCAGAATTTGGTAATTTATTAATAATAAATACTGCAGAAATGAAGAGGTCTTTTCAAAAAATCATTGGCAATGCAGCAGTAACTAATAAAGATAGTCCTACTTCTATTATATGCCTGTGTCGTCTCTCCACGTTACTTTATTGTTAGGGTGTGTAAGGTCATAAAATTCTATACATAATATCATGTTTAGTTAGAAATTGAGTAAAGGAATCAGACCTAAATTCTATACCCTTATCACTTTATAACGCTTTAAGCTTTAATTCTATTTGTGTTTCCATAAACATTTTATAATTTTTAAGGCTTGTAAAAATTGTGATTTATGACTCAAAAAGAAAATAGTAATGTATTTCGTATGAGCATCAACAATAATTTTAATGTATCACCTGGTTTTCAGTTGGTACTATTTTAACAACAATTGATACTAATAAAATTGAGAATATTTTTTTCTTTGACAAATCTCGTCAAAAAATTTTTTCTAAGATAAAAGAATAACATTAATAATACGTACATTGGCCACGTCTCTGGTGACTATGTTTTTTGTGACTATTGGTGGCTAGAAATGGACCACCCAATGAAGAGATGACATGTGATGTTACTTAGTGTTGTGGTTATCGTAGATGATAAGACATAATCAGATTGTCCAACATAAAAGTTTCGTTCCCAAAATCCAGCAACACAATGAAAAATGAGGAAGAAAATTTACTCCGACGACCGACGCATCGATGATCCAATCTTCAACTAACCACTTCGGCCACAACCTCAACCCTCGATGACTTTGCCATATTGCAGACACAAATTGTAGACCCGATTGAATCTTAACCCTCAAGTTGGTCATGAACTCAACTCCATAACGCCACGAAGTTGCAGACGAAAACTTCAGACCGGCAATCGCATCTTTAACTTCCACACCTACACAAACTCAACCTTGCCTCCGAACTACTACAATTGTGCCTTCATGAAACTTTCATTTCAACTTCTATAATTTACATCCTCAGTATTTCTATCACAATTTTAATTTATTCAAAGAGTAAACTACCATTTCTACCCACGAAAGTTTTAAACACTGACAAATCTACCCACAAAAAAAAAAGAAATTACCATTTGTACCCATAAAAGATGGATTCTATATGACAAAATTATCCAAACATTGAAAAATAACCTAAAAACCCCAAATTACCCTTTTCCTAACCCTAATCTCAATACGCCTCTCGCAAATTTCAACCCTCTCTTTATTCTTTTCATCAATTTTACCACCTCCTTTACCAACACCATCATCACCGCCACCATCACCGTCAACCTCATCTTCCTCCTTCTCCACTGTCACAGCCATAAACTACAACAACTTTACTCTAACTTTTAATTTTACTTCTCATCATCACTTCTCCAATCCCAAATCCTATCAACACTCTATTACTGCCATTACCATCACCACCCTTCCTCCATCACTTTCAATACAATGTCAGAAGGAGAAGCACCTTTAGATGCTAAAAATTGAAACTTTGGCAAGATCGCTTTGGTGGGTCGCATGTGAGTAACACAGGAATCTTGCATATGATGGTGGTGATTTGGGAGAGTGAGAAACTGTGGGCTTTGAAGAAGAGATGACAAAATCTGGCTTGATGGGGTGTCAAAGAGAACATGCTTGTGTGCTCTGAGAGCATTTTCATGGAAGAAACCGCACTTAGTGGTGAGGTAAGAGATAGTGAAAGAGTGGTAGTTATCGAAATGGAGGTGGTTGAGAAGAGGAATGAGTGACGGCGTGTTTGTGATAGAAGAGGAGAAGAATGCAAGGCGTAGAGCAGATGAGCAGTTGCAGGAAGCAAAGGTTGCAAGAAGCAAAGGATCATTGCTATCATTGTTGTTTATGGCTGTGGAAAAAGAGAAAGGTGAGGTTAACGGTTGGTGGCGGTGGAGATGGTGGTGGTGTTGGTGAAGGAGGTGGTTAAATTTTTGAAAAGAATAAAGAAAGGGATGAGATTTGGAAGAAGGGGGTTGAGATTAGGGTTAGGAAAAGGGTAATTTGGAGTTTTAAAATGATTTTTTAGTATTTGGATAATTTTGTTATATGAAACTCATGTTTTATGGGTACAAATGGTAATTTTTGTTTTTTATGGGTAGATTTGTCAGCATTTAAAACTTTCGTGGATAGAAATAGTAGTTTACTCTTTATTCAAATTAATGTTTCATTAGTATATTTTTTATTTTTTTTATATCTCTGCGAATGTTTAGTAAAGGCATAAACTTTATCCCATTTGATTAATGAATTTATCGCAACATAAACAGGTCATAGTTACAGTCAACCCAACTTTCCATTTCCAAGTGTCAAATATCATATATGCCACGCCTGTAGTCATCGTAGCCACTAGATGGACTTAACCATCAGAAACTACACCTACATACATATGCATATATGTTTCTTTATGTGTTTATGTGTAGTTTAATTAAAAGGAAAAGTAGTACTTAACTATTGATAGAAAAACGACGTAAATGGGACGATGAATGTTGTGCAAAAGAAGAAAAATGAGAATTAACAAAAAAAAAGAGTAAGGGCCCGTTTGGAAAACTCTAGAAGGAGCTTTTTTTAACTTTTGACTTATGAAAAATAGTAGTATTAATGTCGGGTGCAATTTTCAAAACCAAATTGCAACTTTCTAAGAAGCTATTTTGGAGCTTATAGAGAAGTTAAAAAAAATGACTTCTCTCATAATACTTCTACTTTTCATTACATTTCTTTAAAATAAGGATTTTTAGAGTTAAAAATCCAAACACAAAATAACTTATTTATAAGTTACTTTTAACAGAGTTATTTATTGTTTAAGTTATTTTATCAAAAGGAGCTTAATTAAGTTAGTTACCCAAACTGGACCTTGTATTTTTTGTTTTATTATTTTTTATTTTCTTTTTTTAATCTTAAAAACAAAAAATATTAAACATAAAAATACAAATTAAACATATTCTTACTTATTTGATAATAATTTTTTTTTAAATAAGATGATAATTAAGTGTTAGAGGATTTTAATCTCTAACTAGTTAGTTTTTGAGAAAAAAAAATTATTAGATCCAAGAGAAGAACTAACATAAAATTTGAGAAGGGACTAAAGTTTAATTTTTAAATATAAAGAGATTAAAATAAAAATTTTAAAAGAAACTAAATCAAAATTTACACACAATTTATAAAAAAAAAAATTAAAATTTAGGGAGCTATTGCCCCTTGAGCTATGAGAGGTTTCACCTTTGATTAGATCCTCAACAATAATAAATAATGGATATATTTTATCTTTCTATTAATTTATTATATAAAATTTAATAATGATGTTTATGTGTATCATTAACTATAATAACGTATATGTTTATAAAAAATTATTACAGATAATAATTTTGAAGTAAAATTTTATCTATTTTATTAGAATTCATAATAAATAAAAAACAATTAATAAGAGTTATACGTAAATTCAGAAAAACGAATTTTTTACTATTAAGCAATATCATTCCATGCTCGTTTGGTATCATAGAGAATTTTTTTAGTTTAGTAAATCTGAACTCCATTTAAGAATTTATTGCAGATAAAAAAAATTTTATATACACAAAATAAAATTTAAATATCTGATACTTACTTAAACAATCTAATGAATAAACCACTAAACTAATCGAGAAGACTTTTATCGCACAAATAGAATGGGCCATTTTAAATAGGTCTGACATTTTGCATCATTACCCGACCCAATTCTAACCATCTCCTCCAACCCGACCCAACTCGAGTAACCTAGGCATTTCTAGTTCCCTCTTTTGGAACTTAACAATACCTCTTTCTTTTCGCTCTCTTGTTTGAAGTTGAAAGAAGCCTCAACGAAACGAAAAGCTCGACGTAACACGCTGCTCTGCGCCTCTCTCTTTATCATTCTCTCACTCACCTTCTCCTATGTCTCAACTCTGAAACTCTCTGCCGGCGGTGAAACTCGTTCCTCCAGCGTTGGCCATCGCTCCTTTGTCTCCTCTCACTGCTCGCAGTAAGCCCCGCCTCAAACTCCTCTTTCAGGTTCAAGTCCCTTCCTGAAGTTCTCCTCTGTTCTCTTACTATCTTGCATTATATATATTTATATAATTAATGTATGAAATTATTAATATATGGATTGTGATTTAATCCTATTAAATAGTTTTTTTTTTTAAAAAATTGTGAATATGTTGTAGTATCCTTTTAGTGTTGTTTATGTGATTAATGGATTGTTAATTGGTGTTTTTGAGGAGGAAAATGTCTTCACTTGGAGGAGGTGTTGCAAGTGATGATGATGA
Source organism: Arachis hypogaea (assembly GCF_003086295.3). Taxonomy (NCBI): domain Eukaryota; kingdom Viridiplantae; phylum Streptophyta; class Magnoliopsida; order Fabales; family Fabaceae; genus Arachis; species Arachis hypogaea. The sequence continues at coordinate 34,593,865 of NC_092049.1, read as the reverse complement.
TCATGGTCATGGCCTCCAAAATCAACTTTAGATGTCACTTTAATTTAGTAGGTGGTGTTACATATTTTGGATGTCACTAATCTTAGTTTAAGACTATTTCAAAAACTTGTGAATGTATTTTTTATTTTATGGTTTATGATTTATTACTTATATTTTGTGATATTTTGTGTGATTACATGAGATTGGTGATTTTCTATTTATCTTTTCCGTATTTGCCATTATATATTTGTATTACTACATTGGTTATTTTTGCTTGAGTCTGCGTTACTACATTATGTGCCATCATAAGGATTTTTGTGGGACTTGCGTTCAGTGATGCGTTTCTACGTTTATCGTTCCTTCTGTGCATGTATATGAACTCGTTGCTGACAACCTTGGCTTGGATAAATCCAGACATGGAAGGCAGCAGCAGCAATGGTGGTAGCGGGAAACGCGAGGAAATTGTGGACGTTGGATCGGTTGTTGAAGCTGTTACTGCAGAGGAAGGTGATGCTCCCCTCTACAACGTTGAGAGCCTCTGCATGCGTTGCGGTGAAAATGTAATCTCTCTCTCTCTCTCTCTCTCTCCCTCCTTTCATAGCCTTTGATTTTTTTTTTGTTATTTGATTTCTCACTTTCTTTTGTGTGTTGTTTGTTTCTGTGGTTATTGCTGTGTGAGCTGGATTCCACTTTAACAATGTCCGCTTTTAGAGTGAGTTTGATTTCATTTCTGTTGTGTTTCGCAGGGGATTACAAGATTCTTACTCACCTTAATTCCTCACTTCAGAAAGGTATGTGTGCTTTATCCTTATGGAGTTATGGTAATGCTTCAATAATTTCTTTCTTTGCCTTTTAAATAGGAATTTATTGTGTGCTTTAATTAAATGATTAATTTTGAAGCATGAATTGGTGATTATGGTATGTAAGCGTAATGCTTTGTTGCCTTTGACTTTTGTGCAGATTTTGTTGTCAGCTTTTGAGTGTCCTCATTGTGGTGAGAGGTGAGTTGCTCTTCACTATGAACTATGTTTATTGGCTGCAATGTGATTGCTTGCTCTAATTTCATTTGGTGTCTTTGTTTGCCCATTAGGAACAATGAAGTACAGTTTGCTGGTGAAATTCAACCGCGTGGTTGCTGTTACACTCTGCAGATCCCATCTGACAATCCAAAGGTCGTGTTGAATGGAATTATTAGTGTTTGGCTTCCCCTGATTAGAAATTAGTTATATTAGTTTGAACAAACTAATGTTGCCAATGGATGGATTAAAACATAGTATAAACATAATATTCTGTTTAAGGTTTATACAAGATTGACTTGAGTGGATGTGCTCAAGCCTTCCATGTCTCATCACATGGTTTACTAGTGAGGTATCCAACAGTGAGTCTCCACATTGGAATTTCTTTACACTATTGACCAGGTCTAGGATGCAGATTCATTTGCTGTTGTTCATTTATTCAGAATACTTCCGTTTTTAGCCAAATAGACATATGCTTTAGTGAGGGGTCAATTATGTAACAAGTTTGAAGTAAATGACATACTAATGCGAAGGAAAACATAATGAATAGTGGCTCGATAAAAGTTGATATTGGTGTGCTTGTGAAGAAAGGGGAAAGATGTCATATTCTTTAACCCTTAGTGCCTGACCAAAGTATTTAAATGGGAAGACATAGAAATATCTTTGGAAGTAGAATTGTTAACATTTGTTCAAAATGTTAATTTTATGGACATTACTTATGTTTTTGCACCCTTATTTTAGGTTTGGGGATTTTTGATGACTAGATTTCATATGAGCTCCTAAACACATTGCACACTCATCTTTTTTCTCCTTTTTAAAATGGTCTTTGCTGCCTGTGTCATTTGATGCAGATGCTTGACAGACAAGTGGTAAAATCAGAATCTGCTACCATTAAGGTACTTAAGCTGATGATGCTTATCTTTCTGTACTTTTCTAAACTTTGTTTACATTCTCCGATTCTTTCAGTCCCTATTATATTTGTATAAACTATGAACACTTTGGCTTATTGGCATTGTGATTCATTTCAAGTCTTGACATGCTGTTGCTGCTCATCGGTGGCATCTTTGTCCTTGGCATTGACATTGCTATATCTAAAAGTTGCTCTGATTAGAAGACATAGAGGAATGCCGTAACATACAATACGATAACAATTAAAAAAGACCTGACTATGAAATTTGGTATTTGGTAGAGCTGGCATGGATTGTTTCATGTGCTTGACCTTACATTGTAGGTTAATGCTTGATTGTTGTGACTTTTACTTTATTGGTCTTGCTGTGTGTGCATATTTTGTTGTGATATTTATGACTACTGCTTGGTTCGTGAACTGTCTGTATTAGCAGTATATTTGCCAAGGGTCTTAGTTAGAGGATCCTGTATTATATTTGTTTATGCACCATTTTAATTAGTGATTCTTGGTGAATATAAAATTGTGAATAAGTAATGTGGTTCTGTTTTCTGATGTTTTGAATTGTTTGTACAATTCATGATAGACACACCACTTATATGTATGTGATTATGCAGATTCCAGAGTTGGATTTTGAGATTCCACCAGAGGCTCAGCGTGGTAGTCTTTCAACGGTACTTTTGATACATATTTTTATTTATTCTTTTCTAATTTTGAAGATTGAATGATTGATGATGTCTTTTTTTTTTCTTTTATTTCATTTTTTTGCTTGTCTGACATTTCATTTTTCAGTGAATATGGCCTTCTTTTTGACATGCATATCCGGCTTTAGTGTTTTATGCAATTGAATAATTGATTTTGGCCAAAGTTATTCACTTATGCAAAACCGTTTTAGGAATTGACCTTCAATTGATCTAGCTGAGTTATAATGAACAAATGAACATGTTTATGTTTTCTTTAATTCGGTCGGTCAAAACATAATTCCATAAGCAAAAATACTACCCATTATCCATTCGTTGATATTGAGTTTTTTTTTTTTTTTTTTTTTTTTGGCTGTAGGTGGAAGGCATACTAATGCGAGCTGCTGATGAGCTTCAGGCCCTTCAAGAGGAGCGCAGGGTACAAATTTTTTTCTGCTTTTTATTCATTTTTTGATGTGACATTTGGCATTCAGTAACTTAATATAAGATTTTGTCTTATAGAAAGTGTCTCCAGAGACAGCTGAAGCCATTGATCAGTTCTTGGTGAAATTGCGAGCCTGTGCTACTGGAGAGTCAGCCTTCACATTTATTCTTGATGATCCTGCTGGAAACAGCTTTGTTGAAAATCCGTAAGTGATTGCAAATTGTTGTATTACATTAGTTCTCTCCATATTATTTCACATCGTATCATATATCTTTATTGTATACCACTTTGAACTGTATTTGTTATTTAGACAGCTTGGTGCCTCTATTTAGTGCTTCCTTTACATCAGTTGAACGCATTGGCTACCTCTGTTTACTCTGAACAGGTTTGCACCATCATCTGATCCATCATTGACCATCAAGTTTTATGACCGAACCCCTGAGCAACAAGCATTGTTGGGATATCTTGTTGATTCTACACAGATTGAAGGAACTCGCAATGAAGCACAAGCAGGGGGAAATGCTGTGGTTACTGATCAAGTGAGGGGAGAGCCACATGGATCTGTAGGGGCAACTGCTGGTCATCGAGCCATTGCACAGAGTAGTAGTTCAGAAATTGCGGAAGCCTTATTTCGATACACTGCACCGGAAGAGGTATGAATGCTGAACTTTGTATTGTTGAAAACCTGGGTTGGGTCTCTTCTTTATTTTGTTGTGAGTGACATGTTGCTTGTGAACGACAGGTGATGACTTTCCCTTCAACTTGTGGTGCTTGTGCCACTAAGTGTGAGACTAGAATGTTTGTCACCAGTATCCTTTTACTACTTTTATACCACTTTCTGTATGTTTTTTTGTGTTTTTAAATTTGTTAGAAGGATTGTCCATTTTACCATCAACGGAAATCATGGTTTAAAACTTTGAACTGTTTGATTTGAAGGATTAATACTTTAGTAATGAAATCCAAAATTATATAAGGCTGGTTTGCCTTAATAATTTACATGCTTATGCTTTCCTTTGTTCCTAGCTGAGTCCATGGTGTATTTTTCAGTTGAAATTTTATCTCATATATTTTGATAGCTAAATACCACAAATTAAACACCCTCATAGTTTAACCTTAGTTTTGGATTCAGGCTAGCTACCCAAGATTAATTTCGAGATTGGTGATAAAAAAAAATTACAAACTGATGTCTATAGGGTGACATGTATGCCAAGAGCTTCATTTGAATGCTTTGGTAACAGTGACTCACTTTTCAAAAACTCTGCAATATTGGCAGAACATGTGTGAGCAATTTGCCTCATTACTTTATCTATACATTTTGTTAAGCTTAACAATTCACAGATATTCCATACTTTCAAGAAGTAATCGTAATGGCATCCACATGTGACTCTTGTGGCTACCGCAACTCCGAGGTATGTTCTGATTTCTCGAGTGTAGATGTCTCTCTTGAGAGCCGAGATAATTATTTATTTCATCATGCAGTTAAAACCAGGTGGACGAATTTCTGAAAAAGGCAAAAGAATTTCACTTCATGTGAAAAATGTTAACGACTTAAATCGTGATGTAATCAAGGTATGTGAGCACCTTTATAATAGCAACACATGCAGTTGGGTAGTTTGAGTTTGAATAATTAGATATTCAAATATGAATATGGTAGTAAATCTTTGCTTTCAGTAAAGAGAAACCAGCTCCCTGGATTCTTTTGAAGTTTTGCTTTCAAAAATTGTAAATCTGTCTATTTTATTTAATTTATGATTTGTTATTAATTTATTATGATACTTCAATGAAACTATAATTGCTATGAGCAGACTGAATCATAAGTTTTGTATTTCCGAAGCTTCAAATTGATGGTTTTGTTAAGAGCTTTTGTCACAAATGGCTTTCCTGCTATCAATGTATCCTGTTTTCAACTTTGTTAACTGCTTTTATGATACTTATGTAGATAAACCTGTAAGAAAAATGTAGTACCTTTACATATGAATTCTTCATTCTTTTGCACGCTTATCTATTGTCAACTGTTGATTTTCTGTGGTATGAGTCCTAAAAATATAATTGTCCCTCAATAATTGTTACATATTTATATATTATTTTAAGGCATTATTAACCTTGTCTTATCTTCTTTTTTTAGTCTGATACTGCAAGTGTAAAAATTCCTGAACTTGAATTGGAATTGGCAAGTGGCACCCTTGGGGGTTTGGTTTCAACTGTTGAAGGTTTGATTACAAAAATTAACGAAAGTAAGTGCGCTCTTTCTGTCACATCACCCCACACATTTGCATGCACACATAATAACAGGACAACCTATCCTCTCATGATAGGATCTTTGTAGTGTTCATATTTGTGCATGAAAAGGAAAAGACAAATGGTATTGTGCATAGATTTAGTTGAGCTTCAAATGTACAAAGTAATCAAATTTCAACCACCTCTAACATGAATATTCTTTCCAATATGAATAATCTGCATCAAGTATGTTGGAACAGGCTTCTAAATGTTAAATGTTAATGTGTTGGAAAAATTGAATTTAAGTTGTTTTCCTTTCATCCATAAGTTTATTTTCCTTGCTCTACTTTATCATTTATATATGTAATATTCATTATGCTGGCTTTAATCCTGTACATTTGCAGGCCTTCAGAGGGTCCATGGATTTACTTTCGGTGATAGTTTGGATGAAAATAGAAAAAGCAAGTGGCTAGATTTTAAAGAAAAGCTAGACAAGGTAGAGCGTCTTCTTTATGAAATAGGAATAATTTAAATAGGAATAATTTTCTCGTAGCATATATTCTCGCAGAGTAACAGTTGCTTTCCTCATTCCTCTCATGGTGGAGCACAAAACTTGCTATTTTCTGTTCCCAGGGAACAAGCATTCTACTTTTGACCTCCAACAGAGTTCAGATGCTTTCTAAAATATCAGTGCTTAATAAGCAGTTGCTGTCATACAATCAGTAGATTCCTATCCTTGAAGGACTTTTACCTAATGGCATCTTTTTATTTATATTTTTGTGTGTGCAGCTTCTTAGCTTGGAAAAACCTTGGACTTTAATTCTTGATGATGCATTAGCCAATTCCTTTATAGCACCTGCAACTGATGATTTAAAAGACGACAATCAATTAACGTGTAAGTGTTTCTTCAACAGTCTTAGACATAAAGACATGCTTAATGAAGTTCAAATTTCCCTAGTTTGAAATTAAAATCTGAATACATATTTTGTCTTTGGTCCTAGCCATTGCCCAACATGCATCAGCGTATTCTGCTTCATATGGTCAAGTTACTGAGATGATAATAATATGCTATTATTTGCATTAAAGTGGACTGAATTCAAGACCAAACCAATAAATAAAAATTTATGCTCTTGGTTTAATCACCTTATGCTGCTTGCTTATGTAGTGGTACAGTTGTAACCTTCAGATTTCAATATGCTTGACCAATGAATCATGTCATTTCAATATACTCTTTTCTAGAACATGCCAATAATAATGTTCTCGAATCTCGAATGATAATTCTTGCATTTGACAGTTGACACTCCTATTTGAACTGTGTACTGATGGACGATATTTCTGTGCCCTTTATGGATGTGGATAATGGCAAAGATGATGATGATGTGTATTTATTGATTATTGGTTGCTTGTATTCATTTGGTTGAATCGTTCTTCATCTTAATATATTCTTGTGTCATGTTTTTCTGTTGTGGCAATTTCATTGCTCTGGTTGCTGCAGTTGAGGAGTATGAGAGGTCATGGGAGCAAAATGAAGAATTAGGCTTGAATGATATGGATACTTCTGCTGCCGATGTTGCTTACGAATCAGCAAATAATACTAAAGTTGAATGAACACTGTAAACCGCCTCCTCTCCTCTCATCCTGGTGGCTGCCGGAACCACCCTAATTAATTGAAGAGAAGATGGAAGAATTGTTGTGCCAGATGAAGGAAACCAAAAAAGGAAGAAAAATTGGTTCTTTGATCCTCATGTACTAGCGCTTTATTATTATTATTATTATTATTATTATTTTAAAATGCATGCAATCTTGCTGTTTTTCATACTTTTGATATGTTTTATGAGAGATGTAATCTTTATATAAATTTGGTAAGCATTTCTGGTGTTTGTTTTAAGAGTTTAATTTTGATGCAGTGACAGTGTAAAATATTTTAGGGTCATGTAATTAAATCTAGTTTTTTGGATGATTATTCAATGTAAAAAGTTTTTTTTTGTTGAGATGACGTTATATAATTAGATATACATGTAAAATTATTTTACATCTGTATATCAATTAAATTTTTGTTTCAATTTGGGGCTCTTCATACTTTTTAAAGAGCAACAAGAGTGGAATGTGAAAGCATTGTGCACTGAAGTTTTGCATCGTCATCGCATCATTTTGGGAGATGAGTTTGGCAAATTGCAAACCATGAACATTAGGCGAACATGTTATACTTGGATTTAATGGACCATCCACTGCCTTTTGTTTTTTGTTAATAGTCAATGATTTAGTGATTTCATTTTTGGGATTGTTTTGACCATTAATTTTTTTTTTTAATGGAAGACATGATTATTTTTGTAAAATACAATGAGTATTTGTCATTAAAATATGAAGTATTATTTGCTGGATATAATTAGGGTAAATAATTGGAAATTTTTTTTAAAAGATTATTAAATAAATTTAATTATTAAAAAGAATTTTTAATATTAAAATTATTTAGATGGAATTTTGCCATTTTACATCCACAGCCGATAGTGAGTGATGGTGGAAATTATTTTTGATATTGAAGTGAAAATTGTGTTTTTTAGAATTATGGATTACAAGGGTATTATTAAATGTGGAACTTTTTTATTTAAAATGTGGAAATCGGATCTTCCGATTTTTTTTGAAAAAAAAATTGAACCATTCGATTTGTTAGGAACAAAAATCGGATCTTCCGATTTATGAATTTTTTTTTAAAAAATCACAACAAACAAATCCAACTCCGATTTGATATTAAAAAAATTTTAAAAATCAACTTACAAAGTAATCACCGATTACTGATTCTCATATCAAAATAAAAATACATGCACCACAGATAGAATTAAATTGCACATATTTATCCTCCATAATAAAAAATTTTAGGCGAGTGATGGCTGTTGCAAACCTCTGTTAAATGAAACAACACGTTGGGACTTGGGAGTTGGGAATAATGTCGTATTTTTGAATGGTATTGGTAAGGAAAAAAAAAATGATAATAGAACGGTGTTACTCTGCAAGTGCAACATGTGCTAGTTTCTCTCCACCTTACATTATTAGAGATAACAACTTTAAACACCAACCATGTAACAAGTTTACTCTATGTTCAGCAACATCTTCATCTACATCTACTACCATATCTATAACTAAAAGAAGATCTTTATATGTGTCTCTCATCTGCACCACTTTATCTTCATTCATATTCTCACTTGCTCCTGCTTCATCCTCTTCTCTCTCTCCTTCCTCCAAGTTCCCCATATCAGAATTCTATGAGCTCCCCAATTCCAGTGGACTTAAGGTCTTAGACCTCCTTCTTGGTTCCGGTGATGAAGTTCCTTCTGACGGAGACAAGGTACCTTTATCCTTTACACACCTTCAAAGTAACATGAATTTTGAGTTCTGAGATGGATGTTATTGTTATAAGAGATAAATACTTTTTTTTCTAAAGTATATGATTATTCTATGTAAATAAATATGGTATTGTTATTGTTGAAGGTTGCAATACATTACTATGGTAGACTAGCAGCAAAACAAGGGTGGCGCTTTGATTCAACCTATGACCATAAAGATGAGAATGGTGATCCTAATCCCTTTGTCTTTGTTCTTGGGAGTGGCAAGGTAAACCCTATTATTACCACAAGTGGGAGTAGTTATTATAGAAATTAGTGTTAATAAACAGTGTAATGATTTTAATCACTTGTTATGTGAAAATTAAAGGTGATAATAAGAAAAAACAATACTGTCTATGTTAGGATAAGGTGAATAATGGGTTGAATTTAATTTGTGACAGGTTATAGATGGAATTGAGATGGCAGTGAGATCAATGAAAGTAGGTGGTATCCGAAGAGTCATCATACCTCCATCCCTTGGATATCAAAGCACATCACAGGAACCACTTCCACCCAATGTATGCTACTTTTTAATTCTTCTTTACACTTACATCATCATATGTTACATTAGATTCATTTTTTTCTAGCTATATTCTTCCTCCTAGAATATGCATATGTATAATTAGATGGCCTAGTAGTAATTTTTTATTTTTTATTTTTTTAGTGGTGTTTGTGCTTGTTTATTGTTATATTGTATCTGCATAGACAGCTTGTTTGGGTTTTTTATTTTTATTTTTATTTTTAGTATACACTAAGCTCCTTGATAGATAAGTGATGCTTAAGCCATTTTGGTAACTGTCACATAAGTCACTACACAACATGAGGACACACTTATAAATAGATAATCAAACCCATGTGTACTAAGTACCAAAATGTCAAAATTTAAATAATAATAATAATAGAAAAAAAAAAACCAGAAAAAAGGGAAAGTAGACTCATTCATAGGAACTTGCTTATCTTACACACAACTTGTGGATTTGCTAAAGCATGTTCTAGTCTTGTGACTGCTTTTCTCAACACTGCAAAGGTGCACATGTTAAATGTTTGCCCTTTTTTGTTACAACTTAGCACTATTGATATTAAATTATCAAATCAATCACTTCGTTAAAAATAGGGACATTTTGTTAAGACGTCGTGTTCATGTGTTGTACATCTTTTAGACACAATACTCATGGATATTTTTTTGATACGTGTGTTTTCTGTGTTTAACCGTATCTTAATAAAAAAATAAAAAATTCTTTTTCGAACACGTTTAGACACACTTAAATATTATTATGTGTTAGCGTGTTCAATCTTATTTTTAACATGTATTCTTGATACGAGTTTAAAAATAGTGTATATTGTTATTTATTAAAATAAAAAAATATTTTAAATATTTTATATAATTAAAAAAGACATTAAAAATAATTTAAAAAATATTTATATTTTATATATACATCGTATTCCCGTATCTTATAAGAATTTAAAATTTGTGTACTCGCATGTTCTGTGTCTGTGTTAACGTTGGTTCATTATATATCACTTCTAAAACAAAGAAGTTGATAAAGTGATAATAAAAAAATTAAGATATTAAAACTCATATAATAAAATTCTTCACTTTATTATTTTAACGTATTCTTTTTCTCTATTGTCAATCCCTTAGCTTTTATTATTTCATTCAGTACTAACATTTTGGTCTCTTCCTTTCATTTTTTTTAATAAAGTTCTTTGACAGGCAGAGGCTGTTCACAACCATATTTAATCCAACTCGTCTTGCTAATGGAGAAGGCTCCACTTTAGGGACACTTATATTTGACATTGAACTGGTTAGCCTGAGGCATCAATGAATTTCTATCTATTTGTAAATTTAAGGGTAGTCATATTTCATTATCCATTGTTATTAGCCAAATTCAGTTATCTCAACCTATGGTGTCGGCAATGCTGATTTCCTTGTTGCTCAAACTTTTGCACTACCATATTAGATTGGTTATGTTAGAAGTTACAACTTATTGGTCTTTCTTTTAACGAATAAGATGGATCATATTAAAGACTGAAATCATTGCTAAAATGATAATGACAATAAACTTGTATTTTAAAGAGTTAAAAGTACATTATACTTTAAAAATCCACTACTAATTAAATAAAAAGTAGAATCCCAAATTATTTTTTATAGTATTTTTTCTTGCCGATATATTAGTCCTTAAATAAATAATTGGCTAGACAATCTATCCATGATATATGTAAAAATTAAACACAGTAGTATTTAAGGAGAAAACTTGTTATATTTCTTTATATTCTATATAATATAATATATAATAAAAATTGCAAAAATAATTATCGACCAATTTAAAATTCAATTAAGAAAAAAGATAGTTTTGTATATACATCTCATATTAATACATAATTCAGAGAAGAGGTACACTTAAAAAATATAATATATATTACTTAACTTAATAACTATATCAATAGATTATTGACTAATTTTTTTATAAATTTAAATTTTAGTTAAAGATTTAACTATTAATAATATTGTGGATTAGCGAGTAGCGACTACAGTCAGAATGGTGAGTTGGAAGTGTCAAAGTGAATGGATGCGCCGTTACCTTTTTCTTTTTTGCTGGAAGGCATGGACCACTATCATAGTTAATTTAAGAAAATTTTGAAATATTAATATTTTAGTAACTTTAATTAATATATATATTTAGTAATTTTAAACAGTATAATTAAGTATTTTTTAAATATTATTTTTTAATTAATGTTTAAAAGAAAAAATAAAAAATAAATAATTTTTTTATTTTTTAAATAATTAATACATGAAAATAAATATTTAAATTAATTAAATAATAATAAATTTTTAAAAATATTGAATAAAAACTAAATTTTAAAAAATAAGTAGCATTTTTTAATTTTAAAATTCTTTTCATACTAAGAATTATAAATCCATTATTAATTTGTTGCCACCAGGTTCCCGGCCAACGGTACCCCACTAGCCGCTATCCACTGTGACTCTGCGTTTTCTCTTTATTTCCTCAATTTATTTATACTAAACATTCGCGTGTAATTATTTTTATATAAAATTATTAATTAATATAATTTGATAATAAATTTAATTAAATATATTAAATTATTTAATAATTTTTAATTAATTTTATATTAAAATAATTATATATAAATTTTATTTTAATTTATACATTTATTTGTATATTAACGAGGATAAAAATTTAATAGAAATTATTTTACATAAAATTAATAATTAAAAATTATTAAATAATTTAATTTTTTAATTAAATTATTATTTAATTAATTTTAATTATTAATATAAAAAAATTATATCTAAATTTTCACTTTTAAAAAAATATAAAATTATGAATTTAACTTTTATATAGTACGATATAAAATGTAGTTATGCAATTATAACTATTTTTTTTGACAATTATTCATAAAGTAAAAGATAATTATTTTTATAAATGTAATGTTGTATTATTGAATGCATTCATAAAACAGTTTTATACTCACAATAAATAAAAATTAAATTCATAGCATATTAGTATAGAGTACTACTACACATTTAAATATTTTTTGTAACCAAATTTAATCAAGTTGTCATAAATTCTCCTTCTTGGGAAAATCGTGGGGAGCTCTCGACAACCGGGGAGAATTCAGGGAGAAATCAAGTGAGAGAACATAAAATGAGAAGACACCACATCCAACTCAAAACCTTAAGGTGTCAAGTTAATGGGTCTCTCATCTTATAAACTCCTCACTCTTCCATACTTTCTTTGATGTGGGACTAACTTCAACACTCCTCACACTTGCAACACTAACAATATTGTTGCTGCATTTTATTTTTGTTTCTTCTTCTCCTTCTCTTTTTCATGGTTTTATTCTTCTCAAGAGAGTAAATCAAGAAAAATTTTGAAAAAATAAAATGAGAAGGAGAAGATGAAAAAAGATGAAAAAGAAGGAGAAGACGAAGCAGAAGATGAGAAGGAGAAATTTAAATGAAACGAAATCAAATGAATCTAAATTAAACTAAGAAATAAACCGAAATTTCTTAAGGAATAAAAAATTTAGTCAATAATTAATAGCAGTATAAAGTGAACATTAGTTAATTCAAAAATGAACCGAAATTAGTTTAAATTTGAACAAAAACTAACTAAACAATCACACATGAACAAGTTCAGCAAATTCAAGTGAAACGAAACCAAATGAACCTAAATTAAATTAAGAAATGAATCGAAATTTTTTAAGGAATAAAAAATTTGGTTATTAACAGCAACATCAAGTGAACCTCAATTAATTCACAAATAAACTGAAATTAATTTAAATTTGAACAAAAATCAACTAAACAACTACACATGAACAAGTGCAACAAATTCAAGCAAAATGAAATCAAATGAACCTAAATTAAACTAAAAAATAAACTAAAATTTTTTAAATGAAAAAAAATTTAGTTAATACTTAATAGCAATATCAAGTGAACCTCAATTTAAAAGAAGAAGCGACGGCAGTAAAACTTGTGTGCATGAATTTGTGACAACAAAACGTGTATATGAATTTAAAATATTTGATTGAATTTGATTAGAATTATCACTTAAATATAAAACTTTATTCATTAGTATAATAGAATAAATTATACCTATATTAAACTCAAATAAATAATGACTTTATTAGTAGTTAACTTCAAAAGCCAACGGCTTCCTAAATAAAATCCTCCTCTCGTGCTTCTTTTGCGAGGAATGTCCAAAATTAGTTTTTGACAATTTTTTAATAAATAAAATATTAAGAATAATTCAATAATCAAAATTTGCTATTTGTTTTTATTGTCTCTATCATCTTCCCTTTCAAAAGAAAAAGTAGAAAGAAGCGTTCGTTGGTTAAGAAGCGATTCGATTCGACAGAAGCAGAAGAAGCAAAACCACTGGTTTCTTTGTATTACTACTCAGATCTGATCTTGAATCAGAAGAAATCAAAAGAAAAATGGGCCAGAAATCTCTGATCTACGCCTTCGTCTCTCGCGGAACCGTGGTTCTTGCAGAGTACACTGAATTCAGCGGCAACTTCAACACCATCGCCTTCCAGTGCCTCCAGAAGCTTCCTTCCTCCAACAACAAGTTCACCTACAACTGCGACAGCCACACATTCAACTTCCTCGTCGACAATGGCTTCAGTCGGTTCCTCTCTTTTTCTCTCTAGATCTGTTTTCCTCTGATTCAATTTTGTGTATATATGTATGCATTTTTGCTCAGATGATTGTTAGGGTGGAATTCTCATTGTGTTTGAGTGATTTGAAATGCTGCATTGTCGTTTTTCAGCTTACTGTGTTGTTGCGGATGAAACTGCTGGAAGGCAGGTTCCTATTGCGTTTCTGGAGCGAGTGAAGGATGATTTTGTTTCTAAATATGGTGCCTCCGATAAGGCCGGTGCTAATGCTGCCGCCAACAGCCTTAACAAGGAGTTTGGGTAATTTTGTGTTTTGTGCTGTCGTGAGAATCGAGACTAATTGATTATGGAGGTTGATTTGTTTGAATTTGTGTAAATTGTGTTGTTTTGTTTTGTTTGGATGGTGCAGGCCGAAATTGAAGGAGCATATGCAATACTGCATCGATCACCCTGAGGAGATAAGCAAGCTTGCCAAGGTTCAGAATCAGGTCTCTGAAGTTAAGGGTGTCATGATGGAGAATATTGAAAAGGTACATACAGATGCCTTGCGAGCTGTGATTTATGGGCACTGCCCACGCTGGTGTGTTGGCTTATGGCGATATAGTTGTTACTGCTGAAATCGAAGAGATCAAATTGGTGGATCATAGGTGTTGTGTTTCTACAAAGCATAGATGCTCTTTAAAATTTCAAAAATAAAAAAGACATGTCATAACACAGTGGATCTTTGGAAAATTAACATAATACTTAAACATCATTAATGAGGCTGTTATATTAGTTTAGTCAGCAACTTTTTCAAACTTCTCAAACTCATGCTGTTATACATTGTTGATATTTTAACTGGTTAAGCATGTCAGATTTGGATCCGAGGTATTATCGGTTATATATTCTTGTTCTTTTTGGATTTCAAGTCACTGTAGAAACGTGAGAACTTCGTTTCAATTAGATATGCAGTTTTTTTTCCCCATAGTATCTGTTGATCTGGTTTTGAAACTTTAATTAAAATAAAACAGGAAACTTTAGTTGTGCATGTAGCTTGGCCAATTAATTTAGTAAAAAGGAAGCCTTTGGAGGAACAGGGCCCAGGAGGAGCAAGGAAAATTTGGTCCTGATGGGTTTTACATTCCCCGATTCATGTCCATTTCTGACATTTGTTGTCTATTGTCCATACCCTAAGGCACAAGGTAAAAAGAAGCCATTTCATCATAACCCATTTCAATGGAGCAAATGGATTTAAGATTTCTGTGTTGAGAGCAAATTATTGTTAAGTTAGATTTGAAGGTGGGTTATGCTCATGTTAGTTGGCGTTTCATAGATAAGTTTCTTGACTGGGAAAAATTTGAGATTTGATGGAGATAATCATGGATAGTAGGATATTCTCCAGCTACGAACCTTTTTTTTTCCCCAAAAGATGGAAATGATGACTGAACAGCCGGGAATTTGTCAATTCTAGAGCTGTATAGGTTTGACAGCGTTTAAGTTGATGTGTTGGTCAGTCGGCTACTGTTTGTAGGTGAATTATTTAATATTATCCTTCTGAGATAGGGTGACATTTATGCAAATTTGTTGTATATCATTACAGTTGTCTGTGGCTGAAATAATCTAGCTCAAATATTGTAACTGAAAACTAACTCCATGTTCAATTGTTCATTGACTTCTCATTATATTTTTTTATTGTAACATAAAGCATTTGCTCAATCATATTGACTTGTTCATAATATAATGTAGGTTCTGGACAGGGGAGAAAAGATAGAGCTTCTAGTTGACAAGACCGAGAACCTTCATAATCAGGTTAGTATGTCGTTTACGTGTATCTGCATGTTCTTCTCTCCCTGAAAGGTCTTGATTCTTGGACGTATGAAATTTCTTATATATGCTTGAGGTTCATTTAATAAGCCTCTTGATATTTGATAGTTTTGATGCAATACTGATTACTAGTCTCCTGGTACCCCGCTTCCCAATCCTAGGGTTTTTTTTTTTTTTTTTTTTTATAATTTTAAAAGACAAAATCCTGTTTCATTCATGATTGAGATTTTTTGAGACAGGCACAAGACTTTAGGACTTCAGGGACCAAAATTCGTAGAAAAATGTGGCTGCAGAACATGAAGATGAAGCTGATTGTATTGGCAATTTTGATAGTCCTGATCCTCGTAATTGTCCTTTCCGTCTGCCATGGATTCAAGTGTGGAAAATAAGCACTCCATTTTCCAACATATTTTATATTTTTTCATTTTGACCACTCTTGTGATTATATATTGTTGAGGAAAGATATCACATTCGTGACATGATTTTGTACGTAGTAAAGACATCATATTCCTTATTCACTTTGTTCTACTCATGATATTTTTACAATATGATATAAG
The DNA here is from genome assembly GCF_003086295.3 of Arachis hypogaea. Classification (NCBI taxonomy): domain Eukaryota; kingdom Viridiplantae; phylum Streptophyta; class Magnoliopsida; order Fabales; family Fabaceae; genus Arachis; species Arachis hypogaea. The sequence continues at coordinate 34,577,742 of NC_092049.1, read as the reverse complement.
AATGCTTTTTGAAGGTAAAATTTTGGCCATCTATTGTAGTTTGATTTCTTCTCCATTGACCAAGTTTTAATCAGTGAAGCAAATTTATACCATTTTTCCATCAAACCTAAAAATTTGGCAGATAGTCACTCGTCCACTTCAGAAGAGTTACTAGATAACTGATTAGCAATTATATTTTATCATAGAGCTATCATAACTAATATTTTTTCATAATTCAGCTAATATTCCATCAACAAATACTCTTAAAGTCATATGCTGGACTTTTAAGTACAAATATATATGATAATGTGGTTGAATATATATTGATTCATTATTTCATCTTTCTGTTTTCTTCTTCGGTTTGAACTCATTCCTTTATCTATAAACTAAGGAGGCTTCTTCGGTGGAGAAAGAGTATTGTGATGTTTTAAGCTTATATGAAATTAAGAAAAATTATTTGGGTCATATTATAATTAGTAAATTTAAAAAGAATTCCACATTTATATTTATTAATTGCTTTTACCACCATCATCATCCTCAACATTCTCCCATGGCTCCTCTTCTTCATTTCACCCTTCGGCACCATAACAACGAGCTCCCCATCGATGAAGAAGATGCTAACAAACTCCGACGGCGCTGATTCCGAAAGCCGGAACCTCCTTATATGAAGGAGAACAAGCTCCGTGGAGTGCAATTTCACATTCAGGCGAGGCAAAACCTCATTCCACTTTCCTAATTTCAAGTTTCCTTTGATAATATGCAAAACATTTTAACCCTGTATACGGATTTAATCTCATCGACTCAATTAGAATATTCTTGACTGGTGTTCAACCACATCCGTTTCACTTCCCCACCGAAAACAGACCCTATAAACTATAGAAAAAATTTCAAATATTTTTGAAATACCGATAACAACTAAAACTATTAGAACATTGATATTTCAAAAATACTGACATTCTTCCTAAGCTATAACAAGTAGAATAAGATAACCTTTCACGAAATGACAATTGACAAGTCCATCAACTTCCTTTACGATTTCTTTTTACTAACTTGTATAGCTTAATTAAATTCACAAGTATACACAAAGTTTCTGCAATTTTGAAGGTAGATTATTTTTCCGTGTCACTTAAAATGTACTGAATTTCGACATTTTAACTTCATGGCCAAAACAAATAAATAAAGAAAACTCGTGTCTAAATTAGGATTTGATGTTTGCTCTATATACTAAATTTAGCGAGTTTTTTAATTTTGATATTGGGATAGGAGTGGTGTATGGCTAGTTTATTGGAGTGCAGGGTGTATCACAAAGGTGTGACGGCGTTGAATAATGAATCGGACGGTCCGATTTGAGAGGAGAGTAATCGGACGGTTCAATTTCAGGTATCGCAGGGACACAAATCGGATCGTCCGATTTGCGCGCTGCATGCCACGCGTCAAACATGCACGCTCTTCAGCCCTTGGTTGTATCTCTATGTTAAACAAATCGGACCATCCCTTTCACTCGTGTCTCACTCACCCCCAACCCTACCTTCTCCTCTCTTCTCCCATTGTTGAAGCAACATCGGATCAGGAAACAAAAAATTGGACCACCACCATCATTAACCTTAGTTCAACAATGCCAAGAAGACGAAAAATAAAAGACGTCAATCATCCGTAACTTCACATTGTTAATTATCTTGATCATTCTAATTATGTAAGTTTTTATTATCAAATATTTTGATTTAATAAAAATAATATTAATAATGTTAGAAATTAGTAGAAAAATATTGTAGTAATAATTATTAAGATAGATTATAGGTATGATAAAATAATTAGGTTATTAATGGTTAGAAATAGTCAATAAAATAAAATAAATTTAGAAGATATTTAAAAAATTATTGAATTAATTATTATTATTATTATGAGTATATTATTTAGATATTTAATTAAGAATTTATGATTTGTTGTGTGTTGTTAGATTAGAATAGTTATTTGAAAATGTTTGTTTATTATGATAGAAGTGAAAACTTTAAAATTGTTTAAATATAATAATTGTTTGAAGTGAATTAATTAAGGATTAATGATTTTTTGTTGTGTGTTGTTAGATGAGATTAAGATTAGAATAGTTAGTTAAAAATGTTTGTTTATTAGGTTGGAAGTGGAAATTTTAAAATTGTTTAGATATACTAATTGTTGGAAGTGATAATTAAGGTATATTATTATTATTGTTATAGTACCATGAGGAATGAAAATCGAATAAATTTAGTGTAATTTAGGTAATTAATTATGTTAGTAATACTAAATTTTAAATATGAATTTAATAAATTAATTATGATTATTGATAAATTTGGTGATATAAAATATATATGTATAATAATAATAATAATAATTTAATTGAGGTGTTTAATACTTTTTTTAAATTATTTGGGTTATATAAATAGAAAAAAATGAATAAGAAGTATTATTATAAAATAAATAGATTTTAGACATTAAAAAATATATTTTTAATGTATCTAATAATAATTATATTTATATTTAAGATTCGTTTAAGGTTTATTGATAATTATAAGAATCTAATAAATATAAATATGAATTTTTTGTAAAATAGATTTAGTATATTTAAAGTAGTTAATAATATAGTTGTTAATATGATTATGTTTCGCTGGTTATGTGATAATGAGAATTTGATTTTGTTAAATTTAATTTGTTAATTAAATATGGTAATCTTTGTTTTGTTTAATGTGATATATGGCTACGTTTGGTAGGGTTCACGAATGTTGGAATGTAACTACCTAATATCGTCGGATCCGTACAATCAAATTGTGGAGGGGCATTTATGGGAGACTGATTTTTATCACGTTTTTTAAATTGGAGTTGTCCAATGTCAGTCGGCATTAGTTAATGCTCAGATCAAGAGATGGCGCCCTGAGACTCACATTCTATTTTCCAGTTGGTGAGTGTGCTGTGACATTGGAGGACGTGGCAATAATTCTTGGTCTTTTGACGAATGGGCTTCCAGTTACAGGACCGACCCTCACTAGTTATAAGGCTTTAGAGGCCAAATGCTTGGATCAATTTGGTGTTGCACCTAGGAAGACAAACTGTAGAAGAAGCTTCATAAAGTTCACGTGGTTTTGAGGACTGAAAGATCATTTAGTGTTGGCTGATGAAATTCACATTTAGAGGTACGTCAAGTGCCACATAATGTTATTATTTGAGAACGTTATGTTTGGAGACAAGTCTGGGACAGCGGTGTAATGAGCAAATATTTTATACGCTTTTTGGCATTGTTTTCATATAGTTTTCTTTATGTTTTGTTTAAGTTTTATTAAGTTTTCATAGGTTTTAATGCAAAATTCATATATTTAGATTCTACTTTGAGTTCGTGTGTTTTATGGTGATTTCAGGTATTTTCTGACTGAAATTGAGGAGTTTGAGCAAAAGTCTGATTCATAAGCAAAGAAAGGATTGCAGATGTTGTCAGGATCTGACCTCCGTGCACACGAAAGAGCTTTTCTGGAGCTATAGAGATCCAAAGGGAGCGCTCTCAACGGTTATGGAAAGCTAACATCCAGGGCTTTACAGAAATATATAATAGTCCATACTTTGGTTTGGAAATGAAGGCCCAAATCTGGCGTTCAATGCCAGCCACTAGCCCCATTCCTGGCGTCCAGTGCCCACAGGGAAGCAGCTGGCGTCCAACGCCCAGGATGGAGTCCCTAGCCAGCGTTCAACGCCCCTAAGAGGTACTAGATCGTGAGAAACACTCAAACTCAGCCCAAACACTCACCAAGTGGGCCTCATAAGTAGATTTTCGCACTACAAGACTAGTTTATCTTATTTTCTGCAATTCTTAGTTACTAGACTAGTATAAATATAACAAAGATCACCATTGTTAAGGACTTTTGACTTTTAGATCTTTGCCCATTCGAATACTATTATGTACAGTCAGTGACGGATACAGAAAATTTTGGTAGTGGGGGCAAAATTTATATAACATGATAATAATTTTTATAATAAAAATAATATATGTATATAAAAAATTAAATATGAAATAATTTATTAATTACTATATATATCTGTGTATAAATACATGTATTATTTAACTTATTTTCAATGTATATTTTATATTTAATATATATTTTATACCGATAGTTATTTTTTATGTGTACATAGCATGATTATTATTATGATTATATTTTGTTATTATAAAATACGATTAGCCTTCAAACTATCCAATATACAAATTAAAATATTAAAATAATAATTTAAATAATAATATATAATTTAAAATTCTATTGTTTTAGGTTATATATTTTTTTAAAATTAAGTAATTTTTCTCTTAACACTATCATTAAAATTTTTATTTCTATATATATTACTAAACAATTATTTAAAAATTCACTTTCCAACCCAATTAGAAGCTGACGCTTATTGATATTCATAATTAAATCTGAGAATTGATCGTTCTAACGAATATCTATTATGAAATTTTTAAATTGACGATTAAGTACCAAAAGTTAAATAAAAAAATTGTTGTGGGGTCAAATTTAATAATCTAATGGGGGCAAATAAATATTATTATCATGTACTACTAAAAAAAAAAAAAAATCCAAATTGTAGTGGAGGACTTGCCCCCACAATAGTATGCTTGGAACCGTCCCTGTGTACAGTATGAGTCACTAACCTCCAAAGGTTAAGGTTAGGAGCTCTGCTGAGTTTCATGGATCAATAATATTACTGTTTTTATTAAATATGTCTTATTCTATTCTCTTATGCAACCTCGTTCTTCATCTTATGAATTTAGGGTGACCCGTGACAATCACCCTTGTTCTACATGGGTTTCGTGCGATTCCTGACCCAGATAGCATTGAACTAAAGCTAGAGATTGCATTGCGGATTCCTATAGAGCATCTGAGCAACTTTGGATATATGACATATAATCCCGTTGACTATGGGTGCGTGAGGTCTTTGTGGCATTAAGGCTAGAGTCAAAGAAGCAGCACTTTCTGATCCAGAAGATCTGCCTTATCTGTGGCACCTTGAGTAGGATCGTGAAGGGGAATGGATTGCTTAGAGATTTATCTTTTGCTACAGTGAGAAACCTAGAGGTGGCTTGATGAGAGGACATGAGTCATCTCAATGTGGTGGATTGCTGCAGTGGAGGAGGTTAACTTGATGAGAGGACATGAGTTAATCACTTACGGCTGCCATTGAAGGAATCAGAAGGTTATTGAAGAAGACAGTAAGAAAAGTTAATCCGGAAAGACAAAGTGAAGGTTGTGGTAGGCTTAGAGAAGGGGGGGTTGAATCTATGCCTTCTTTTTAAGTTGCTGTTATTACCCTTTTAAAACAAATTTGCAATTCTGATTCTGTTTGAACTCAGCAGCGGAAATTTATGAGACAATTTATTTTTGTCTCATGAATATCAGAAAACAGAACACAGCAGAGAAGAGAAAAGCTAACACCAGCAAGTATCCTGGTTCGGTTGCCTTGTGCTATGCAACCTACATCCAGTCTCCTCCACAACTATGGAAGAATTTCACTATAGTTAACAGTATTACATACACCAATAACACAGGATTGACCCAATCCTTTCACACTCAAGTTCTAACCTAACTTGACATTGGCTATGCTAATACCTAACTATACCTCTTAGTGCTGACCCAACTAAGAAAGGGATACCTTACAGGTACAAGATACAAGACACAAACATACCTAAAGAAATCTGAAAATAACTCTAGGCTTTTCTCTCAAGTGTATCACTCAGCCTTTTTCCACTCATGGCTTTTACTTGAGCTTTTTCACAATGCCTTTTCTCACAAGAAATTACAGAAAGATAAACATAGAAAAGTACATTACAATCTGTAAAACATGAAGGAGATTGACTTCATCAGCAGCCTCTTTGCTATGTGCAAAACCAGATTTGTAAACCTCAGATACAGTTCTTCAGTATTGGCTGAATGCTTCTTTGAAAGAAAGCATTATCCAAGTAGAGGAACTTCTTAACAGAACACTGTTCTCACACTCTGGTTTTCTCTCCTTACTTTCTGAATGAACAACAAGCTTCATTTATCTCCTTACATGTTGTTTGGTTCTTCTTCCAAGGTCAACACCTTGAGCCTTGAGCTTCACCAACCCACTGTCTCATTTTTTCCCATTAATCCTCATAATGGAAACTTTGCTTCTAACCTTCCTTGGTTGACCAAAAGCCGCTTTAACAACAGAAAAGATTTCTTCAATGGTAAACCCAGATCTGAACCCTTGAGATACTTCTTGGTCCCCAAGAAACAATCTTGACCATTGATGTACAGTAGTGGTGAACAGAGATTACTTTCTTCATTTATCCCAAATTGATTTCCAAGCTGTCTCCTTTTTGCTTGACCGAAGACATTTGACATCATACACAGATGTTTCCAATGGTAAAACCCTATCTCAGCCATTGAAAACCAACTTGGTCCCCAAGATACACTTGTGACCGTGGATACACAGCAGATTAGAGCAAAAATCAACTTTCCCTTGTAACCCATTTTTGGAATGGCAGAGTGTTGGGAAGAAGAGAAGAAAATGAGATGCATGTAGAAGGAAATGAAAATCACCTTTAACTTCTGACCTCTTCTTGATATAGATTGATGATGGGTGATTAGACTTCTATCATTTACTTAATCTTCTCTTTCTTTCTTCTTTAGTGAATAGCTTAGGGAAGAAGCTCTCTCTTTCTTTTTCTGAGTTCTGACCAAAAGGGGACAGGTTAACGTTGCTTTTGGGTGAGAGCAAGGTGGAAGAGTTTGAATGAGAGAGGCAACGAACTGGGCTTGGATCGGATCTTTTTCATTCAGTCCGTTGCCTTGTATTCTTTGTTTCTTTTGGGCTTTGTTTGCATTTTAGCCCACCAGTCTTATTTATATGTTTCTCTCATTCACTTGGGCTGCTGCTGCATTATATTTATTTTTGGCCTACAACATATCATCATAAATAATCAGCAGCATATAATTATAAACAATTAATATTTAATTATTTATTTTTCCCAATAAAATAATGTTTGTCATCACTAATTAATTTAGTTAATTTTCTTAACTCAACAATCTCCCCCTTGATGACAAACATATTTAAGCAATAACTAAAAGGAATTGAATTTTAGTAAGGTTTAGAAACTCCCTTTGATTTTTGTCATTTGCTTTTATGTTGCTCCCCCTTTCCTTTTCAAGATTAGCTCCCCCTTGATTTATGCTTTTCTCTTTGTTCCTGTTTTACATTACACTTAAAGAGAGCACAATAAAGAGTTATACACATTTACTAGTAGCTGCAGCAATGCCAAAAAAATTCCTAGGACACATTTACCATCCTATTATCCTATTGCTATTATCCTATTGCTATTACTCCCCCTTTTGTCATCAAGGGTGGATAATAAGCAAGATCAGCAAAAACAGCACCTTATAACCTGCAGAAGAGAGTTAGTGCACAGTCATAATGAATTAACAAAGGTGCAATGTTATCCAAGGTTATTATAGTCATCCAAGAGAACAAAACAGTTCAACAGTAGCAAAAGAAACAGAATTCATTAGACACAATGAGCAGACAGCAGCAGCTTTAGGAAACAATTCTTTAGGCATCCGAACCACTTCCCTCCGAATCAACTTCTTCATCAGCACCAGTGGCAGGGTCTTCATCCTTTTGAAGGTTATCAATGAAAGTCATGATCACAGCCACACTATTTCTTGACTTATGGAGGAAATTTTTGTGCTTGCTTGCTAGCTTCCTTTGCTCTTTGCTCATAGCAATCAAGTGATTTGATTGAGAGACAAACTCCTGAACAACATTCTTGACAACATTCAGCAGGGCAGATTTCTAGCCAGTAGAGATATGAATGTCGCTTAACCTGAGGACACAGACAATAATGCCAACACAACAATCTAATGTATATACATGCTTATCTAGAATTCTATGTTTGCACAAAAGTCTAATAATCCATAAAAGCACATATTGCAAACGATGGCAGCATGTAAGCAATAATTCACCAGTACAACATAAAGTTCAAATGACTTGAAGTCATCCAAGTTCAGTTCACAAACAAGTCAGCCAAGTTCAGTTCACAAACAAGTCAAACAGATTTCAATTCATAAACCCAAGTCAGTCACCAAACACAAGACTAATCAAAACTAATATCCAATAATCTCAGTAAGTCTTATGTCTTATCAAGCCTCATATATGCATTTTTCTCCCCTTTTGTTATCAAGGTGGGAAAAATAAAACAAAACAGAACCTGCAAAATAGTGTGTTAGAGGCATGTTAAAGCTAGATGTTGCGTTTTGAAATACAAAAAAAATTCGGAAGAGAAATAAAGATCATATTTCAACCAGCAACACCATAGTTATATAACAAAACTCACAATGTTCAAATACCAATTCTTGGTAAAAAATCATTAGAACTAAAAAGAGAGTTTCATATCACTTGAAGGTTTCAAAAACAAAAAGAGACCATATGTATAATAAGATTCAAGCATGGTTCATGTCCATTTTTACACGACAAAAACCAGATCTCTCATTTCTTATTCAACAAATGACTCTTTGACCTGCAAACTAGAATTCTCAAAAAAGACATTAGCACAATTAAAACAGAAGTTGCAATTTTTCAAAAATTGAAATGATGATAATGAGAAATGTAGAAAAGACATGCACAATACATGAATAGGTTTGCAATTTGCAGCAAGTTAAGAGAATTCTTGAAAAAATTTCAGAACCCTATTCCAAGAAGGTTCAGAGCCTAGAAGATAAAGTGCAGAGTGATGGTTCTTCTTCTGCCCAGAATTGTCTCATTCGAACCTGTGAGACCAAGACTCAACAAACACATCAGCAAATCTCAAACAATGAATCATAGCTTAAAATCCCTAAACTAGTCCTAAGCATGCAAAATCTGTCCTCAGCAAGTGGTTTTGTAAAAATATCTGCTAATTGCTCCTCTGATTTAACAAATTGAATGCAAATATCCCCCTTTTGGACATGTTCTCTTATTGAGTGAAATTTCACTTCAATATGCTTAGTCCTAGAGTGCAAGACTGGATTTTTTGAAATATTAATGGCACTCATATTATCACACATCAAGGGTATATTTTCAGCCTTTAATTTGTAATCAGCAAGTTGTGTTTTTAACCATAAAAGCTGAGAACAACAAGAAGAAGCAGCTATATACTCAGCCTCTGCAGTGGATAAGGCCACTGTTGGTTGCTTCTTACTTGACCAAACATTTAAGGACTTTCCAAGGAAGCAACATAAACCAGAAGTGCTCCTTCTATCAACTCTATCACCAGCAAAATCTGCATCACAATAACCAACTGCAGAAAAATCATCAATCTTAGGATACCAAAGACCAAAATTGGATGTGCCATGAACATATCCAATGATCCTTTTAACTGCAGAAAGATGTGACTCTTTTGGTTTGGATTGGAACTTAGAACACAATCCAACACTTTGCACAATATCGGGTCTAGAGGAAGTTAAGTACATAAGAGAACCAATCATTCCTCTATACCTAGTCTCATCAACATCTTTCTCAGTTTCTCCCTTATCCAATTTTGAATTAGGATGCATGGGAGTTCCCATGGGTTTGACATTCTCCATACCAAATTTCTTAACTAATTCCTTGGCATACTTCTCTTGGTGAATGAAAATACCTTTTTCAGTTTGTTTAATTTGCAGCCCAAGGAAGAAATTAAGTTCACCCATCATACTCATGTCAAATTCACTTGTCATGAGTTTTCCAAATTCAGAACAAAGGGATTCATTTGCTAATCCAAAAATAATGTCATCAACATATATTTGGACAAGAATAAAAGAATTATTAGAGTTCTTGATGAATAGAGTTGTGTCAGTGGTGCCTCTTTGAAAACTATTTTTCAAAAGAAAAGAACTAAGTCTCTCATACCAAGCTCTAGGAGCTTGTCTTAAACCATAGAGAGCTTTAGATAATTTGAAAACATGATCAAAGTGCTCTTTATTTTCAAAACCAGGAGGCTACTCTACATACACTTCTCTATCTATCACTCCATTCAAAAATGCACATTTCACATCCATTTGATATAATTTAAAACCACAATATGCAGCATAAGCTAAGAGAAGTCTTATGGCTTCCATTCGGGCAACAGGGGTAAAGGATTCATCAAAGTCTATTCCTTCTTCTTGGTCATATCCTTGTGCCACTAGCCTTGCCTTGTTTCTTGCAATGCTACCATCTTCTCCCAACTTGTTCCGAAAAATCCACTTGGTGCCGGTCACTTTCTTTCCACTTGGCCTTGGAACCAAAGTCCATACTTAGTTCTTTTCAAACTCAAGAAGCTCATCCTCCATAGCTTTAACCCAGGAAGGGTCACTAAGTGCTTCCTTGACGTTTTGAGGCTCTATTTGTGAAAGAAGGGCAATGTTTGATCCTTCATTTGTCTTTCTAGTGGAAGACCTAGTTTGCACTCCATGAGATACGTCCCCAATGACAAATTCCTCAGGATAATTCTTCAAGAATCTCCATTCATGAGGTCTGGTGGACTTGGAGGCAGATTCAGTCACCAAGGGATTCTGGGCGCTGTTGGCTGCAGGATTTCCTTCAGATTCATGAGACAAAATGGAATTGTCTCTTGAATTATCAGCATTTGCAGTTTCTGGTTCAACTTGTCCAGAATTTTTTTTTCCAAGATTTTGAGCAGTTTCATCCTCCTTTTGAGCTTGATTTCCTGCATCACAATCTTCCAAAATGCTTTGTACCAAGTTAGTATCACAAAATGTAACATGTATGGACTCCTCAATAATCCTAGCATCTTGATGATAAACCCTATATGCTTTACTAGTTGTGGAATATCCTACAAATAAACACTCATAAGCCTTTGGATCAAATTTTTCCAAATTTTCTTTGTTATTTAAAACAAAACATTTGCATCCAAAGATGTGCAAGTAATCTAAATTTGGTGGGTAGCCTTTCCAAAGTTCATAAGGGGTTTTCTTCAAAAATTTCCTTATGATTGTTCTATTTAAAATGTGGCAAGCTGTGTTAACTGCTTCAGCCCAAAGGAATTTTGGAACATTACTCTCACAAAGCATGGCTCTTGTCATTTCTTGTATGCTTCTATTTCTTCTTTCCACAACACCATTTTGTTGTGGTGTTCTTGGACAAGAGAAGTTGTGAGATATTCCAAATTCCTCACAAAAGGATTCAAACAAATTATTTTCAAATTCAGTTCCATGATCGCTTCTTATAGAAGAGATTTTCAAATCCTTTTTATTTTGAATTTTCTTGCAAAAAGGTTCAAAGGCCGAAAATGCTTCATTTTTGTGTGCAAGAAATAAAACCCAACCAAACCTAGTGTAGTCATCCACAATTACTAAACCATAATGTTTATCATCTAGGCTTTGAGTTCTTGTTGGACCAAATAAATCAATGTGTAGCAACTCAAGTGGTCTTTTAGCAGAGATGTCTTCCTTTGGTTTAAAAGAACTTTTTGTTTGTTTTCCCATTTGGCAAGCATCACAAGTGATGTCTTTGTCAAACTTTATCAAAGGAAGACCTCTTACTAATTCTTTCTTTACAAGTTTGTTTATTTGAAACATACTTTCATGGCCCAATCTCTTGTGCCACAACCACTTTTCAGATTCTTTAGAGTGAAGACAAGCTACATTTTGATCCTTTAGTTCATCAAGAGTAAGTCCATACATATTATTGAAACGCTTGGCAACAAACATCACTTCATTTGTCTTTTCATTAACAACACAACATTCAAGCCTTTTGAAAACAACTAAATATCCTAAATCACACAGCTGACTTATACTCAAAAGATTGTGCTTTAAACCACAAACCAAAAGCACATCATCAATGAAAGTAGATTGTTCATTACCTACTTTTCCAACAGCAATGATTTTACCTTTACCATCATCTCCAAAGGTCACAAAACCACCATCATACTTATTTAGTTTGATGAAGTAGGTTGACCTTCCAGTCATGTGCCTTGAACATCCACTATCCATGTACCACATGTCCTTTTTGTTCTTGGATGCTAGGCAAATCTCATCAAGATTGTTGTTTCCAGCCATGAAACAGTCCTTGTTATCTCCTTCAGATTCTTCTTCTTCATTTGAGTCATTCTCAAGATCCTCCCAAGCTGCCATGAGTACTCTCTTCCTTTCCTTCTTTTATTTGTCCTCCTTTTTGAGCTTTGGACAATTTGACTTGAAGTGCCCAGCCTCCTTGCAATGATGACACGTCACCTTGCTCAAGTCTATCTTTTTCTCCTTTGAACTTGAGCCCTTGTATTTTCCCTTGCTTTTCATCATCCTTCTAAATCTCCTAGCAAAAAACAAAAGCTCGTCATCTGAAATACCATCACTAGACTCACTCTCTTTCGGTTCTATTTGTGACTTGAGAGCTATTCCCTTTTTCTTTGAGTCTGTGTTTGTGTGTGTGGCTTCATAGGCAAGGAGTTTTCCTCTCAGCTCATCATAGGTTATGGGACTTATGTTGTTACTCTCGGTTAGGACAGTGGTAGTGTTTTTCCACTCTTTTGTGAGGCTTCTAAGGAGTTTTCTCACCAAGGTTTGTTCTGCATAGTTTGTACCCATAGCATCAAGGTTGTTGATTATGATTGAGAATCTCTCAAATGCTTCATCAATGCTTTCTCCATCATTCATGCTAAACATCTCGTACTCTTTTCGCAGCATATCAATCCTCGTTTCTTTGACTTGTTTAGTGCCTTCATGTGTAACCTGGAGTTTTTCCCAGATTTTTTTGGCTGTCTTGCATCTAGACACCTTCCGGTACTCTTCAAAGCTGATAGCACAGTGAAGAAGGTTGATTGCTTTAGCGTTCAGCTCTATCTTCTTCTTGTCATCTTCATTCCATTCAGCTTCTTCTTTCGGAGTCACCACTCCATCAGCACTTATTTTTGTTGGGATCTTGGGACCACTCTGATGAATGGATTTTTGATGGTATAGAATTTCACAAATGAATTCTCGTTGTAAAGTATAGTTTCTAAACCAAGCAATAATCCTTTCATACAAAAAGTTGTTTGTCACTAGTACAAACCCCTAAAATTTATAAACCGAAGTATTGGACCTCGGGTCGTTCTCCCTAGGAATTACAACAAAGTGTCTTGTTATTAGTTATGAGTTATTTTGGGGTTTTGGATAAGAAGCATGAAAAGTAAATGGCAATGAAAATAAACTAACAACTATAAAAAGGCTCTTGGTAAGGTGTGAGAACTAGAAGTCCTATCCTAGTTATCCTTCTCAATTGTGATGAGAATTGTTCATTGCTACCACTTAGTTAACCCTTACTAATTAAAGGAAAGTCAAGTGGATGAATTGACTTGAGCCTCAAGTCCTAATCAACTCCTAAAGGAATGGCTAGCTTTAGTGCACTCCAAACCAATTAGCAATCTCTCCAATTATCAATCAACAAATGAATTAGATAACTCAAGTGTCACCAATTACTCTACCTAGGCCAAGAGGAACAAAATCTACACTAAAACTAAAAGAGACATTTCAACAAACACATAGAGTGCAATAGAAGTAAACATTATTAATTGCAAGAATTAAAGGAATCTACAACTACAAAGGCAAGAGATCAACAATAGAAAAGCAAAGAAGAACAATTGTTATGAATTACCTCTTATTGAATTGAAAGAAAATAGAAGGAACAATAGTAGATCTACAACAAAATATAAGAACAACATAAAGGAAATTACAACTAAAGAATGGAAGAAGAATGAATGTAACAACAAAGAATTAAGATGTAGAAGTAGAAGAACATGAATCTAAATCTAGGTCTAAGAACTAAACCTAATCCTAATTCTAATTCTAGAGAGAAGTGAGAGCTTCTCTCTCTAAAACTCTAAACTAAAAGTGATTAGTGGTTGGGAATTTTTGATTAGTAAAAATGATGCCTTCCCCTTAATCCTTCATCCTTTTATTCCTTTCCCTTAGCAATTTGGCGCCAAAAATGGGTTCAGAAACCCTCTCAAATCGCCAAGCACGTGTTGCATTAGTGAGGTCATGTGCCCTCATCGACGCGTGCGCGCACGGTACGCGTGCGCGTCCCTGGCTAATTCTGCGATGTGCGCGCGAGCGCCTTGTGCGCGTGCGCGTGCATGGCTGACTTTGCTTCTTTGACTTTTTATGCTTCTCTCCACTTGTATGCTTCCTTCCTTGCTTCCTTTGATCCATGCCTAGCCTACTTCAATCCTGGAATTACTAGCAAACACATCAAGGCATCTTATGGAATCAAAGAAGAACTAGAATTCATCAAAATAAGGCTTAAAAAGCATGTTTTTACACTTAAGCACAAATATGGGAGAGATAACAAAATCATGCTAATTCCTAGGCTAATTGTGACAAAAGGTTATCAAGATGCTCTAAATTCAATACAAAACAAACCGTCAAATTGGGGTTTGTCAACCTCCCCACACTTAAACCTTAGCATGTCCTCATGCTAAATTAAGAAGGAACTAAGGGTTATGACATTTATTGAATGCAACTAAACTATATGAGTCCTATCTAAATGCAATTATCTAAAGCAATTGGAAATGCTTAGTTCAAACAAATCAATTCCCAAGAGAGCATGTATAAGCACAAGAGCTAGGCAATAAGGACTAAGTCCAAACCACAATTATATTGAATTGTCAAAAAGAGTTCAAACTCTCAAGAATATAGATAATATGGGTGAACACATGTGATTGAACTTTTGAACCCTCACCGGATGTGTATCCGCTCTATTCACTCAAGTGTTTAAGGGTTAATTCACTCAATTCTCTTCTAATCATGTTTTCCAAAATTTGATTTTCTTCTAACAATAAACACTTATTCAATGCATGCATACATTCATCATGAGGTCTTTCATTTAGGTTGTAATGGGGTTAGGGTCAAGGTAAGATCATTTATGGTCAAGTGGACTAGGATTTGAATCTTTGATTAGCATAGACTTTCCCACCTAACCTATTTAATGACCTATACAAATGCAAGCTATTCTAACTACCCATTCTTCACTTTTTCTTACATATTCATGCATTCTTATTTGATTCATAATACTTATGCATTGATCCCCTTTTTATTGGCTTCACTTTGGGGCATTCTGTCCCTTCTTTATTGTATTATTTTTTCTTTTTCATCATCATCATTTTTTTTTCTTTTCTTTTCATCGTTTTTTTTTCTTTTCTTTATATATATATTTTTTTTCTTTTTCTTCTTTTCAAACTAAATACAAGAACATCAATGCATAAGGTCTCTACATTTAATCAATACATGAATATGTGCCCAATTCCTAAACATAAAAGTGTACTGCCCCTTTTTATCCCATCCAATGTTCCCAAGCCTCACCAACTTTGAATAATAAAACACTCTCACTAGCCTAGGTCAATCAAAGATCCAAACAAGGACTTTTCATTGGTTTTCCGCCTTAGGCTTGTAATGTGCTAAAATAAGAATAAGTTGGTTAAGCATAGGCTCAAAATTGGCTAACAATGGAGAGTAAAAGGTTGGCTATTTGGGTAAGTGGCTAATGAAAGAATGGCCTCAATCATATAAATGCACAAACACAAGAAATAAACGGATATATAGAATCAAGCAAATCAAGGATCACAATCATGGAAAGAGAACAATTTCACACAAGAATGGAAAATAAGTGGTTATAAAATGTAACCACATCAATAGGCTCAAGTCTCACAAGCTTGTGTTCTCAATTCAATACATGCTTCACAAGGTATGAAATTCAAGCAAGTTTCAAAAATTCTCTTTCAATCAATTGGGTTAATGCCCTATATTTAAACTTCTTGAAAAATCTCAATGTTTGACTAAGCATTGTTGTGATTGAAAAGTTCAAAAATTTTCTTAGTTCACCCTTTCCTTTTTCACTTAGAACCAATATATTATGCAAAAAGGGTGACTAAATATTTGCAATCCAAAGTATGATTTCTAATCACAACTACAAACTAAAAACAAAGATAAACAAAATGTATAAAGAAGAATCCAACTAAAAGTACGGAATCTATCATCCAAAACATCTAAAAATATCCAAAAGCATCAAAATATCTAAAATCCAAAATAAGCAATAAAAGTATCCAAAGCAAACTAGAAATGCATCAAAATATATACAAAGATGTGCAAAATGAGATAACTAGGCTGAAAAGTTCACCGGTTCCCAAATAATGCTACCGGTGCCCTCCCCACACTTAAAATCAAGCATCATCCTCGATGCTAAACCGGAGGATCAGTGGGAGGTACAACGATAGGCTCTGGCTCTGACTGTGGCTGTGGGATCTCGGTAGCGGTAGGAGCAGCTGGAGGTGCATCCCGCTGAAGTGGCTCATCCGCATCCTCCTCCTGATGATCCTGCTCATCGGAGGTCGGAGAGTCTGGAAGCGGAGGTAACTCAGCGCCAAGGGAGATGAGTGCCTGATCCATCCGATCCAGTCGGCGTCTGACATTGAGCCTCTCGCGCTCCAAGAACCGAAACAGACGCTGAACTAGTAGGTAAGTAGGCTCAGGTGCTGAAGGGGGTGGGGCTGCTGTCAAAGAAGATGGTATAGCTGCCTCGACTGCCACTCTAGCTCGAGAACGGCGGCTGGTCGGGGGCCTCTCGTGCACCCACACACCCCAGGGAATAGTAACTTCCTTGTCATCGTCATCTGGAGGTGGTGGTGTCACGTCATTGTCCTCCCACGGGACATCAGCTAGCTCATCTAAGCTAGTAACCAGTGTCGGGAACGGTAACAAGCCGCGAATATGAGCTCTCCACATGCTATGCCTAATCAGTCGGGGAAAATATACTTCCTTCCCCTCCATGACACACCCAATCAAGACTAGCATATCCATCGGAATCTCTGAAAAGTGAGTGGTAGGGAAGACATAGTGGGCAAATATTTGTTGCCAAGTCCTAGCCTCCCTAGTCAGATGTGCAAATAGCATGCCCTTGGGCTTTGTGTTGCTCGAATCCAGTACCCAAGAAGCATCTGGTGTAGCAATCACGCGCCGAAGTGCCTCATAGTTGAAAGTCATCGAGAGGATAGCTACCTCTGCCTGCTGGTAGGCACACGTCTCAGGAGTACCAACTCTGCAGAGCAGTGCATCCCTCAAGGCATCCTCAGTGATCATAATCTCTCTACCCCTCAAGAATACTGAATCCAAGCCCGGTCGAAAGAAATTGCAGTAAAATTCCTTGACCCACGAGATGTTAATCCGTCCCAAGTCTCTATCGACGAAATCCAAGCCCAGCTCAGAAATACGGGCGTTTATGGCACGCCTCACATCATTGGGAAGATTCAGCTTCTTCTCAATATTCAGATTCTTCTTTGTATAACGGGAAAGGCGTAGCTCGCAGTAGAGATTTGGAAATTTGGTTGGATCAGTGGACGGGAGTAACTGATTTTCTTTCTCCTCCTCATTCAGTGGATTCCTCGCATAGTTAGCAGATGGTGGGGGTGTAGAGGTTTTGGAGCGCTTCCTTTTCTTGGAAGCAGTGGCTATGGCTTTTCCTTTATCCGACATCCTGAAAAATATGATAGAATATATAAAACATTTAGCATGTAACAAAGAAGGCATGTTCAGGATACAATTATCAAAGAGCAATCATGATGTTGCACTGAATATGTAAAAGTGAACAAGTGAACATAAGTGAATGGACCAAGACTGTAATCTTCATTAAAGGCAACATCTCATATTCAAAAGGCAATAATATCATCATATTTTTGAAAGAATTGTTAAAGAGGGTTAAAGGTGAGTGGAAGTAAAACGGTTAAAGAAATTAGTAAGTTAGAAAAGTGGATTAGTGATATGATGATATATAGGCTCAATTGAACCGGAAGTTGCGGTTCATGTTCACAATGGTTGTGCAAATCCGGGAAGTCAAAAAGGAAACGGAAATTTACCCAAAACTGAAATAAAGATCAAAATGAAACTAATTTCCTTGAAAATCGGGCAGCATTCCGGCTTAAAATTGGACGTTCCCGGATAGCAAAATAACACAATTAGCACAAAAAATAACATCAATCACGCACAACAGCAAACAGATATTATTTGGCAACACATATTGCATGGAATATCAACCCAAAACCAACATACCGTACCCAAGGAAGCAAGCAGCAGATATGTACATACGGAGCAATTATCAGGCCTAGAATCCTCTATCCAGCCCTAGCTACCTAACAGCAATTATATCTATCTAACCTAACATACAAAATTTGAATTTAGCTAACTAACATGCAATTCCAGTAACTAACATAAATGAACAAATAAAAAGGAAAATAGAAAAAGAAATAACAGAAATGGAGCAGGAACCTGGGAGCCGGGAAAAACTGAGAATGGAAAGGGGGACTACGATAGGGCAGGGGCAGCAGAGACAGAAACTGGCACCGCCGTGAACGGTGGCGGTGAAGACGGCTGGCGCGGTGGTTGGAGAAACTGAGGGGAGGAGGGACGATGATGGTGAAAGAGGAGAATGATAGGAGAATGTGCAGGAAGAACAGAGAGGGGGCGAGCAGCCGGCAGTGATGATGGGGTGGCAGCGGAGGGGTTGGTCACGGTGAGATGGGTGAGAGGAGTGAGAGGGAGAGAGAGAGGACGGGTGGTGGTGAGAGGGGAAGGGAATTGATGGCCAAGGACGGTGACGGAGGTAGGTCGTGCGGCGGCGGTCGCGGTGAGTGGCGCTCGCCGGAGGTTGCTGGGGGTTGAGTGGTGGGGGAAGAGAAATGGAACGTTAGGGGGGGAAGAAGTGTGGTGCGCGAATGCGCTAGGGTTCGCGTCTCTGGGGTAAGTGAAAATTTGAATCCGCGCGTGCGCGCGCCGTGCGCGTTCGCGTGAGTGGAAGGAATGAAGGAATGGCGCGGGCGCGCAAGGTGCGCAGCAGCGCGGATGTGCTGGGCTGGAGGCTTAAAAGAGGCCCAGAGTTGGCACAACTCTCGGGTCCTTTGGCCCTGGGTGATGCTAATACGCATCGACGCGCACGCGCACTGGGCGCGTTCGCGTGAGTTGCTTGATCTTATTTGATGGGTGCGGAGGCGTGAAGTACGCCAACGCGTGAACAGCGAGGGGTGCGGACGCGTACAGCGTGCGTTCGCGCGAGTTGAGTTGAGCTGAGGGCTTAAAGTTGGCCTAACTCAGGCCTAACTCTCTGGAGACTGGCCTGGGAGTCGCGCACCAGACCTGCGCGCACGCGGCATGTACGTGTCCACGCGCATTGGGGGAAAGGGAGATTCATGCGTGAGCGTGCAGTGCGCGCTAACGTGGGGTGGCATATTAGGCAGGGGCGCGTGCGCGTACGGTGCGCGCACGCGTACATGAGATTGCGCCTGAGGCTTAGAATGGGCTTGAGGCACGCCCGACTCTCGGGTTCGTGGCCTAGATTGGTGGCAACACGCAAGGACGCGCGTGCGGTAAATGCGCGTCCGCGTACATTGACGAATTGTGAAATGGCGCGTCGGCGCGATGCATGCACTCGCGCAGATCGGGTTGGGCCTGGGGCCTAAAGCTAGCCCAGAAATGGCTTAACTCTCTGGGGTTTGGCTCAATCATTTGCAGCAGCAAATCGGCACGGACGTGGCAGGTGCGCGTCCGCGTGGGTCAGGTTGGGGTCAAGGCACAATGTTTGCCCAAGAGAGGCTCAACTCTCGGGAGTGTGGCTCGTGGTGCATGCGCACCGGGACGCGTACGCGTACGTTGTGCGCGCGCGTCCACGCCCTCTTTTTTGTTTTTTTTTTGTTTTTTTTTCTTTTTCGTTTCAGAAAAAAATTGCTGGGTGCTCCCCTTAGTGTTCACAACTCTTATTCACTCAACCATCATACAATTCCCAAAAATGCAATTTTTGATATTATTCATCTACTACTAAACACAACATGCACGTGACGAAGCTAACAATTAAGTTGTACAAACAAATTTGTATGAAGCATCTACCTACAATGGTAACTCAAATCACTTATTAAGTAAATTTAAAAGAGTGGAAAGAGTTTACCATGGTGGGGTGTCTCCCACCTAGCACTTTTAGTTTAAGTCCTTAAGTTGGACATTTTGAGAAGCCTATTGTCATGGTGGCTTGTGTTTGTACTCGTCCTTGAATCTCCAAGGATCTTTGCTTCTCAATTGGTTGACAGAATTTCCAACCATGTTCATCAAGCTTGGGCACAGTTCTACCCAAGATATGAGTCCCCATAGTTGGTTTTCACATAGCGAACCGGGATCCCATATCTTGTCTTCACACCCATCCGTTAGTTGAGTTTCATGGTTTTGTCGGATGAGCGGTTGACATAAAGGTGATTGACTCATAGAATTCTCTTTACTCCACCAATGCTTCCTCCTAGATCCGTATAAAGTAATCCTTGTCCCAGCATCATCCCTATACCTTGAGGCCTTGGCCTTGATAGGCTTAACACCCATTTTCCAACCACTACACAACTCGTTTTTACTTTTAATTCCACAAAGAGTTCTAAGTTGACCATCATTTTCAAGCAAACCATATTCAAGTGAGAGATTAAAGCTCAGGGATAGAGATTTTACCCACTTAAATGTTGTATTGGATGGTAATTTGGGGAGAGAGGCTTCCCCACACTTAGACCATCCAAGGTCCACTTTCTTGTGCTCCTCTTTAGTTGTTTCCACCTCTTCAAAATTCTCTTCACTTTCAACCTCATCCTCTTTGTTACGTGGCTTGGTGTTATCTTCAAGAACTTCTTCTTGTTTAATGAGAGGCGATTCAATTTTGGATAGAAATTCATTGATGAACAAGGTCATCTCTTGATCAACCTCTTCATATTCTTCAATTTCAATATACACCATGCCCTTCTCATCTTCCTTGGGAGGTCGTGCACACTCTTCTATAATTTCAACTCCATGTCCAACGGGTGAAGATTCCATTGTAGAGAGCAATTCATCTATGATTGAATCCATTTCTTGATAAACCTCTTCCAAGTCTCCAACGATGATATGTCTTGGAGATTGCGCACCCTCCTCAACATCAATATCAAGCTTCTTGGAAGAGTTCTCCATGATGCTACATTCCCATGGACTTTCAACATCTCCGAGATCTTCAACCACTTCTCCCCTTTCTTCAATGATCATAGGTTTCTCCAATTGTTCCAACACAAAATTTGACTCCTCCTTTTCCACCGAATTTTCCAATTTCTCCTTCATGCTTTGCTCTTCTTTTGACTTTTCACATGTGGTCACGGAAGTACCTTGAATATTCAAGCATTGGTGGGCTAAAGTGTGCACCACCTTAGTCAAGTTGGTCACGAACTCAAGTGTATCCCGTTTCATGGCCTCTTGTCCTTGAAGTAACAAAGTGAGAGAATCGTCTATTGGGGCTTGTGGTGGGTAGGAAGGTTTGTTGTTTTGGAGAGAGAGTTCATAATAGGAAGGTGGTTCTTTTTGGTAAGGTTGTGGAGATTGTGTGTATTGAGGTGGTTCTTGGGAGTGATCTTGATAGGGTGGTGGTTCTAAGGGCTCTTGCTCATAATGGTCATAAGAATATGGTAGGGGTGGTTGGTTATATGAGGGGTAGGGATCATAGAAGGTGCTTGGTATGGGAAGGCTTGTGAGAATGGTTGAGGTTCATGTCGAGGGTGAGAGTCGTAGGCATATGGTGGCGGTGCTTGGAAGTCACAAGGTGATTCACCATAGCCATTGGATTGGTATGCATCATAGAATGGCTCTTCTTCATAGTGCATTGGTGGAGGTTGTTGCCATGAGGATTGATCATATGCATATGGCTCCTCCCACCTTTGGTCATCCCATTCTTGATACACATCTTCATTATAGTCCTCATTTCCTACAACATGTTGATAGCCAAACTCATAGCCAAGGTGAGAATTCATGATAGCAAGAAGAAAATGAAAACAAAATCAAATAAGAAGCAAGAAAATTAAATCCTAAAACTAACAAGAGCTAACAAAAGCAAACATATTCACACTATTCACATATATACAATAACCAATAACATAACACCATTGCAATTCCCCGGCAACGGCGCCATTTTGATGAATGAATTTTTGATGGTATAGAATTTCACAAATGAATTCTCGTTGTAAAGTATAGTTTCTAAACCAAGCAATAATCCTTTCATAGAAAAAGTTGTTTGTCACTAGTACAAACCCCTAAAATTTATAAACCGAAGTATTGGACCTCGGGTCGTTCTCCCTAGGAATTACAACAAAGTGTCTTGTTATTAGTTACGAGTTATTTTGGGGTTTTGGATAAGAAGCATAAAAAGTAAATGGCAATGAAAATAAACTAACAACTATAAAAAGGCTCTTGGTAAGGTGTGAGAACTAGAAGTCCTATCCTAGTTATCCTTCTCAATTGTGATGAGAATTGTTCATTGCTACCACTTAGTTAACCCTTACTAATTAAAGGAAAGTCAAGTGGATGAATTGACTTGAGCCTCAAGTCCTAATCAACTCCTAAAGGAATGGCTAGCTTTAGTGCACTCCAAACCAATTAGCAATCTCTCCAATTATCAATCAACAAAGGAATTAGATAACTCAAGTGTCACCAATTACTCTACCTAGGCCAAGAGGAACAAAATCTACACTAAAACTAAAAGAGACATTTCAACAAACACATAGAGTGCAATAGAAGTAAACATTATTAATTGCAAGAATTAAAGGAATCTACAACTACAAAGGCAAGAGATCAACAATAGAAAAGCAAAGAAGAACAATTGTTATGAATTACCTCTTATTGAATTGAAAGAAAATAGAAGGAACAATAGTAGATCTACAACAAAATATAAGAACAACATAAAGGAAATTACAACTAAAGAATGGAAGAAGAATGAATGTAACAACAAAGAATTGAGATGTAGAAGTAGAAGAACATGAATCTAAATCTAGGTCTAAGAACTAAACCTAATCCTAATTCTAATTCTAGAGAGAAGTGAGAGCTTCTCTCTCTAAAACTCTAAACTAAAAGTGATTAGTGGTTGGGAATTTTTGATTAGTAAAAATGATGCCTTCCCCTTAATCCTTCATCCTTTTATTCCTTTCCCTTAGCAATTTGGCGCCAAAAATGGGTTCAGAAACCCTCTCAAATCGCCAGGCACGTGTTGCATTAGTGAGGTCATGTGCCCTCATCGACGCGTGCGCGCACGGTACGCGTGCGCGTCCCTGGCTAATTCTGCGATGTGCGCGCGAGCGCCTTGTGCGCGTGCGCGTGCATGGCTGACTTTGCTTCTTTGACTTTTTATGCTTCTCTCCACTTGTATGCTTCCTTCCTTGCTTCCTTTGATCCATGCCTAGCCTACTTCAATCCTGGAATTACTAGCAAACACATCAAGGCATCTTATGGAATCAAAGAAGAACTAGAATTCATTAAAATAAGGCTTAAAAAGCATGTTTTTACACTTAAGCACAAATATGGGAGAGATAACAAAATCATGCTAATTCCTAGGCTAATTGTGACAAAAGGTTATCAAGATGCTCTAAATTCAATACAAAACAAACCGTCAAATTGGGGTTTGTCACACTCACAACGATCTTCCATAAGTTGTAGTCAATGGATTGGATGAAGATCCTTATCCTTTCTTTCCAGTAGGAATAGTTCTTTCCGTTAAAGAAAGGTGGTCGGTTGTTTGACTGGCCTTCAGTGAGGATGTAGGCAACTGTGGTTGTGCCCAGATTGTTCGCCATTGGATCTTTGCTCCAAGCGGTTAAGCTTGATTCTTGAGACCTTAGCTCCTGATACCAATTGAAGGTTGTGGTAGGCTTAGAGAAGGGGGGTTGAATCTATGCCTTCCTTTTAAGTTGCTGTTATTACCCTTTTAAAACAAATTTGCAATTCTGATTCTGTTTGAACTCAGCAGCGGAAATTTATGAGACAATTTATTTTTGTCTCATGAATATCAGAAAACAGAACACAGCAGAGAAGAGAAAAGCTAACACCAGCAAGTATCCTGGTTCAGTTGCCTTGTGCTATGCAACCTACATCTAGTCTCCTCCACAACTATGGAAGAATTTCACTATAGTTAACAGTATTACATACACCAATAACACAGGATTGACCCAATCCTTTCACACTCAAGTTCTAACCTAACTTGACATTGGCTATGCTAATACCTAACTATACCTCTTAGTGCTGACCCAACTAAGAAAGGGATACCTTACAGGTACAAGATACAAGACACAAACATACCTAAAGAAATCTGAAAATAACTCTAGGCTTTTCTCTCAAGTGTATCACTCAGCCTTTTTCCACTCATGGCTTTTACTTGAGCTTTCTCACAATGCCTTTTCTCACAAGAAATTACAGAAAGATAAACATAGAAAAGTACATTACAATCTGTAAAACATGAAGGAGATTGACTTCATCAGCAGCCTCTTTGCTATGTGCAAAACCAGATTCGCAAACCTCAGATACAGTTCTTCAGTATTGGCTGAATGCTTCTTTGAAAG
Organism: Arachis hypogaea; assembly: GCF_003086295.3. Lineage (NCBI taxonomy): Eukaryota > Viridiplantae > Streptophyta > Magnoliopsida > Fabales > Fabaceae > Arachis > Arachis hypogaea. Next base: position 34,553,381 of record NC_092049.1, on the reverse strand, counting down.
AAAGCATTATCCAAGTAGAGGAACTTCTTAACAGAACACTGTTCTCACACTCTGGTTTTTTCTCCTTACTTTCTGAATGAACAACAAGCTTCATTTATCTCTTTACATGTTGCTTGGTTCTTCTTCCAAGGTCAACACCTTGAGCCTTGAGCTTCACCAACCCACTGTCTCATTTTTTCCCATTAATCCTCATAATGGAAACTTTGCTTCTAACCTTCCTTGGTTGAACGAAAGCCGCTTTAACAGCAGAAAAGATTTCTTCAATCGTAAACCCAGATCTGAACCCATGAGATACTTCTTGCTCCCCAAGAAACAATCTTGACCATTGATGTACAGTAGTGGTGAACAGAGATTACTTTCTTCATTTATCCCAAATTGGTTCCCAAGCTGTCTCCTTTTTGCTTGACCGAAGACATTTGACATCATATACAGATGTTTCCAATGGTAAAACCCTATCTCAGCCATTGAAAACCAACTTGGTCCCCAAGATACACTTGTGACCGTGGATACACAGCAGATTAGAGCAAAAATCAACTTTCCCTTGTAACCCATTTTTGGAATGGCAGAGTGTTGGGAAGAAGAGAAGAAAATGAGATGCATGTAGAAGGAAATGAAAATCACCTTTAACTTCTGACCTCTTCTTGATATAGATTGATGATGGGTGATTAGACTTCTATCATTTACTTAATCTTCTCTTTCTTGCTTCTTTAGTGAATAGCTTAGGGAAGAAGCTCTCTCTTTCTTTTTCTGAGTTCTGACCAAGAGGGGATAGGATAACGTTGCTTTTGGGTGAGAGCAAGGTGGAAGAGTTTGAATGAGAGAGGCAACGAACTGGGCTTGGATCGGATCTTTTTCGTTGAGTCCGTTGCCTTGTATTCTTTGTTTCTTTTGGGCTTCGTTTGCATTTTAGCCCACCAGCCTTATTTATATGTTTCTCTCATTCACTTGGGCTGCTGCTGCATTATATTTATTTTTGGCCTGCAACATATCATCATAAATAATCAGCAGCATATAATTATAAACAATTAATATTTAATTATTTATTTTGCCCAATAAAATAATGTTTGTCATCACTAATTAATTTAGTTAATTTTCTTAACTCAACACAAAGTATCTCCGAAGCCTCAACCGTTCTATCACCATTGATTTCTCATCTATCCAGTAATGTTCTATTTATCTGTTTTATATGCTTTTCGTGAAAAATTATAATTTCTATCTGCCTAATTAAGATCTGCAAGGTATCCACTGCTTACTCAAACCAACAATCTCTGTGGGATTGACCTTCACTCACTTGAGGTATTACTTGGATGACCCGATATACTTGCCGGTCTATCTGTGCGAATTCTGCGGAGCTAGTTTTGTGCACCAAGTTTTGGCACTGTTGCCTGGGATTGTTCGGATTCGACAAACTACCGGATTAGGTACTTTTTAATTTTGTTTGAGTCTTTTATTTTCTTTTTCGAAAAAATAAAAAATTTTTCAAAAATCTTTGTTTTTCCTTTTGATCTTTATCTTTTTGTTTGAGTCTTTGTTCTTGTTCTTGTTAAAGTTTTGAACTTTCTTGCTTTCTTCTCAAAAAATTTTCAAAAAAATGGTGTCTTTTGTTTGAGTCTGGTGCCAATTCTTTAGTTTGGTGTCCTTTGTGTGTTTTTTGTTTCCTTTGAATTTTCGAATTTGTTCTTTGTGTTCTTTCTTGGTGTTCAAGTTCTTATTTTGATCTTAAAATTTTTAAGTTTGGTGTCTTTTGGTGTTTTTCTTTTTGAATTTTCGAAAACTTAGTATTTTAGATCTAAAAATTTTAAGTTTGGTGTCTTTCAGTTGTTTTTCTCTTTCTTCATTAATTAAAAAAATCAAAAAATATCTTTTCTATCTTTATTCAAAATATTTTCAAAAATTTCAAATTATTATCTTATCTTATCTTAGTTTCAAGATTCAAATTTCAAAATCTTTTGTTTTCAAATCCTCTATCTTATCTCTTTATCTTTCTTTTTCAAAAAAAATCTTATCTTATCTTATTTCATATTCAAATTTTAAAACTCAATTTCAAATTTTATCTTTCCAAATCTTTTTCAAATCTTTATCATATCCTATCTTTTTCAACTTATTTTCAAATCTTTATCTTATCTTGTTTCAATTTCAAAATTCAAAAATAAAGATGTAAATCTGAGATCTTATTTCGGTTCGATACGTCCACCTGCGAGACTCACCTTTGGCTTCCGTCTCGGTAGGTGTATTCTTATACATTTTCCCAAAAGAACATTCATTCATTTCTTTCTTCCCCGTCGACCACATCAAATCTTTTTCAAATCTTTTCAATTTCTATCTTATCTTTTCTAATTTTAAATTTCAAAATTAAATCTTTTTCAAATCTCTTAACTTATTTTCAAATCTTTCTTAATTAGTTACTTGTTTTCTCTTTCTTGTTTTTCAAAACTTCATAACTGATTCTTCTCTCTTCTATTTTTGAAAACTTCTTGTTTCTTTCTCTCTCTTCTTTTTCGAAATTCATCATTCAATTTTCAAATCTTTTTAGTTAATTAGTTTTTATTTTCGAATTCATTTAATAAATAAAATAAAAACAAAAATATTTTAATTATAGTTTTTCTTTTCACTTCTTAATTTTTGAAATCTTTACCCCTTTTTATTCGAATTCTTCTCCTCTTCTCTCTATCTTCATTCTTCTTTCTTCTTCACATCTCACAGGGGGTCTTCTATTCTTGGACATAGAGCTCTCATTCTTCTTCTTTCTTGTTTTCTTTTTTTGTTTATGAGCAGGAACAGAGATAAAGAACCTCTCTTTGATCCTGATCCTGAACCTGAGAGGACCCTAAGAAAACGTTTACAGCAAGTTAAAGCATAACATTCCGGAGAAAACCTCACAGAGCTATTCAAACAAGAAGCTGAAAACACAGATATGGCAGCTGAGCCAAATAATGGAGGAGATGCAAGGAAGGTTCTTAGTGATTTCATTGCACCAACTTCTGACCTCTATGACAGAAGTATCTCTATACCTGCAATTAGAGCAAATAATTTTGAGATTAAGCCTCAGTTAGTCTCTCTAATGCAACAGAATTGCAAGTTTCATGGACTTCCACTGGAAGATCCACATCAGTTCTTATCTGAATTCTTGCAAATCTGTGATACTATTAAGACCAATAGAGTTGATCATGAGGTCTACAGACTTATGCTTTTTCCTTTTTCTGTTAGAGATAGGGCTAGGATGTGGTTAGATTCCCAACCTAAGAAAATCCTAGACTCTTGGGAAAAGTTGGTCAATGATTTTTTGGCCAAGTTCTTTCCACCTCAAAAGATGAGCAAGCTCAGGGTGGAAGTTCAAACCTTCAGACAAAAAGAGGGTGAATCCCTCTATGAGGCTTGGAAAAGATACAAGCAACTAATCAGGAGGTGTCCTCTTGACATGCTCTCAAAATGGTCTATCCTAGAAATTTTCTATGATGGCCTATCTGAGATATCCAAGATGTCCTTGGATCATTCTACTGGTGGATCACTCCACTTGAAGAAAATGCTTGAAGAGGCACAGAAACTCGTTGAAATGGTTGCAAATAACCAATTCATGTACACTTCTGAGAGGAACCCTATGAACAATGGGGTAGCTCAGAAGAATGGAGTCCTGGAAGTTGACACTCTGAATGCCATATTGGCTCAGAACAAGATATTGACTCAACAAGTCAATATGATCTCTCAGCACTTGATTGGAGTGCAAGCTGCAACTAGCAGCACGCATGACACCTCCCATGATGGAGATGCCTATGATCCAGATCAACCCATGATGGAAGAGGTGAATTACATGGGAGGACCCTATGGAAATACCTACAACTCCTCATGGAGGAATCATCCTAACCTCTCATGGAAGGATTAATAGAAGCCTCAGCAAGGCTTCAACAATAATCAAGGTGGAAGAACCCAGAATAGGTTCAACAACAGACCACCATTCCCATCTTCTCAGCAGAAGATGGAGACTCCTAAGCAGAGCCTTTCTGACTTAACAACCATAGTCTCTGAGCTCTCTAAGATTACTCACAGTTTCATAACAGAAACTAGGTCCTCCATCAGAAATCTGAAGGTACAAGTTGGTCAACTAAGCAAGAGAATCCCTGAGACCCCTCATAACACTCTTCCTAGTAACACTGAAGTAAACCCAAGAGAAGAGTGCAAGTCCATCACTGTAGAGACTGAGGCCAAATCTAAAGAGGATGCAATGGAGTTGAACGCCAGTAAGGAAGACCTTACTGGGCGTTCAACACCCACAAAAGCACCATTATTGGCGTTGAATGCCAATAAGGAAGACCTTACTGGGCGTTCAACGCCCAACAAGCCACCATCACTGGCGTTGAACGCCGGTAAGGAGCACCTTAATGGGCGTTCAACGCCCAAGGCAGCACAAGTGAAGCTATTCAAGCTGGGCGTTCAACCCCCAAAGAAACACAAGTCCTGGCATTGAATGCCACAATAGGGATAGTTGGCAACCCTATGCTCACTGAGAACTTCTCTATTGAAGAACTGATAGAACCCAAGGTTCATGTGGAGCCCATTGAAGTTCCCTTGAATGCTTGGTTGAAGATCATAGAATCTGCAGAGTACTCTTCCTCTAAAGAGGAAGAGGAAACCAGGGAAGAGCAAGTTGCTCAGTACCTAGGAATTCTGATGAAGCTAAATACCAAGTTGTTTGGCACAGAGCCATTGGAAGAAGAACCTCCAATGCTCACCACGGAACTCAATGCCTTGGTTCAGCAGAAACTATCTCAGAAGCTGCCGGATCCAAGACGCTTCCTGATTCCCTGCACCATAGGCACCATGACCTTTGATAACACTCTGTGTGACCTAGGGTCAAGCATAAACCTTATGCCACTCTTTGTAATGGAGAAGTTAGGAATCTTTGAGGTACAAGCTATAAGAATCTCACTAGAGATGGCAGACAGGTCAATGAAAAAGGCTTATGGTCGTGTAAAGGATGTCTTATTAAAGGTTGAGAACCTTTACATCCCTGCAGATTTCATAATCTTGGATAAGGAGAGGAAGAGGATGAATCCATCATCCTTGGAAGACCTTTCTTAGCCACTGCCAATGCCATCATTGATGCAGCAAAGGGATAGCTAATTCTACAGTTATGGAAGGACCACATTTTATTCAAGATGCCTAACCCTAACTCTCTCTGACAACAGAGAAACAGTTGTGCAATACTTAGTGTTTCGACCCTCTCTCTCAGTGTAAGGTTATGCAGAGTCCCTAGACACCAACTCTAAGTTTGGTGTTGGACAGCCATTATCAAGCACTGAGAACAAAGGTACTAAGAAGAAAGTACCTAAAGGCTGGAGGGATAAGAAAATCCCACTAAAGGCCTCTCACCTGACATGAGAGTTATCTTCACTGATAACCCAGTCATTCCACACACTGTGAACAAGATCCTGTCTCTAGAGCATGTGGAGCTCATCCATGAGAGCATAGGCAAGAAGTTCACTGTAAGGGACGAAATTCTGAGCCCCTATGCATCTCCGCAAGGAGCTAACAGTCAAGCTAGTGACGTTAAAGAAGCACTTGTTGGGAGGCAACCCATCAATAATTAATATCTTCTTATTTTTCTTTAAGTTTATTTAAGATATTTTAGTTTAATTTTCATATTCATTTAAGTTTGTAATCATGTGCAGTAGTTAGAGCAGAAACAAAAACAGTCAGAGCTAAAAACATAACACCATGGATGCAGAGACCTCGCTAGCGTTGAACGGCAGACAGGGAGCCTGAAGCTGGCGTTGAACGTCAGTCAGGAGGCAGAACCTGGTGTTCAATGCCCCAACAGAGGCATAGACCTGGCGTTGAATGCCAGGAAGGAGGTCCCTTAAGGGTGTTCAACGCCCAATGAGAGGCACATAGCTGGCGTTGAACGCCAGCCAGGAGCAAGAGCTGGGCGTTCAACGCCCACAAGGGGGCAGGGAACTTGAATTCCCTAGCCTCTCAGGATCAGTGGGTCTCACAAAATCTCCATCTACCCCACCTTCTTCTCTCTCTTACTTTCACTCTTTCCTACATACTCTTCCCTATAAACCCTAACCCAATCACATCCATATCACTTTCCAATACCATCATAACTCCCACCAACTCCCACCCACTTCAAATTCAAAATTTCCCACCCAATTCCCACCCATTCATTCGAACCCAACCTTTTCCACTCCTATAAATACCCCTTCTTCCTACCCTTCATTCACACTCTATTCTTACACTAAAGCCCTACCTGGCCGAATCCACTATCCCTCTCCTTCTCCTCCAGTCTCTTCTTATTCTACTATTTTCTTCTCTTTTCTTTCTATTTTGCTCGAGGACGAGCAAAGCATTTAAGTTTGGTGTTGGAAAGACCTTGCTTTTTACTTTCCATTTCCATTTATGGCACCTAAAGTTGGAGAATTCTCTAGAAAGAGGAAAGGGAAAGCAGTTGCTTCCACCTCTGAATCTTGGGAGATGGAGAGATTCATCACCAAAGCTCATCAATACCACTTCTATGAAGTAGGGGCAAAAAAAAAAGAGTGATTCCTGAAGTCCCCTTTTGGTTAAAAAAGAATGAGTTCTCGAAGATCCGAAGAGAAATCCAGAGGAGAAGTTGGGAAGTCCTAACCAATCCTATCCCAGAAGTTGGGATCTTGATGGTATAAGAGTTCTATGCCAATGAATAGGTCACGAAAAATCATGACACTAGTGTAAAACCAAGTCCCAAAAATTGGCATACCATGGTCCGAGGGCATCTCTTGGATTTCAGCCCAGAAAGTGTAAGGTTGTCGCTCCATTTTCCACTGATGCAAGGAGACCCACATCCTTACACTAGGAGAGTTAATTTTGTCTAGAGGTTGGACCAAGTCCTTTCAGACACTTGTGTGGAAGGAGCTCAATGGAAGAGGGATGCTCAAGGCAAGCCTATCTAACTGAGAAAGGCTTGACCTCAAGCCCGTAGCTAGAGGATGGTTGAAATTTATCCAACGCTCTATCATTCCTACTAGAAATCGGTCAAAAGTGACCATTGACAGAGCCATCATGATTCATTGCATCATGATTGGAAGTGAGGTGGAGGTACATGAGGTAATACCTCAAGAGTTGTACAAGAAAGTTGAAAAGCCTTTCCCCTTAGCAAGGTTGGCATTCTCCCACCTTATCTGTCATCTATGCAATTCAGCTGGAATTGTCATAGAAAGAGACATTCCTATTAAGGAGGACAAGCCCATCACCAAGAAGGGGATGGAGCAAATTAGAGAGTCAGCACATGGACCACAGCAAGAGCATGTGGAGCTACCTCAACAAGAAATCCCTGAGATGCCTCAAGAGATGCATTTTCCTCCTCAAGACTATTGGAACCAATTACACACTTCTTTAGGAGAATTAAGCTCCAGCATGAATCAACTAAGGATAGGACATCAAGAGCACTCCACCATCCTCCATGACATAAGAGAAGATCAAAGAGCCGTGAGGGAAGAACAACATAGGAAGGGGCGTGACATAGAGAAAATCAAGCACTCCATTGGATCCTCCAGAAGGAGTGGTAGCTGCCATCACTAAGGTGGATTCATTCCCTTTACTCCCCTGTTGTTCATGTTATTTTTCTATTTTCCATGTATTATGTTTCATTGTCTGTTTCTAAGTGCATGATCATCTGTCTTTATGTCTTAAAGCTATGAAATATTCCATGCATCTATCACCTTGCTTAAAAGAAAAATTTTATTTGAAAAAGAAAAGTAAAATGCATGAATTTCAAATTATATATTAAGAATAGTTCAATTATTTGATGTGGTGGCATTGCTTTTGTTTTCTGAATGTATGAATGAACAGTGCATATTTGATGTTGAAGTTAAGAATGTCGGTTCTTGAAAGAATAAAGATAAAAGTGAAGTATTATTGGTGATCTGAAAAAAATCCAAAAATTGATTCTTGAAGCAAGAAAAAGTAGCAAAAAAGCAATAAAAGAAATATATATATATATTATATATATGCAAGAAAAAAAAGAGAGATATAAAAAGCAAAAAAAAGCCAATAGCACTTTAAACAAAAAGGCAAGAGCAGAAAAAGTCAATAACTATTTAAACCAAAAGGCAAGAGCAAGGATCCAAGACTCTGAGCATCAATGGTTAGGAGGGCCTAAAAGAAATATCTTAGCCTAAACAGTTCAATTGAGCTACTTCCCTAACTATATGCTTGTGGTGTGAAGGTGTTAAGTGAAAAGATTGAGACTGAGCAGTTAAAGTCGTAGTCCAAAGCAAAGAGTGTGCTTAAGAACTCTGGACACCACTGGCTGGAAATTCTAGCAAAGCTAAATTACAATCTGAAAGGGTTCACCCAATTAAGTGTTTGTGGCATTTATGTATCCAGTGGTAATACTGGAAACAAAATGCTTAGGGTCACGGCCAAGACTCTAAAGAAACTGTGTTCAAGAATCAAAATGAACTTAACTAAGAGAATCAATAGTATCATCTGGATTCTAAGTTCCTAAATATGCCAACTATTCTGAGCTTCAATGGAAAGTGAGATGCCAAAACTGTTCAGAAGGAAAAAGCTACCAGTCCCACTCATCTAATTGAAAATGAGCATCATTGAGAACTCTTAAATTTAATGCATCCTTCTATTTCTTTTTATCCTACCTTGTTTTTGGTTACTTGGGGAAAAACAACAGTTTAAGTTGGGTGTTCTGATGAGCGGATATTTTATACGCTTTTTGGTATTGTTTTCATATAGTTTTCATTATGTTTTGTTTAAGTTTTATTAAGTTTTCATAGGTTTTAGTGCAAAATTCACATTTTTTGATTCTACTTTGAGTTTGTGTGTTTTATGGTGATTTCAGGTATTTTCTGGCTGAAATTGAAGAGCTTGAGCAAAAGTCTGATTCAGAAGCAGAGAAAGGACTGGAGATGCTGTCAGGATCTGACCTCCGTGCCCTCAAAGGAGCTTTTTTGGAGCTACAGAGATCCAAATGGAGTGCTCTCAATAGTTACGGAAAGATAACACCCAGATTTTCCAGAAATATATAATAGTTTATACTTTGCTTTGGAAATGAAGGCCCAAAACTGGCGTTCAATGCCAGCCACCAGCCCCATTCCTGGCGTCCAGCGCCGACAGGCGAGCAGCTGGCATCCAACGCCCAGGATGGAGTCCCTAGCCAGCGTTCAACGCCCCTAAGGGGTACTATCTCGTGGGAAACACTCAAACTCAGCCCAAACACTCACCAAGTAGGCCCCAGAAGTATATTTTTGCACCACAAGACTAGTTTATCTTATTTTCTGTAATCCTTAGTTACTAGACTAGTATAAATATAATAAAGATCACCATTGTTAAGGACTTTTGACTTTTAGATCTTTTCCCATTCGAATACTATTATGTACAGTATAAGTCACTAACCTCCTAAGGTTAAGGTTAGGAGCTCTGTTGAGTTTCATGGATCAATAATATTACTGTTTTCATTCAATATGTCTGATTCTATTCTCTTATGCAACCTCATTCTTCATCTTATGAATTGAGGGTGACCCGTGATAATCACCCTTGTTCTACATGGGTTGCGTCCGATTCCTGACCCAGATAGCGTTGAACTAAAGCTAGAGATTGCATTGCGGATTCCAATAGAGCATCTAGCAACTTTGGATATGTAATATATAACCCCGTTGATGATGGGTGCGTGAGGTCTCTGTGGCATTAAGGCTAGAGTAAGAGAAGTAGCACTTTTTGATCCGGAAGATCTGCCTGATCTGTGGCACCTTGAGTAGGATCGTGGAGGGGAGTGGATTGCTTAGAGCTTCATCTTCTGATACAGTGAGAAACCTAGAGGTGGCTTGATGAGAAGACATGAGTCATCTCAACATGGTGGATTGCAGCAGTGGAGGAGGTTAACTTGATGAGAGGACATGAGTTAATTACTTACGACTGTGATGAGCGGATAATTTATACGCTTTTTGGCATTGTTTTTAGTATGTTTTTAGTAGGATCTAGTTACTTTTAGGGATGTTTTTATTAGTTTTTATGTTGAATTCACATTTCTGGACTTTACTATGAGTTTGTGTGTTTTTCTGTGATTTCAGGTATTTTCTGGCTGAAATTGAGGGACTTGAGCAAAAATCAGATTCAGAGGTTGAAGAAGGACTGCTGATGCTGTTGGATTCTGACCTCTTTGCACTCAAAGTGGATTTTCTCGAGCTACAAAACTCAAAATGATGCGCTTCCAATTGCGTTGGAAAGTAGACATCCAGGGCTTTCCAGAAATATATAATAGTCCATACTGTGGTCGAGTTTAGACGACGCAAAATGGCGTTGAACGCCAGTTCTACGCTGTAGTCTGGAGTTAAACGCCAGAAACACGTCACGTACCAGAGTTGAACGCCAGAAACACGTTACAACCTGGCGTTCAACTCCAGAAAGAGCCTCTGCACGTGTAACATTCAAGCTCAGCCCAAGAACACACCAAGTGGGCCCCGGAAGTGGATTTATGCATCAATTACTTACTTTTGTAAACCCTAGTAACTAGTTTAGTATAAATAGGACTTTTTACTATTGTATTAGAATCTTCGGATCATCTTATGATTTTTAGTTCATCTTAGGATCATATTGATCACGTTTGGGGGCTGGCCATTCGGCCATGCCTGGACCTTATCACTTATGTATTTTCAACGGTAGAGTTTCTACACACCATAGATTAAGGTGTGGAGCTCTGTTGTTCCTCACGAATTAATGCAAAGTACTACTGTTTCTCAATTCAATTCAACTTATTCCGCTTCTAAGATATTCATTCGCATTTCAATATGAATGTGATGAACGTGACAATCATCATCATTCCCCCACGAACGCGTGCCTGACAACCACTTCCGTTCCACCTTAGATTGGATGATTATCTCTTGGATCTCTTAATCAGAATCTTCGTGGTATAAGCTAGATTGATGGCGGCATTCATGAGAATCCGGAAAGTCTAAACCTTGTCTGTGGTATTCCGAGTAGGATTTAGGGATTGAATGATTGTGACGAACTTCAAACTCGCGAGTGCTGGGCGTAGTGACAGACGCAAAAGGATAGTAAATCCTATTCCAGTATGATCGAGAACCTCCAGATGATTAGCTATGTAGTGACAGCACATCGGACTATTTTCACAGAGAGGATGGGATGTAGCCATTGACAACGGTGATGCCTCCAGATGATTAGCCATGCAGTGACAGCGCATCGGACCATTTTCACAGAGAGGATAAGATGTAGCCATTGACGAGGGTGATGCCCTTACATAAAGTTTGCCATGGAATGGAGTAAGACTGATTCGATGAAGACAGTGGGAAAGCAGAGATTCAGAGAAACGCAAGCATCTCTATACGCTTATCTGAAATTCTCACCAATGAATTACATAAGTATTTCTATCTTTATTTTCTGTTTATTTATTATTATTATTCGAAAACTCTATATCCATTTGATATCCGCCTGACTGAGATTTACAAGGTGACCATAGCTTGCTTCATACCAACAATCTCCGTGGGATCGACCCATACTCACGTAAGGTTTTATTACTTGGACGACCCAGTGCACTTGCTGGTTAGTTGTGCGAAGTTGTGAAGTTATGTTTGGACCATGGTATTGTGCACCAGTTATTGGCGCCATGCCAGGGAGAGAACGAACAACAAATTTTACAACCTCAGAGTAACAATTTCGCATACCAAGTTTTTGGTGTCGTTGCCGGGGATTGTTCGAGTTTGGACAACTGACGGTTCATCTTGTTGCTCAGATTAGGTAATTTTCTTCTTATTTTGTTTTCAAAAAGTTTTCAAAAATTTTTCAAAAATATTTTCTTCTTTTTCGTTTTTCCCAACTAATATTCGAAAAAAAAAAATTTTTTATTTATGTTCTTCAGAATTTTTAAGAATGAATTCTAGTGTTTCATGAAGCATGTTGAAGCCTGGCTGGCTGTAAAGCCATGTCTAAATTTTTTTGGACTGGGGCTTCCAACCCAACATTATCAAGAGCAAGCTAGTTGTTGCTAATCCATCAGCTGCTGTATGCTTGATTTGTCACTTAAAGCTTGGCTGGCCATTGGCCATGTCTAGTGTTTTGGACCGGAGTTTTCATTGAAAACTTGGCTGGCTAGTGAGCCATGTCTAATTCCTGGACTGAAGCTTTAGACTAAGAATGCAAGATTCCTGGAATTCATATTAAAAATTTTGGAATCCTTATTTTTCTTTTTCAAATTAATTTTCAAAAAATACAAGAAAAATCATAAAATCATAAAAATAAAAAATTATTTTGTGTTTCTTGTTTGAGTCTTGAGTCAATTTTAAGTTTGGTGTCAATTGCATGTTTTAAAGTTTGCATAAAATTTTCGAAAAATTCATGCATTCATAGTGTTCTTCATGATCTTCAAGTTGTTCTTGGTAAGTCTTCTTGTTTGATCTTGATGTTTTCTTGTTTTGTGTCTTTTCTTGTTTTTTATGTGCATTTTTGCATTCATAGTGTCTGAACATGAAAGATTTCTAATTTTGGTGTCTTGCATGTTTTCTTTGCATATAAGATTTTCAAAAAATAAGTTCTTGATGTTCATCATGATCTTCAAAGTGTTCTTGGTGTTCATTTTGACATTCATAGCATTCTTGCATGCATTCATTGTTTTGATCCAAAATTTTCATGCATTGCATCATTTTTCATGTTTTTCTCTCTCATCATTAAAAATTCAAAAATAAAAAAAATATCTTTCCTTTTTTTCTCTCATAAATTTCGAAAATTTGGATTGACTTTTTCAAAAGTTTTTAAAATCTAGTTGTTTCTTATGAGTCAAATCAAATTTTCAATTTAAAAATCTTATCTTTTTCAAAATCTTTTTCAAAAATCAAATCTTTTTCATTTTTCTTATTTATTTTAGAAAATCTTAAAAATATTTTTCAAAAATCTTTTTCTTAACTTTATATCATATTTTCGAAAATATCATCAACAATTAATGTTTTGATTCAAACTTTAAATTCTAGAATCATATCTTGTGATTTCTTGTGAGTCAAGTCATTAATTATGATTTTAAAAAAAAATCAAATTTTTTTCAAAACTAATTATAATCATATCTTCCTATCATATCTTTTTTTTTTAAATCTTATCTTTTTCAAAAATTTAATTTTCAAATATCTTTTCTAACTTCTTATCTTCTTATCTTTTCAAAATTGATTTTCAAATCTTTTTCAACTAACTAATTGACTTTTTTTTTGTTTCTTATCTTTTTCAAAACTACCTAACTAACTAACCCTCTCTAATTTTCGAAAATACCTCCCTCTTTTTCAAAAATTCTTTTTAATTAATTAATTGTTTTCAATTTTTAATTTTAATTTTATTTCATTCCTAATTTTCAAAAATTACTAACCTTTTTCAAAAACTATTTTCAAAATTTAACTTTAAATTTTAATTTTTAATTTTCGAAACTCCTTCTCTCTCATCTCCTTCTATTTATTTATTCATCTACTAACACTTCATCTCACCCAAATTCGAACCCCCTCTTCCATCTGTGTTCGAATTTTCTCTTCTTCCCTTCTTTACATTACATTCTTTTCTTCTTCTACTCACACAGGGGAACCTCTATACCTGGGTAAAAAGGATTCCTATTATTATTATTTTTCTGTTCCCTCTTTTTCATATGAGCAGGAGCAAGGACAAGAACATTCTTGTTGAAGTAGACCTTGAACCTGAAAGGACTCTGAAGAGGAAACTAAGAGAAGCTAAAATACAACAATCCAAAGATAACCTTACAGAAATTTTCGAACAGGAAGAGGAGATGGCAGCCGAAAATAATAATAATGCAAGGAGGATGCTTGGTGACTTTACTGCACCTAATTCCAATTTACATGGAAGAAGCATCTCCATCCCTACCATTGGAGCAAATAATTTTGAGCTGAAACCTCAATTAGTTTCTCTGATGCAACAAAACTGCAAGTTTCATGGACTTCCATCTGAATATCCTTTTCAGTTCTTAACTGAATTCTTACAGATCTGTGATAATGTTAAGACTAATGGAGTAGATCCTGAAGTCTACAGGCTCATGCTTTTCCCGTTTGTTGTAAGAGACAGAGCTAGAGTGTGGTTGGACTCTCAACCCAAAGATAGCCTGAACTCTTGGGATAAGCTAGTCACGGCTTTCTTAGCCAAGTTCTTTCCTCCTCAAAAGCTGAGTAAGCTTAGAGTGGATGTTCAAACCTTCAGACAAAAGGAAGGTGAATCCCTCTATGAAGCTTGGGAGAGATACAAGTAACTGACCAAAAAGTGTCCTTCTGACATGCTTTCAGAATGAACCATCCTGGATATATTCTATGATGGTCTGTCTGAATTAGCTAAAATGTCATTGGATACTTCTGCAGGTGGATCCATTCACCTAAAGAAAACGCCTACAGAAGCTCAAGAACTCATTGACATGGTTGCTAATAACCAGTTCATGTACACTTCTGAGAGGAATCCTATGAGTAATGGGACGCCTCAAAAGAAGGGAGTTCTTGAAATTGATACTCTGAATGCCATATTGGCTCAGAACAAAATATTGACTCAGCAAATCAATATGATTTCTCAGAGTCTGAATGGAATGCAAGCTGCATCCAATAGTACTCAAGAGGCATCTTCTGAAGAAGAAGCTTATGATCCTGAAAACCCTGCAATAGCAGAGGTGAATTACATGGGTGAACCATATGGAAACACCTATAATCCCTCATGGAGAAATCACCCAAATCTCTCATGGAAGGATCAACAAAAGCCTCAACAAGGCTTTAATAATGGTGGAAGAAATAGGTTTAGCAACAGCAAGCCTTTTCCATCATCCACTCAGCAACAGACAGAGAACTCTGAACAAAATACCTCTAATTTAGCAAACTTAGTCTCTGATCTATCTAAGGCCACTCTGAGTTTCATGAATGAAACAAGATCCTCCATTAGAAATTTGGAGGCACAAGTGGGCCAGCTGAGTAAGAAGATCACTGAAATTCCTCCCAGTGCTCTCCTAAGCAATACAGAAGAAAATCCAAAAGGAGAGTGCAAGGCCATTGAATTGACCATCATGGCCGAACCCACAAGAGAGGAGGAGGACGTGAATCCCAAGGAGGAAGACCTCCTGGGACGTCCAGTGATCAACAAGGAGTTTCCCTTTGAGGAACCAAAGGACTCTGAGGCTCATCTAGAGACCATAGAGATTCCATGGAACCTCCTTACGCTCTTCATGAGTTCTGATGAGTATTCTTCTTCTGAAGAGAATGAGGATGTTACTGAAGAGCAAGTTGCCAAGTTCCTTGGTGCAATCATGAAGCTGAATGCCAATTTATTTGGTAAAGAGACTTGGGGAGATGAACCTCCCCTGTTCACCAATGAACTAAATGCATTGGATCAACTGAGATTGCCTCAGAAGAAACAGGATCCTGGAAAGTTCCTAATACCTTGTACCATAGGCACCATGACCTTTGAGAAGGCTCTATGTGATCTTGGGTCAGGAATAAACCTCATGCCACTCTCTGTAATGGAGAAACTGGGAATCTTTGAGGTACAAGCTGCTAAAATCTCATTAGAGATGGCAGACAATTCCAGAAAACAGGCTTATGGACAAGTAGAGGACATATTAGTAAAGGTTGAAGGCCTTTACATCCCTGCTGATTTCATAATCCTAGATACTGGAAAGGATGAGGATGAATCCATCATCCTTGGAAGACCCTTTCTAGCCACAGCAAGAGCTGTGATTGATGTTAACAGAGGTAAACTAGTCTTTCAATTGAATGAGGACTCCCTTGAGTTTAAAACTCAAGGACATCCTTCTGTAAACATGGAAAAGAGGCACAGTAAGCTTCTCTCAAAACAGAGTCAACCAGAGCCCCCACAGTCAAACTCTAAGTTTAGTGTTGGGGAGTCTCAACAATACTCTGAACATCTGTGAGGCTCCATGAGAGCCCACTGTCAAGCTATTGACATTAAAGAAGCGCTTGTTGGGAGGCAACCCAATTTTTATTTATCTAATTTTATTTTTATTTTTGTTGTTCTTTCATGTTTTATTAGGTTCATGATCATGTGGAGTCACAAAATAAATAGAAAAATCAAAAACAGAATCAAAAATAGCAGAAGAAAAATCACACCCTGGAGGAAGGACTTACTGGCGTTTAAACGCCAGTAAGGAGCATCTGGCTGGCGTTCAACGCCAGAACAGAGCATGGATCTGGCGTTGAACGCCAGAAACAAGCAGCATTCTGGCGTTCAGACGCCAGAAATGCACACTGAGGAAAGCTGGCGCTGAACGCCAGAAACAAGCATAGAACTGGCGTTCAACGCTAGAAACATGCTGCAGATGGGCACTGAACGCCCAAAACAAGCATCAATTCGGCGTTTAAACGCCAGAATTTCATGCAAAGGCATTTTACATGCCTAATTGGTACATGGATGCAATTCCTTGACACCTCAGGATCTGTGGACCCCACAGGATCCCCACATACCTCCACTCACCTTACCTCATCATAATCCTATATCACTCTTTCCCAAGAACCCTTCACCACTCACATCCATTACTCCTCCAAAACCATCATACACCCACCTACACCCACCCACTCAAATTCAAACCATCAACTCACCTCCATATCTTCTTCTTCTACTACTATTCTTTCTTCTTTTGCTCGAGGGCGAGCAATATTCTAAGTTTGGTGTGGTAAAAGCATAGCTTTTTTGTTTTTCCATAACCATTGATGGCACCTAAGGCCAGAGAAACCTCTAGAAAGAGAAAAGAGAAGACAAAAGCTTCCACCTCCAAGTCATAGGAGATGGAGAGATTCATCTCAAGGGTCTATAGCTCAGTGGTAGAACATTTGACTGCAAATCAAGAGATCCCTGAGATACCTCAGGGGATACATTTTCCTCCACACAATTATAGGGAGCAATTAAGGGTGGAACATCAAGAGCACTCCATCATCCTTCATGAAATTAGAGAAGATCAAAAAGCAATGAGGGAGGAGCAACAAAGACAAGGAAGAGACATAGAAGAGCTCAAGGACATCATTGGTTCCTCAAGAAGAAAACGCTACCATCACTAAGGTGGACTCATTCCTTGTTCTTAAATTCTCTGTTTTTCGTTTTCTTTATGTTAAGTGTTTATCCATGTTTGTGTGTTATTACATGATCATTAGTATTTAGTAACTTTGTCTTAAAGTTATGAATGTCCTATGAATCCATCACCTCTCTTAAATGAAAAATGTTTTAATTCAAAAGAACAAGAAGTACATGAGTTTCGAATTTATCCTTGAACTTAGTTTAATTATATTGATGTGGTGACAATACTTTTTGTTTTCTGAATGAATGCTTGAACAGTGCATATGTCTTTTGAAGTTGTTGTTTAAGAATGTTAAATATGTTGGCTCTTGAAAGAATGATGACAAGGAGACATGTTATTTGATAATCTGAAAAATCATAAAAGTGATTCTTGAAGCAAGAAAAAGCAGTGAATACAAAGCTTGCAGAAAAAAAATTGGCGAAAAAAAAAATAAATAGAAAAAGAAAAAGCAAGCAGAAAAAGCCAAAAGCTCTTAAAACCAAAAGGCAAGAGCAAAAAGCCAATAACCCTTAAAACCAAAAGGCAAGGGTAAATAAAAAGGATCCCAAGACTTT
Source organism: Arachis hypogaea (assembly GCF_003086295.3). Classification (NCBI taxonomy): domain Eukaryota; kingdom Viridiplantae; phylum Streptophyta; class Magnoliopsida; order Fabales; family Fabaceae; genus Arachis; species Arachis hypogaea. Next base: position 34,535,777 of record NC_092049.1, on the reverse strand, counting down.
GAGCATCAGTGGATAGGAGGGCCTAAAGGAATAAAATCCCGGCCTAAGCGGCTAAACCAAGCTGTCCCTAACCATGTGCTTGTGGCGTGAAGGTGTCAAGTGAAAACTTGAGACTGAGCGGTTAAAGTCAAGGTCCAAAGCAAAAAAAGAGTGTACTTAAGAACCCTGGACACCTCTAATTGGGGACTTTAGCAAAGCTGAGTCACAATCTGAAAAGGTTCACCCAGTTATGTGTCTGTGGCATTTATGTATCCGGTGGTAATACTGGAAAACAAAGTGCTTAGGGCCACGGCCAAGACTCATAAAGTAGCTGTGTTCAAGAATCAACATACTAAACTAGGAGAATCAATAACACTATCTGAACTCTGAGTTCCTATAGATGCCAATCATTCTGAACCTCAATGGATAAAGTGAGATGCCAAAACTATTCAAGAGGCAAAAAGCTACAAGTCCCGCTCATCTGATTGGAGCTATGTTTCATTGATAGTTTGGAATTTATAGTATATTCTCTTATTTTTATCCTATTTGATTTTCAGTTGCTTGGGGACAAGCAACAATTTAAGTTTGGTGTTATGATGAGCGGATAATTTATACGCTTTTTGGCATTGTTTTTAGTATGTTTTTAGTAGGATCTAGTTACTTTTAGGGATGTTTTTATTAGTTTTTATGTTAAATTCACATTTCTGGACTTTACTATGAGTTTGTGTGTTTTTCTGTGATTTCAGGTATTTTCTGGCTGAAATTGAGGGACTTGAGCAAAAATCAGATTCAGAGGTTGAAGAAGGACTGCTGATGCTGTTGGATTCTAACCTCCCTGCACTCAAAGTAGATTTTCTGGAGCTACAGAACTCAAAATGGCACGCTTCCAATTGCGTTGGAAAGTAGACATCTAGGGCTTTCCAGCAATATATAATAGTTCATACTGTGGCTGAGTTTAGACGATGCAAAAGGGCGTTGAACGCCAGTTCTACGCTGCAGTCTGGAGTTAAACGCCAGAAACACGTCACGAACCAAAGTTGAACGCCAGAAACACGTTACAACCTGGCGTTCAACTCCAGAAAGAGCCTCTGCACGTGTAACATTCAAGCTCAGCCCAAGCACATACCAAGTGGGCCCCGGAAGTGGATTTATGCATTAATTAATTACTTCTGTAAACCCTAGTAACTAGTTTAGTATAAATAGGACTTTTTACTATTGTATTAGAATCTTCGGATCATCTTATGATTTTTAGTTCATCTTAGGATCATATTGATCACGTTTGGGGGCTGGCCATTCGGCCATGCCTGGACCTTATCACTTATGTATTTTCAACGGTAGAGTTTCTACACACCATAGATTAAGGTGTGGAGCTCTGCTGTTCCTCACGAATTAATGCAAAGTACTACTATTTTTCTATTCAATTCAACTTATCCGCTTCTAAGATATTCATTCGCATTTCAATATGAATGTGATGAACATGACAATCATCATCATTCCCCCACGAACGCGTGCCTGACAACCACTTCCGTTCCACCTTAGATTGGATGATTATCTCTTGGATCTCTTAATCAGAATCTTCATGGTATAAGCTAGATTGATGGCGGTATTCATGAGAATCCGGAAAGTCTAAACCTTGTCTGTGGTATTCCGAGTAGGATTTAGGGATTGAATGACTGTGACGAACTTCAAACTCGCGAGTGCTGGGCGTAGTGACAGACGCAAAAGGATAGTAAATCCTATTCCAGTATGATCGAGAACCTCCAGATGATTAGCCATGCAGTGACAGCGCATCGGACCATTTTCACAGAGAGGATGTGATGTAGCCATTGACAACGGTGATGCCTCCAGATGATTAGCCATGCAGTGACAGTGCATCGGACCATTTTCACAGAGAGGATGAGATGTAGCCATTGACGACGATGATGCCCTTACATAAAGTTTGCCATGGAATGGAGTAAGATTGATTGGATGAAGACAGCGGGAAAGCAGAGATTCAGAGGAACGCAAGCATCTCTATACGCTTATCTGAAATTCTCACCAATGAATTACATAAGTATTTCTATCTTTATTTTCTGTTTATTTATTATTATTATTCGAAAACTCCATAACCATTTGATATCCGCCTGACTGAAATTTACAAGGTGACCATAGCTTGCTTCATACCAACAATCTCCATGGGATCGACCTTTACTCACGTAAGGTTTTATTACTTGGACGACCCAGTGCACTTGCTGGTTAGTTGTGCGAAGTTGTGAAGTTATGTTTGAAGAAGACAATAAGAAAAGTTAATCCAAAAAGACAAAGTATCTCCGAAGCCTCAACCGTTCTATCACCATTGATTTCTCATCTATCCGGTAATGTTCTATTTATTTGTTTTGTATGCTTTTCGTGACAAACTATAATTTCTATCCGCCTAACTAAGATCTGCAAGGTAAACATTGCTCGTTCAAACCAATAATCTCTGTGGGATTGACTCTCACTCACCTGAGGTATTAATTGGACAACCCGGTATACTTGCCGGTCTATCTGTGCGAATTCTGCGGAGCTAGTTTCGTGCACCATGGTGCATTGGAAGTTTCTACCATTGCTCTGTAACTTCGCTGGGATCATACAATTTAGTTGGGGATCGGCATGCCTGGCACACCTGTATAGAGCATTGTGTAGGACATCTCGTGTCGACTGTAAGGAGATTGATCGTCCACTAACACTGTTGCTTACCTGGGCTTGGATCTGTCTACCATTTCTTGCGCTGATTCCTGACAATCCTCGACTGTTTTCGATTGCAAATAGGTAAATATAATTATTATCTGCTTTGAAAAAGTGTAGCATGTTGTATTTTAAATTTGATTGAAAAAAGTTAATTAACGGATCGTCTGATGTCAGGTGGCCTAACCGGGAGCGTGCTAATCGGCCTTACAGATTTCATTCTCTTGCTCACTTTAGGAGGACGTTGGATGATCTGCAAGAAGGACAGGTATATTGTAATAAATAAGTATCTGTTTTTATTTATCCGTATTATTATTTAGTGTGTAATCTTCCTTTACTTTCAATGTGTACAGTTTGTTTGGAAGGCTTATGCAATTGGTCACATTGAACCAGACGTGATTTCTTTTGACATCCGTCAGCATTCGGTTATATAGAGTGCCATGGCTCCACTGACATCTTTCGAATGCGTTGAGAGGAATGCATCTGATAGATTGAAAAGACAATTTGGTTTGACACAGGGCGTTTCTCATCAATAGCAGGATCTAGGTGAAGCACACAGCAAAGTTCTGACAGGATCCAAGAATCAAGATTGGTCTGGAATCCACTCTTTTTGGGTGATGCATTGGACAAATTGGTATAGTCATGTTCTTGTTGAGCCCTTGGTGCTTTCACAGCATCCTTTGGAAATTTATGTAAGACCCACGACTTTTGAAAAGTCTTATTATGAACTAATTTCATATTATATATTTATTTACAGTTTTAATTTCAGAAATTATTTATTAAAGATGATTAAAGACAGTTTTAATTAATTGAATTTGAAATAAATTAATATTTTTATCTAAACTCTATAATTATGGATTATTTTTTATTTACAATTTAAAATTTTAAAAATTCAAAAATAATGAGGTTTGGCTATTTAAATTAGGATTTTATCTAATTTTATAATTATTGAGTTATTTTCTATATTTAAATTATAAAGTTAGTAGTTGTCAAATAATAAGAATTTTATATGATTTAATTTAAATACTCTATAATTTTATAATTCAATACTTCAACTTTTAGGAATAAAGAAAATTAATTATATTATCTTATATTTTCAGTTAAAGTATTTGATTGAAAACCAATTAGTATTTTGATACAACAAATAATGTTTTAAAGTAATTTTAAGGATTTAATTAGATTTCAACTTAAATCCCAAAATTTCCAAATTGAAACTCTAATCCTAATTACACTCAAACACACTCCCCCTCACCTAAGTGAAACCCTAGCCGCCACCCCCCATCAGCAACCAAAAACAAAACACAAACAAACACACACACCCAACAAAAGAAAGAAGAAAGAAAAGAAAGGGAAGAAAGGAGAGGGAGCCGCGGGAAGAAGGGAAGGGGGAAGGAGGAATTCGCCGACCAGTCGTGCCTTGCCATCGCGCCAGCTCCTCGCCGCCGTGCTGCATCGCCGTCCAAGGAAGGAGGAAGGCCGCCGCTGCTGTCCAGCCCGCGCCGTCGTCACTGTCGAGGTCTTCATCGTCGCCGTCCATGGAGGTTCGCGAACAGAGGGGAGACGCGCCGTTCTACCTAGAGCCGCCGCGGGAAGGGTCGTCGCCGTCAAGCCCAGCCACCATCGCCGCCGTTCATGCCTCCGTTTCGCACCGCCAGATCTGTCGGTGTCGTTGGGAGAGAAACAGAACGCGCATGGAGAGAGAAGGGGGTTGCAGGGTGGTTTCGTCGCCGTTGAAACTCTGTTGCTGCTGTCATGGCCCCCGCGCCTCTGCCGCCAAGAACCACCATTGTCGGTAAGGGGTTTTAAGTTGGTTTCTATTCTTTTGGGTTCCGAGAAGATTTTTGACACTGCATGGTTATTACAGTCACCGTCACTGGGAGTTTCGCTCGCCGCTGTCGCTCGAGGTTATTGTTGGAGCTACTGTCGGGTCGATTCAGAGTTTCGATCACTTCGTTTTGTCATTACAGTAAGTATTTACCGTTTCAAATTTTTGGAGGACTTAAATCGGACAGTCCGATTAAAATTACGACGCACCAAAAAAATTTGTATGCATAAAATTGGTGAGTCCGATTTCCTTATCCAAAAACATGTTTGTTTTGCAGGCTAGAAATCGGTGGGTCCAAATTCTTTGGCAAAAAAAAAAATTCCTCTTGTATGCATGAAATCGTTGGGTCTGATTTCCTAGCAAAAAAATATTTGCCCAACATAAATTGGACGGTTCCGATTTGTATTTCTCTCTCTCCTCAAAGAAATCAGACTATTCAATTTCTTTTCCATCGGCTAACCGCCTTCACACGCACCAAAGTGTCATATCCAAAAAAATAAGCCAAATTTAACTCCACTTACAACTGAGTTCTTTTTCGTCGTTAATTGGACTTTTTCGAGAAACTAATGCTAATAACTTTTTCTCTAGAAGAGTTTTATTTTGTAGACCAATAAATGGAAGCAGTTTTAGTAATATAGGATGACTAATTGTCAATGCAACCGGAGGCTTCCAAGATTGGCACACAGGCGAATGGTCTGAACTAGCAAGGGCAGTTGTAGTGCAACGACCACCACCAGAACCGTCGAATTTGAACTCGCATAAAGTAGTATTGGATCTAATACCCGACACCGGTGACTCGAGCAATACTGTGGAACTTGTGATGCGTGAACCGCGGCGGCATCATCACAGAGAGGCAGCAAGCAGACGTGCCTGGTTTGTTTTTCCGATCGCGGCTAAGTCACCACTCCTCACAGTGGCGGTATTTTCTTGGGATCGCAAAGAGGAGGCCCAAACCATGAAGGAGCAAGAGGAAGTGGCAGTTTCAAGCGTAGGTATGGCTAAAAGTGGCGGTCGACAGCGGGAATTGAAGGGCGTTCCTCCTATCTCCCTGTTCAGCTGCATGGATGAGCAATGGACGGAGAATGAGCGAACAGCTGCACTTTTCAAAAGGACGACAAATAAAACAGATTCTTAGAAACACCTGTTATCTTTAATGGGTCAATGGCAAACCCAAATCGACCAGCTTGAAGTTAGCAACATTTTTTTTGTTAATGGACCAAAATTTATCGACAATTTTTGCTGAAGGCATATTGAGGTCAATTAAGGGTTATTTATTTGAATTTTGGAGGGGGAGGCAGAACCAACAAGAAGTATAATATACTTTAATTGGATATTATTTCAAACTTTGGAATTATGAAGAGAATTTTGTATTATATGTAGAAGGATATAAAATAATTATTTTAAAAATTAAAATTACTTAATTTTTAATTTTTTTTAGTAATTATAATTAGGAGTAATTTTACTTAGAATTTAAAGAGTGTTTTTTTACCAACCTTAAAGACAATATTACTCCTATCAAAATATCCTTGTTCTCAAAATTGATATAAAAAAAAAAAAAAAAAACTGACATACACTCACTTATTACAAAACATACATGATGACTACTCCACCAAGACGTTGCATGCAAATTCATTTCATTTCATTAATTACTAATAAAGCGTCGTTGTGCGTGGGCCTAGACCCTGTACGGAAATTGGAAAGGGATTAGTGAAACATATAAAATATAGATTTGGATTCTCTATATTTTGAATTTTATTTTAGAGAGTAAAGTATAATTTTTTATTTTTAAATAGTTTTTCTTTCATATTTATTTTTGGTCTTACTTATGAAATAAATAGTGAGAGATCACACTTTACCCTCTAAAATGAGAATTTAAAATTTAGAGAATCCAAATTCATAAAATATATGACTAATATTAGGTAGTTAATTTTTTTAATCAAATATTAACTTTTTTTAAGAAAAAATATTTTGTTTATTTTGATTCTAGATTTTACAATATAAATTCTCATCCTACATTCTAAATTATAAAGCTTAAATTCTAAAGTTAACCAGTATTGATGGAGTAAAAATTGATTCTATATACAGATTTCACCATTACATTTTGTACTTATTAGTGGTTACATCTACAACAAACCAAATGTGATGTCTTCACATTTTTTACATTTCCATTAAAACAAATGGGATGATTTTATAAATTTATTATTCGAGAAATATTTATGGCCGAAGGAGCTGAGGTTTAATTATCCAGTTTGAATATAATTGTTTTTATAGAAAAGAAATAGTTAATCAATATTATTTATCATTATATGGTTAGTAACTGAAGGAACTTGTTAAAATGTTTTAAGTAGTAAATTTTCAATGAATTAAGAAATTAGAAGTTTTAAAGAAAAGTTTTCCTTAAAAATTTGTCACTTTTCAAATGTCAACAAGTGTATTGAATATTTGTTAGCGAAGCTCAAACTAGCAGAAAAAACAAAGGGAGAGAAACAAAAACAAGTCGGCAAAGGCTACTAAGCTAAGGCCTGCATAGACTATATCAATATGTATATATATATATATATATATAGTGTAGGTTACAGGGGAGAAAAGAATCAAAAGATAGAGCTCAGTTAACACTTAACAAGACAACATTCATCAACAGGTTAGTATGTGGTACATGTGCATGTTCTTCTGTTCTTGAAAAGATTTGATGAATTTATTAATTTACTACTTTACTAATTTTCATCGGGACCATATTGGACATATATAATAGGGTAATTTACTAATTTATGACTTTATCTTTTTATTTTTAAGGTTTTATAAAAAAAAATATATAATTTTGTTATTTGTTTTTCGTTTTCCTTTTTTCAATTACAACGCAAACCAAACTACAGAAAGTCTGCTAATTTTTTTGTTTTTCTTGGGCAGGCACAAAACTCAGGAACTCAGGCGCAGAAAAATGAGGCTGCAAAACAAGAATATAAGGCTAATTGTATTGGCAATAATTATAATTTTGATAGTCTTGATCCTTATTATTGTTCTTTCTGTCTGCCATGGATTCAAATGCGGAAAATAAGCACTCCATTCTTCGGACGTTCTATCTTTGTCATTTAAAAAATGTTACAAATCTCTCTTACTTTTAATAATTTTTCGTTTAATTGTCAGCATTAATTATATAACTAACGTTTTTCTTTGTTATTTTGACGACTTTTTGTAATTATATAATGATGTGGAAAGATATCGTGTGATATACTGACATGACTATGGAAAATTAGCCCAAAACTACGCACTGTTTATGTGCTAGGAATTTATCAGATAAATAAAGTTATCATTACTGAAATTTATAAATTTTATTATATAGACTTTACTTATTAGTTCATTTTTAATCAATATAAAACTTCACCGCTCAGTTACACTTAATAGTTAATACGAGGATTTAGATCTTTAAGTAAAAAATTCATCTAATTCGAATATTAATTTTATTTGTAGTACGATTTAAATTAGATATTTTTTTAAAAATATGATCTAATTTTAAGCGGTTTAGATTGGATTGGATTTGTGATTTTATAAATTAAAAAGATTAAATACACAAAACAAATTTTAACGTTAAATTTTAAATAATCAACAATAATATAACAAATCTCAATAATATCTTAAAAAATCAATAATAATATAACAATAGAAATAAAATTATAGGTTAGTTAAAATAAATAATAATTTTTATTTAAATATAAAATATTTATTAAATAATAATACATAAATAATATAAAAATATATAACAAATCGAACATATTATAAGTGAAATTGTAAATATGATAATAAAATAATAAGAATATAGCACATTGTGCAGTTTAGATTGGATTGAATCAAATTTGAGAAGTAGATTTGAAATCCGATCTGACCCATGTGATTTGTAAAAATAAAATCTAATCAAATCCAAATTAGTACAATTTTAAATTTTTAATCGGTTGTCGATTTGGATTGAGTTAGATGAACGGTTTGATTTGGATCGATTTAGATTTGAACATTCTTGTTGAGTTTAGATTTTATTTGAAACTTTATGATGACAAACATAATTGATTATTTTCTATTATAATCTTCATAATGAGCAATGCAAGAATCAATCAAGAATAATCAATCAAACAAGTTAGAATCATGTAAAGCATCTACATTAATAAAAATATCATTAAAGATGATACTGAGTTATGATTGAAAAGATTCTACACTATTAACATAGCAAGAAAAGCTCTCCAAATCAGATCCTAATCACAAGGAGCAGAGCACAATGCAAATTGAATCAGGAAAGTTTTTCCCTTTTTATGGGCAGTTGCTGCATGCTTTATTGAAGAACAAAAATGAAAAATTTCATCTTTGAATGCACAAACGGCTAGTTGATGGAAAGGAGAATTATCCCAACATTAAAAAAGATACCAAGCTTTATAAAAAAAAACATTTATCCAAGAAAAAAAGAATCAATTTGTTATATTTTTAGACCATACAAACAACCTTTATTTTTTTGAGTGTATTCATCTTTTTATATTATTTAAAATTAAATTTATTTTGAGAGATACAAAAGGCAAAGAGAATTGATCACACAAAAGTCATTTTAATCTATTTTTTTAGTGTTTGATTTTGAAATTGTACTGGGATTATAGTACACTTAGTTCCTCTTAATTAGGTCGGGTTAGCACCTAGGTGTTACTAAACTTGGGATAGTTTATGTGAATTATAAGAGTGTGAGTCTCTTGGAATTGATAATTGCAATGTTCTAAAAACTGAACCAGTTATCGAACCGCTCTAGCTACTTGTTCACTGGTTCATAGGTTCAACCGGTTCGACCGTGGTTAAACCGTAAAAAGCGTTTTATAATAAAATAATAAATAAAATATAAATAAACACATTAAAACATAATTATCGTCTAATATAAATTTTAAAATATCATCCAAATTAAAAGTACTACATAAACCAGAATGTTATGATCTAATTCAAATACAAACTCAAAAGTCAAATAACAAAAACAATGAACCAAATATAAAATGCCAACATCCAACTGATCCAAGTTTGTCATCAATCATCAAAATCCGCCATAACTTGCTGCAGATTTGCTTCGTTGATATCATCACCTTCATTTCTACTACTTGGACCAGAAAAATCAAGTGGTGCAGCATAAAATGTACTACTACTACTACCACCACCACCACCATCTTGATCTAAATTAGCATCAATATCATCTAACAAAATATATAACACAATATCAATAAATTAAAGATTAAATTTATTGTAATAAATGATCAAACAATAAACTATAATACTCACGAAGCAAGTCTTCAATATTACTAGGAAGATCAGGCTCTTTTTCAACAACCTCTTCCCTCACCCAAAAATCAACCAAATCAATACTTTCAATATCGATTGGATCATTGATAAACCCCATTTTTAGGGTTTATCTTGTGTTGAATTTAGAGGGTTTTGTCAACTTTTCTCCCATTAATTCACTAAAATAGCATGGGTTTGTAAATTCTCCTTTAATTGTGCTTAAGAGTGAAAACATGCTTTTTAGGTCTTAAAATAGCTAAATTTAATTCACCTTGATTCCATTAGATGTCTTGATATATTTGTTAAGTGGTTTCAGGTTTAGGAGGCAAAGATTGGATTGAGGGAATGAAGAAAAATCATGTAGAAATGGAGAACTCATGAAGAAATGAAGGAATCGCGAAGCTGTCAATCCTGACCTCTTCGCACTTAATCAATCATAACTTGAGCTACAAAGGTCCAAATGAGACGGTTTCAGTTGCGTTGGAAAGCTAACATCCGGAGCTTCAAAATAATATAAAATTTGCCATAGTTTCCTGGCGTTTAGGGATGCGTACATGTGATGTACGCGTACGCATGGTAAGCTGCACGTGACTCACTAAAGGCAACCCGTGGCCAGCAATTTCTGAAGCATTTTGGGCCCAATCCAACTCATTTCTGATACTATTTAACCCAAGGATTGAAGAGAGAATGGGGCAATTAGTTACCAATTAGTTTTAGTTTGAGTTTTGGAGGAAAAGTTAGTTTCTAGAGAGAGAAGCTCTCTCTTCTCTCTAGAATTAGGATTAGGTTAGATCTAGACTAGGATTTCTTAGATCTAGGTTAATTTCATGTTTTGATTTACTTTTCCTTTATCAATTCTTATTCCTCTACTTCTCCTCTCTCTAGTTTTGTATTTCAATTCTTGTAATTCTCTACTTTTATGTTGATGCACTTTTGTTTCCTCTATTTTTCTTTTAATGCAAATTATGATTCATGTTCCTTTATTGTTGAATTGCTTTGTTGTTGTTTAATTCCTTACAATTGAGTAGTGTAGATTTATTTTTCTTATAATTTTACTATGCTTTCCTTTTATGCCTTCCAAGTGTTTGTCAAAATGCTTGGTTAGATTTTAGAGTAGGTTTTTCTCCTCTTGGCCTAGGTAGAGTAATTACTGACTCTTGAGTTATCTAATTCTTTTGTTGATTGATAATTAGAAGTTGCTAATTAACTTGAATGCCACTTGACTTTCCTTCATAGTTAGAGGTTAACTAAGTGGGAGCAATGGACAATTCTCATCACAATTGATAAGGATAACTAAGATAGGACTTCTAATTCTCAGACCTTGCCAAGAGCTTTTCTAGTTGTTAGTTTATTTCCTTTGCCATTTACATTTCTTGTCTATTACCTCAAAAATTCCAAACATACTTCATAACCAATAACAAGAACACTTTATTGCAATTCCTAGGGAGAACGACTCGAGGTTTGAATACTTCGGTTATTAATATTAGGGGTTTGTACTTGTGATAAACAAATTTTTGTATGAAGAGATTATTGTTGGTTTAGAAACTATACTTACAACGAGATTTCATTTGTGAAATTCTAAACCGTCAAAAATTCATTCATCAATCATATTGCACCTTTTGCTTTCTTTTTTGTCTTTCCGTCCTAACTAATTAAATACAATATATGACAAGCCTAGTATATTAACTACACAAAATCTAATGATATGAAATGAAATGAAAGGATGAAATATATATTACCTGGATTTAAGATGCAAATTATATGTAACATACACAATATCATTTAGCCTATCATGCTCCAATTTATTCCTTCTTTTTGTATGAATTTGATAAAAAAAACTCCAATTCCTTTCACATCCCAAAAAAGCAGATGCTTGGCTAAGAATGCGAACTGCCATGTTTTGTAAACATGGAGCAGAACCACCAAACAACCTCTACCATTCATCTACAAGTTACAATCCCATAACTCAACTATTAGTTATCAAATTAAGGAAATGAAAACATAACATAACTACATAAGTTACTATCAAACAAATATTCTTACCAAGTTGAAGTTTTTTTGCAGCTCAAAAAGCTTCAGGCCTATCAAAGCTTTCATTTCGATCTCTATATAAGTATATTTCTTTCATTGTCTCAATTGAATCTAAATTGTTAAACTTGCAATGCAATGTAACAAGATCAAGTAAACCTTGCATGACATCAGGTGCTTCTGTATAATTTTCATCAAAAAAGCAAGCAGGATTCAAGAAATAAGCCGCTGCATGAAGATTTATTTTTCAAATATTTGTCCCATCTTGAGTTGATAATCTCTATGTAAGGTTGATATGCAGTCTTACTATGCTTGAACATTTCTTTGATGCCATTTTTTGACCTTAGCATACCTTCATAAACATATCCCAATGATGGTTTATCATCAGCATCTACCAACCTCATCAATTTAATCAACGGACTCAGAAGTTTTCATACAGTAAAACAATCATCCCAAAATTTGTTGTCTAGGATAATTGCACTCACAGCTCTACCACTAGCACTCCTTCCTAATTCGTGTCCGGTAAAGTGTGTATCAACAACCAATGCTTGTAAATCCGTTTTGCACTCAAAGATACTCTTCAATGTGATGAAGACAATGGCAAAACAAGTTGCACCTGGACGAACAATCTCCTTCCAGGTAGTTCTTTATCTTAGCCAGGACAAGAACACCGTATGATTATACACAAACACTGTAATCTTCGAAGCATATGTTGCAAGGTTAGAAATATGCGGCATGCTGCTTATATCTTTTAGAATAAGATTCAAGCAATGAGCAGCACAAGGTGACCAATGAATATTTTCAAATTTCTGATTAATAAGCCTACCAGCAGCAACATAATTCGCCGCATTATCAGTCACTACATGAATAATATTATTAGATCCAATCCATTCAATCACCTCTGAAAACAAGTGACTCAAACTTGAAGCATTTTTTACCACATTTGAAGTATCTACAGATTTCACAAAGCATAACCCTTTTGAACAAGAAAGCAAAAAATTAATCAACATTCTTTGCCTTTGATATGTCCAACCATCAGCCATGAAGGTACATCCAGTTTCTTTCCAAGCAGACCTATAGCTATCAACAACTATTTGACGCTCCATTTTGAGATCGGCTAATAAGTTAACCCTCAGCTTATCATAAGAAGGACTTTTATAACTAGGCCCAATGCCAGTAACACCATCCAACATATCTTGAAAAAATGGTGACATAACCACATTGAAAGGAATCCTACAATCTAAAAGTCATCTTGCCACTCGCTTATTAACTTCATGAAGCACCTCTTTGTTTTGGAACACACTTTTCAGACTTGGTTGACCTCCCAGAGTTGATCTTGGTGCAAACAAAGGAGGAATAATGGTTTTTGCTTTCTTTTTTGGATCGCCTCCAATCACCTGCTTAGTTGGTAACTGACTCAGATTTTGTTATTTTTCTTGTGCTATTGCTTCGTCAATTGCATCCTCAATCTCATCACTACCATCTTTATTAAAACTTACTTTTCTTTCTCTAGTTTTACTTTTCTGAATCTCTTTTAATAAACCTTCAATTTGTTTTTCTCCGTCATAAGGGACCTTAGAACACTTCTTAATTTTTTCCCCTATCTTCACCAAATATTTTTTAATTCTATTAATTCCCCCACCCTTAAAAGTACTCAGACAAAATAAGCATTGGTAATATGGTTTTCCATTTATATTTTGTAAAGCAACATATCTCCAAGCAGGATCAGTTTTTTCCCGAACATTAGAAGTTTGTGATTTCCTATCATTAGATCCAGGAGGAAGAGAAGGTTCATTCGAAGCCGAATTATTCTGAGCATTATTATTCCTAGGTAATTCTTGGTTGATACTATCATCCATACCTAAAAATTACCAGTAATCCAATAACAATACAATCCAACAATTAATCAGCTAATCAATGCCTCAACAACAAGGTTTAGCACCTACAACTAATCAATTATTAATGCTTCAACAATTAATCATGCTTCAAGCAATCAACAGCAATGTTTAAACTTTAGAACCAACAATTAATCATGCTTCAAGAAATCAGCTTCAATAATTAATCATGCTTCAAGCAATCAACAACTAGGTTTAGAATATAAAACAAAAAATTAATCAATGCTTCAACAATTAATCATGCTTCAAGCAATCAACAGCAAGGTTTAGAACCAACAATAAATCAATACTTCAACAATTATTATTATAAAAAACAAAATTTATACCCAGGGTTAGTGGAAGACAGGGAAGAATATAGAGCTAGTAGCAACAGAGACAGCGGCTGGCAGGACCGCAAGAGGTAAGACAGTGGCCGAAGGGTCGAACAGAGCTAGCGGTGGCTGCAATTTTTGACAGCTGACTTCGCGACGGAGAGTTGCTGCCCGAATAGAGCTGGTTGACGTTCACTCTACGGAAGTCGCGATGGCAGCAGTGGTTGGACAGAGTTGCGCCAAAAGCTCACAGTGGAGACTGGAGACGTGAGAACTGAGAGCATGAGGTGAGAGTGGAGGGCTAGAGGCTCAAAAGGAGAGGGCCAGAGGGGTGAGTGGGTGGGTGACTAATTGACTAGGGTTCCTTTGATCATGCAAAAGCAAAACGCAGTGTTTTGGGACCAAATTTAAAAAACTGGCCGGGTCACAGTTCAGTTCGACTGACCGGTTCCTGGCCGGTTCGGTGGTCTAACTCCAGTTTTAAAATCTGGCGGTTTTGCCTTTTGCCCAAACCGTGTTTGCCAACGGTTCCCGATTCAATCAGTTTGACCGGTCAGTTTGAACCAGTTTTCAGAACATTGGATAATTGTAATCTATCTTGACTATAGTGAAAATTCTACCATTGTTGTGATGGAGACTGTACGTAGGTCACATTGCACTTCGTGGCCGAATAAGGATATATCGAAGTGTTACTCTTCTTCTTTCCTAAAATCTACAACTTCCATTTTTGTTTTATTCTCCTACTGTGGAACGAGATAAAAATAAAATTAATCTCCTATTTATCAGCTTCGCTGCATAATCTAAAAAAGTATTTATCATTTGTGTTTTCTCGATTCAATCTTCTCATCGTACTTGAAAACCAATCCTTACTAATACCTCAACACCATCGTATGCTTTGGTTGTATAAAAATAAGCCATACTTTTTTTTATCTCAAAACTATTATGGTGTTTTACTTAAAAGTTAAATCAACCATTTCATATTATAACGATGGTTTTAAAAATCGGACCGGTCATCGAATTGTTCTAGTAATTGGTTTGCTGGTTTAACTGATTCAATCGTGATTTAATCGAAAAATTCGTTTTATATTAAAATAATAAATAAATACCCTAAAAATACAAACATCAAAATATTATTCAAACAATCAAACTTTAATATCTGAAGAAATGATGTAGTATTTGCCGAAATTCAAATAAATAGTATAACATTTGCCAAAACTCAGTTAAATGAAGTCTCGAAGTATTAAAAGGGATAGCCAAGAACTGATAAACTTTCCAAGAAACAAGAAGCAAACATCTAAGTACCATGATGTATATCATTTGATGACTAAGATTAAATTATTATTGCATAATGGCATGATATTCATACTTTATATGGAAAAATAAAATAAAAATTAGAGATAAAAATTTTTCACTGTATTACCATATTTAAAAACTCATATATCCACCTTAAACTAAGACAAATAAATTATAGGCAATAAAATGAAGCTAGAGGCATAATACCTAATAAAAAAATTGAATGACTTAGAATTAAAAAATAATTAAATATTCTTCATATTAAAATTAGCATCATAGAGAAGTTCATCTAAATCAAATGCAGTGTATTCAAAACCAAAAAGAAAGACTTCAAAAAAGGATAATTTGTACCATAAGGACAAACACAACGAAGAATTAAAACAAGTTAACAATTAACACAAGAATAAATAGCAAATTATAAGATCAACACAATAGGAAAATTACACCAAATTATAGCAAATTATAAGACAACAACAACATTAATTAAAATTTAAAATAAAGCAGCAACACCAACAGAAATAATTGAAAGTTACACAGCAACAACACCAACAATTAAATCACAATAACATAATAAAAAGTTACACAGGAGCAACAAACTTTTCCAGATATTAACAAGGATTATCAAAGTTTCAGGCTTTTAAGACAATTTCAGCACAAAAAAAAAAAATAGTAACAAAAGAGTACAGCACAGCATAGCAGCAATGAGCAGAGCTAATCATTCAAAGCAAGAACATAGAACAATATAAAGAACCAAAACAGAGGACAAAAACAAATCAACTAATCACTAATAATTCAATCCAAAATAGAGCTAATCATTCAATGATTCAAATTTCAATATGAGTAGCACTAGTAGAATCCGCTAGAAAAATCAACGTTCTAATCAAAACTAAGAACAGAGGATGAAAAAATAAAAATAAAAATGAACCCATTGCCTTTGTCATGAGCAATATGAGAAGATGGATAGAAGAACGATGGATATGGAGATCAGAGGATGAGAAGGACGATGGACAGCGGAAGAAGTACGACTGAGCAAACAAAGAGCAGACGGGTTGAACCGTTGGGGAAGGGTTGGACTTGGACTGTTGGAGAATTCGATCGTGATGACTATTGACGAAGACCACCGATGAAGAGCTTGAGGAAAACGAAGACCACTGACGCCAAGCTCGAGGAAGACGTAGTGTCGCATCGATTGTTCAATGACGGAGAAGCGCGGACAAACGGACGGGCAAACAGTGGTCCCTGAAGTCCTGAATGCAATGGACAGCGGCACACTCCTTGCGGTGGTGGGGTAGATCGAAACCTAGGGTTGTGTTTTTGAGATGGGGAATGATGATTGAAACCTTGTTGAGAGTAGAAGAAGAACTAGCTGAACGCTTTCTTTTTTTTTCCTCACATCAAATGATGACATTTTTGTTAAATCGGCCGAGTTCCGAATCGATCCAACCGATCGATTTTTGACCGATTCAATAGTTTGTGAATGGTTTTTAGATCTCCGATTTCTAACTCTAAACCAAAACATGTTGCTATCTGGCTTGCGGTTGAACTGGTCTGACTGGCCGATTTGATCCAGTTTTCAAAACTATAATTATAACTGAGTTTTATTTTTTTTAACAAATAATAATCAAGTTATATATTTTGTCAAGGATATACAAATACCTTTACACACACTATACTAATTAGGAGGCAATGTAATTGGCACCAGTAAAGACAAGCCTCATCCAAAAATGATAATTTAGATATGTAGTATTTATAAATTATTTATCTTAAAATCTTAAATTTATAAAAAAATTATATAAATAAATATATTTTTTATATGTCTTTTATGTAAAAGTCTCAAATAGTTCATATTTTTTTCTTTTTAGTTAGTTTAATTTAATGCTTAATTTTTTAATAACAATAATCAAATTCAATTTTTTTAGTCGTAAAAATTCTATCATATTATATATATTTATCTAAAAATTTTAAGTTGATAAAAAATAATAAAAAAACATATTAGCAATTATCTCTCTCTAACACTCATTTTGTCCCAAACTTCAACATACACCCGTTTTATTCAGGTCAACTAAATTTCAAGTCTTCTACATACACTCAATCACACCAAATAAGAAAAGAGAAAAGCCAGATTCTTTGATTAAGCTTGACTTAACTTGGTTTTAATTAAAAATGTATTATATTTAATTATTTAATTGTTGTGTTGCTGTAATTGTCAATGTAATATGCAGATAAATTAGTTAGTCAGAAATAAGTTAAAGTGAATAACTAGAGAATGACACGTTGGACAATTCAGTTAGGGAACTAGGTTGGTAGCCTCTGTATATAAGCTTCACAAGGTCCACAAAATCTTGAAGAAACTTCTAGTTCTTGTGCTCAATGCATGAATAAAAAAACTCTCCCTCCTCTATTTCATATAAGTTTCTTTCTATGTAGTTTTAATATAGTGCAGTGAGCCATTGCCATTCCAATGCAGCTACACCTTCTTTCTCTTCTTCTCCGATTAATTCTCCTCTCTCTTTCTTACCTAATCTTTCTTCTCTTTTCTTCAACTCACATGATAGAGCTGATGAGAATGTTATCGTTTGTGCATATGCTCAACGCATGAAATGGTAAGTTTCAATCACAAGTTTTAAAGAAGAAGACTACTCAGCATTGATTCATCTTCTACAATGACCTAGTAGATCAAGAATTTGATGGATTTAAATGAGGTAACTCCAAACCCTTCTCTTCATGGCCTAGATCTACAAACATTGGCCAATCTTGTAATCCAGAATGTGATTCAAGCGGCAAGCACTCAAAGCCCCATGAATCCAATTACAGACCCTACCTGTCCCTTCTTTCTACATCTTGGAAAAAATTCTAGTACTTCCATCATTCTTGTGATTTTGAATAACAAGAATTATAGCAATTGGACACACTATATACGAATGGCTTTGTCATTGAAGAACAAGCTAGGTTTTGTGGATGGTTCTTTACCAAAACCAGCTTACGATGATTTTACATTCAATGCATGGGATTATTGTAACAATCTTGTGGTTTCTTGGTTCACTCTCTTATTGAGTCTGGAGATAGCAAACAGTGTCATATGGAATGGAATAGCCTACGATCTTTGGGAAGAATTAAAGAAAAGGTTCTATCAGGGTAATGTGTTCCAAATAGCTGAGTTGGATGAAGAACTTTTCACCTTCAAGCAGGGTGATCTTTCCGTCATATCCTACTTCACGAAGCTGAAAGGTATTTAGGAAGAATTGGAGGTTCTTCGACCAATACCTATTACATGTGCAGGATCCTTTAGCTGTGTTTGTGGGTTGAAAACTATAAGAAATTATAGAGATGATACATTTGTTGTAAGATTCCTTCAAGGATTGAATGATCAATACTCAGTGGTTCGCTCCAATTTGATTATGATGAAGCTCTTACCAACCATTGATGCTGCATTTGCTTCACTCTTACAACAAGAAAGACAGCTTCTTGGAATGGATCAACTCGATCAGAAACCTTTGCTCAATGCCGTTGATAAGCAAGCCAATTTTCCATCAGCTTTCCATGGAAGAGGCTGCAGACGAGACAATAGAAGTGGCAAAGGTAGAGCCTTTGGAGGAAAAAGTCATGGAAAGCAATGCTCTTTTTATGGGAAAATGGGTCACCTTGTTGATACCTACTATAAGAAGCATGGCATGCCCCCTCACCTTAAGCAACGCATGATTCAATTCACAAACAGCATCACTGCCAAGATCAACAAAGTTGATGGCAGTAATAC
Organism: Arachis hypogaea; assembly: GCF_003086295.3. Lineage (NCBI taxonomy): Eukaryota > Viridiplantae > Streptophyta > Magnoliopsida > Fabales > Fabaceae > Arachis > Arachis hypogaea. The sequence continues at coordinate 34,516,691 of NC_092049.1, read as the reverse complement.
TCTCGGATTGTACAAGGACAGTAATGATTCAAGTGCATCATTTACCATGGAGCAAAAGGAAGCTATATTGGCACTCCTACATCAGCAGACAACAACTAATCCTCAAAGTATGAATCAATTTTTTCTGGCCACAAATAATCACCCTTCTCATGAACGTAACTCAATGGAATGTCTATTTCTTCACCAAAGAGTTTTGACTCTTAAGTCATTGACACAGGAGCTACAGTGCATGTTACTTTTAATATTAATGCATTTCATTCACACAAACATATTGAACCCATTAGAGTCAAGTTACCAAATAAATGCATCCTTATCGCATCCATTTCAGGTATTGTAAAATTTTCAAACTCATGGTATCTCACTAATGTTTTATACCTGCTTGAATTTGCATTAAATCTCATTTCAGTCTCATGTGTCATTTAGTCAATTGATTACCAATTCATTTTTAATAAATTTGGATGTGAGATACAAGACTACCATACAATGAGGAGGATTGGAGCAGCTGATCTCAATGGAGGTTTATACCAATTAGCACAATCATATTCTTCACATGTTACAGCAAAGGTACTAAATGTTTCAATACAATCACTTTCATTTTCACACACTAATCCTAATGTGCTTTGGCACTTAAGATTAGGCCATTTACCTTTCAATAAATTATTGCATATATCTCAATTGTATAATTCAATTCAGAACTTTAGTTTCAATAAACAAGTTACTAGTCATCCTTATGACCTTTGCCATTATGCCAAGCATAAACGTAAACCATTTCCTTCAAATTCATCAAAATATATTGCATGCTTTGAACTAGTCCATGCAGACATTTGAGGTCCTATAAACATTACATCTGTAAGTGGCCATAAATATTTTCTTACTTTAGTTGATGATTACAGTAGGTTCACATGAGTTTTTTCCATGCAACTAAAATAAGAAACTGCTGTCATTATTCAACTATTTTTTAGTTTTGTAAAAACTCATCAATTTGGAAGTGACATTAAATGCATTAGGTCTGATGATGGAAAGGAGTTTCAATTGCAGCAATTTTATAAATCAAAAGGAGTTTTACACCAAAAATTCTAAGTTGAAACTCCTCAATAAAATGGTATTGTGAAAAGAAAATATCAGCATCTTTTACAAGTGACAAGAGCAATTTTATTCCATTCTTCAATACCAAATTGCTTTTGGAATTTAGTGTAAGAACCACAGCTAATCAACTGGTTAATTAAGTAATTAATATTGCCCAAATTAAATTCTGAAAAGTTAGAGTGAGAATTTGAAGATTTAAAGGTGATTTTTGGACTTAGTAGATTTTTCTAAGTCAAAAAATATGTTTTCTGTAAAAAATCGCGAACCGGTAGTTGAACCGGTTGAACCGGTTCAAGTCTGTCCGGTACCGCACGAGAAAAAGTGAAAACCGTCAAAAATCTTAGAAAAACATTAGAAATGAAAAACCGGGCGTTAATTTTAAAGGTTTGGCCCGAAGTTAGGCCAAACGGGCTAAAAACACTAACGGGTTGGACTGGGCCCAAGTTGGACTCAAGCCCAACATATAAAAGGCTCATTTAATGAACCATTCAGCCAAACACCCTAACAAACACAACACACCCAGCTGAGAAGAGAAGGAGAAGAGAGACTCCATTAACACTATTCACCATCTCCTTCCGAAGCTCATATCTTGAGCTAGAGAGCTCCGATCGCCGCACTATTTGCGGCTACACATTCCTTGTGAAGAGCTCTACAAAACCCATACAAGAAACTGGAGAGGTAACCACGAAATCTTTTCTATTCTTCTCTCCAAAAATTCGGTTCTTAGAGTTTGTGGTTAAGTGAGTTTTTGAGATTTTGGATGTTTAGGTTTGCTCTAATCCTTGCTTAGCCTTGGATTTTTGCTATCAAATTTGTTGGAAAAGGTAAGAGCCATTAAACTCTTGTGAAATTTCAAGTTTAATAAACCCTAGGTTGAATTATGGTGAATTATGTGTGTTATAGCTTGAAGTGGTGAGTAATTGAACTTGTTGGAGCTTATTGGTGATTGTTGGTGGCTTGGATTGTGTTGGAAAAGCCTAGCTTGTGTTCAACTTTGGTTTAAGGGCATATTGGGAATCGGCCAAGGTATGGTTTCGGTTTCCTCTATGTAGTATATAATATTCATGGACACATAGGCTAGTGACCCATAGGATAAGTTTGAATTATAATGGTTGATGAGTTGTTTGAATGTTGATGTATGATGATTTATGGTAGGGTGATGATTATTGAGACTAATTATGACGATTGATAATGTTAATATATATGTGAAATTGATGTTAATGATATGGTTATGTGGTTTGAAAAGTTGAATGGGGATTTATTGTAGTATTGCATGATTGGTATTGATGGTTGGAGAATGGTGGAATGTGATGGAAAGATTTGGTAAATGGTGAATTTTGACCCAAGAGGGTAGTTGGTGTTGTAAATGGGAGGTTGGTGTTGTTTTGATTGGAGGTAGATTGAGGATTTTGGAATAGCTGGTAAATTGTGACTTTTGGTAAAAGTTGGTTTATGATGAACTTTGTTCAATCATAACTTATGTCTCAGTTTTCAAAAATTGATGAGATTTATTTAAAATTAAAGATCTTTGAAAACCATTTAAATTGATATAAACTTTGAAAAATTTGGAATTTTGTAGAGGAAGTTATGATCATTCAAAGTTGGTGTTGAAAATATGAAATTCTACTAAGTTGCAGAATTTTATGATTTCTGATGTGTGCATACAGACAGCCTTGTGCGCGCGCACAACCCTGCGAAAATTTTGATCTGTGCAGACGCACACACCTGTGCGCACGCACAGGCAGGGAAGTGTCTACTAGTCGCAGTGCTAGCACAGCTGGTGCGCGCACACATCAATGGAGAACTGCGACCTGTGCGGACGCACACACCCCTGTGCGCACGCTCAAGTCGGGAAGGGGAGTCTGTTGGGGGCGCTAACACACCCTATACGAGTGAACAAACCTTATAAATTTCAGTACCTGTGCGTATGCACACACCCCTGTGCGCACGCACACTTTTAAAATCTCCTGGGCGTGCGCATGCACACACCCCTGTGCGGCCGCACACGCCTTCTTTCTCAAAATTTTATTTGTTTTCAACTATTCTACCTTTCCAACAAGGTTGTAAGTTTTCCTAACATGATTTTGAGACTTTTGGGCTTGGTTTTGAGTAGTAAAACATGGGATATAACCTAAGAGTTTTAGTAGATGAATTTAAGACAAATTAGAAAACAGAGGCCTAGGTTTCTGGCGTGCTAAGGATGGTTTGACGTTATGTGATGAATGGTTGAGGTATGAGATAAGAGTTAAGGAACTATTGAGTTCGGAAACTGATATGTGATTGAACACTGGTTAAAAAGAGTCGACGACTCTAGATGAAGGGATGGATCCATCTTATATTGAAAATGTTTTTGAAAACCACTACACTACTTTTTCATTGAGATTATGAGACGCTATGCGCCCGGCAGGGACAGTGGTTAGATCCCGCTTGTCGAGCTAGCGGCGTAAGGGCGGTGGTTCGTCCCGCTTGTGTTGAGATGTGAGGTCTGTGGCAAGAGTATCCCGCTCGCATCCCTTCGGATCTATAGAGCGTGCAGGCGCCGGTACCTGGACAACGATCCGAGCACTATATCTCGGGAGTTCCCATATGAGAATTCCGACGGGCGACGTCTCCATGGAGATGTGTCGGGTTGGCAGTTGAACTGACAATGTGATATCACAGCCAGTAGGGCAGGCATTCATCAAATGCATTTTCTATCTGTTTGTATGCTTTGATTACTTGTAATGGCTTGCCTAATTGAATAACATGCCTAATTACTATCTGAATTATTTGCCTTACATGCTTCTACTTGTGTTTTACTTGTATTGTATATTATCTGTGCTTTCTGCTGGGATTGAGGAGGTTCGGAAGGCGGTGGCGATGGGATCGCATAGAGGAACGGTTGGTGAAGGCTGTGGGACAGCGGTGTTTTGGTTAGAGTAGAAATCCCTAAGATAGATTACCCGGTTTATTTATGTTAAGGATTATATATTATGCTTATTTGTTTTAGAATACTTTAAGTTTGAATCTTGTGATGGATATGGAGCTTAGGATTGCCTTTGGCGTCCCGGGGTCTTATATCCTACATCACGGGCACTGTTACCATACTGAGAACTTCCGATTCTCATACCATATTTCTGTTGTGTTTTTCAGATGCAGGTCGCAACCCACCTCATTGAGTTGCTTTGGATGGTGACAGAAGTGGAGGATCTTGGATTCTTTTGGAGTCTTTTTGGTTTAATTTGTTTATACATCTCTCCTTTTGTATTTTGTTTTGCCTAGAAGCTTACATTTGAGAGAACAAAACTTGTATAAGCTGTTTTCACTGTCTGGTTCTTTTGGTCTATATATGGCTAGCCGGCTTAAACTCCGTGAGCCGTGGCTAGATTCTTATGATATTATACTATTATATTTTGATATATCATGTTGGTATCTTGTGCTCTAAGTTAGAAGCTTCGTTAGTACGTTTGCGCTTTTCAAATCCTGTTTTTGAACTATATCCTTTATCGTGCTTCTAGATTATAACTGTCGTAATCTCTGGTTAACCTTTGCTTTACAACGCGAGGTAAAGCTTAGGCTAATTAGGGTGTTACATTTAGTGGTATCAGAGCGGTTCGTCCTCATGAGCTTGAGGGATGGACCGATTGTGCTTCATTGCATACTCTGTGTGTCTTTTCTTTGATGCTATTCGGTTATCTGCTTGATATTGCATAGCATGCTTGTTTGTGAGTGCCTGTTTGGGATCATTGACGCACTAGGCTTTTGATATTGAGACTGATCACCTTGGCATCGATTGTTTGGTGTAGACAGGAACCCTACATGGCCACTCGCGGACGAGGTCAAACGCGTACATGAGAAAGTAGGAATGAGCAACCAGCTGACAACCATGCCGAGTTCATGGCAGCTATGGCAAACCTTGCAAACACTATGGAAGCTAATGCTGCTGCGACTCTGCAAGCTGTGCAGAGATTAAGCCAACCACCCAGGAATGGAAATGGCAATGGGAACGGTGGAGGGAACACTAATGACAATGCTGAGGGAAACGGCGATAACACGGGTGGTATTCCGATGACCTTGGCGACGTTCTTCAAGGTTCATCCGCCAACTTTCCGAAGATCCACTAATCCTACTGAAGCGGACCACTGGTTTTAGGCTATGGAGCGTGCTTTACAGGCGCAGCATGTTCCCATCAATCAATATGTCGAGTTTGCCGCTTATCAGCTAGCGAGAGAGGCCCATCCCTGGTGGCAAGCAGAGTATCGCTTGCTACAGCTTCAGAACGCCGACATTCCGTGGGAGGTACCAAATGGCCTTTTATAAGAAATATTTCCCTAAGTCTGCAAAGGAAGCAAAGGAGATGAAACTAATGCAGCTGAAACAAGGTTCCCTATCTGTGGCGGACTACACCAACAAGTTTGAGGAGCTCTGTAGGTTTTCTAGGGTATGTCAAGGTGCCCCGGAGACTTACGAAAGCTGGAAGTGCATTAAGTACTAGAGGGGTTTAAAGGATAGCATTATGTCTGTTGTGGTGCCTATGGAGATCCGTGTCTTCTCCGACTTGGTGAACAAGGCGAGAGTGGTGGAAGAGTATGCCAAGACGGTAGCTTCGTCCAAGGAAACTCATGGAGGGAGCTCTAGTCGGGGGCGTAGCAAGTATTTTCATCCTAGAGGGCAAAGCTTCAAGAGAGGAGGATATGCGCCTCAAGGCCAAGGAGGCTTTAGAAAGAACACCCATGATCAGATTCTGTGTGGCAAAGGGAGAGGAAATCAGAGTAAGAGTTCTTCGGATTTAGCTTGTGATTGTTGTGGACGTTTTCATCCATATGAGTCTTGCAAGATTGGTATAGGTGGGTGCTTCAATTGTGGCTTGCCTAGTCATTTTGCGAGGGATTGCACACGTGGGAAGAACCAAAGTGCAGGTCAACGTCAGCACCAGAGGCGAGTCTTTGCTGTGAATGCCAAGGATGCTTCCAAGGCGGATCCGTTGATGAGAGGTATATGTCTAATTGGTGATAAAACATTAATTGCATTATATGATACTGGAGCTTCGCATTCGTTTATTTCATTTGCTAAAGTTGAGGAATTAGGCTTGAAAGTGTCAGAGTTACCATTTGATCTGCAGGTACATACTCCGCATCAGACAGTTATAACTAGGTCAGGTTGTAGACAAGTAGGTTTCAAGCTGGAGGGTAGAGACTTTGTGCATGATTTGATCTGTTTACCAATGGTGGGGCTAGAGATGATTTGGGGTTTGATTGGTTGTCGAAGAATCGGGTTTTGTTGGATTGCTTTGAACGGACAATTCGGTTTATGCCGGAGGGAGAGAATGGAGCAGTGGTAGCTACGGGGTATTACCTGAACTCTGTAATGGTGCATTGTAGTGGGAAAGAGTGTCAGGGTTATATCCTGTTAGCTGCTAATGCATTGGGTGATGCCCAGAACTTGGATCAAATACCGGTGGTTAGAGATTTTCCTGAGGTATTCCGGGAAGATATCCCTGAGTTTCCACCTCAAAGGGAAATTGAATTTGCGATTGAATTGGTACCAGGAGCCGGATCAGTGTCGATTATACCGTATAGAATGGCTCTGATAGAGCTGGCAGAATCAAAGACTCAGCTGGAAGAGCTTCTGAACAAGAGGTTCATTCGATCGAGTGTATCACCGTGGGGAGCACCAGTTTTATTAGTAAAGAAGAAAGATGGAGGAATGCGATTGTGCGTGGATTATCGACAGTTGAACAAAGTGACTGTGAAGAATAAGTACCCGCTGCCAAGGATAGATGACTTGATGGATCAGTTGCAAGGAGTTGGTGTGTTTTCTAAGATTGACTTTAGATTCGGTTACCATCAAATAAGGGTGAAAGAGGATGATATCTCTAAGACTGCGTTTAGGACGCGCTATGGACACTACGAGTTTGCGGTAATGTCCTTTGGGTTAACAAATACACCTGCTGTTTTCATGGATTACATGAACAGAGTCTTTCGTCCCTTTTTGGACAAATTCGTGGTGGTTTTCATAGACGACATTTTGGCTTATTCTAAGACGGCGAAGGAGCATGAGGAACATTTAAGGATTGTGTTGCAAATCTTAAAGGAGCAGAAGTTGTATGCTAAGTTGTCAAAGTTCGAGTTTTGGAAGGAGGAAGTAAAGTTCTTAGGCCACGTGGTGAGCAAAGGAGGAATAGCTGTAGATCCTTCTAAGGTAGAAGCGGTGATGGAATGGGAAAGACCAATGACAGTGACAGAAGTCAGAAGCATCTTGGGTTTAGCCGGATATTACCGGAGATTTATCGAAGGATTCACCCGGATTGCGCTACCGATGACGAAATTGACAAGGAAAGAAGTGCCTTTTGTGTGGACGTCGGAGTGTGAAGAGATTTTTAGACTTTGAAGCAGAAGTTAACTTCAGCACTTGTTCTAATCTTGTCGGAACCGCATGAACCATTTGAAGTATATTGTGATGCTTCCTTGAAGGGTTTGGGTTGCGTGTTGATGCAACATCGGAATATGGTGGCTTACGCATCGCGTCAGCTGAGACCGCATGAGGTGAATTACCCCACTCATGACTTGGAATTAGCGATGATTGTGTTTGCATTGAATGATTTGGAGACACCACTTGTACGGAGTGAAATTTAGCGTCTTTTCTGATCATAAGAGTCTAAAGTACATCTTTGATCAGAAAGAGCTTAACATGCGTCAGAGAAGGTGGATGGATTTGCTTAAAGATTATGATTTCGAGTTGAGCTATCACCTTGGAAAGGCAAATGTGGTAGCAGACGCTTTGAGTCGGAAATCTTTAACAATTGCTTGGATGAGAATTGGTATGCGAAATTGCTACTCGGGTTGTGAATTATTGTTCGAAATTGATTCCCTGGCAATGGCACCAAAAACGGGTGCACAGGACCATGGTCTAAACATATCTTCATAACTTCGCATAACTAACCAGCAAGTGCACTGGGTCGTCCAAGTAATACCTTACGTGAGTAAGGGTCGAATTCCACGGAGATTGTCGGTATGAAGCAAGCTATGGTCACCTTGTAAATCTCAGTCAGGTGGATATCAAATGGTTATGGAGTTTTCAAAAATTAAATAATAGAATAGGGATAGAGGTACTTATGTAATTCATCGGTAGGAATTTCAGATAAGCGAATGGAGATGCTTTTCGTTCCTCTGAACCTCTGCTTTCCTGCTATCTTCATCCAATCAGTCTTGCTCCTTTCCATGGCTGGCTTTATGTGATACATCACCATTGTCAACGGCTACTTTCGGTCATCTCTCGGGAAAATGATCCAATGCCCTGTCACGGCACGGCTAATCGTCTGGAGGCATCACCCTTGTCAATGGCTTCATCTTATCCTCTCAGTGAAAATGGTCAACGCACCCTGTCACGGCACGGCTATTCATCTGTCGGTTCTCGATCATGCTGGAATAGGATTTACTATCCTTTTGCATCTGTCACTAACGCCCCGCAATCGCGAGTTTGGAGCTCGTCACAGTCATTCATTCATTGAATCCTACTCGGAATACCACAGACAAGGTTTAGACCTTCCGGATTCTCTTGAATGCCGCCATCATTCTAGCTTACACCACGAAGATTCTGGTTAGGAGATCTAAGAGATACTCATTCAGTCTAAGGTAGAACGGAAGTGGTTGTCAGGCATGCGTTCATAGGGAATGATGATGATTGTCACGTTCATCACATTCAGATTGAAGTACGAATGAATATCTTAGAAGCGAAACAAGATGAATTGAATAGAAAACAGTAGTACTTTGCATTAATCTTTGAGGAACGGCAGAGCTCCACACCTTAATCTATGGAGTGTAGAAACTCTACCGTTAAAAATACATAAGTGAAAGTCCAGGCATGGCCGAGAGGCCAGCCCTCAAACGTGATCTAAGATAGCATACAACTGATCAAAGATGCCTAATACAATAGTAAAAGGTCCTATTTATAATAAACTAGCTACTAGGGTTTACAGAAGTAAGTAATTGATGCATAAATCCACTTTCGGGGCCCACTTGGTGTGTGCTTGGGCTGAGCTTGAGTGTTGTACGTGTAGAGGTCCTTCTTGGAGTTGAACGCCAGTTTTTGTGCCAGTTTGGGCGTTCAACTCTGGTTTTGGATCCTTTTCTGGCGCTGGACGCCAGATTTGGGCAGAAAGCTGGCGTTGAACGCCAGTTTACATCATCTATTCTTGGCCAAAGTATGGACTATAATATATTGCTGGAAAGCCCTGGATGTATACTTTCCAACGCAATTGGAAGCGCGCCATTTCGAGTTCTGTAGCTCCAAAAAATCCACTTTGAGTGCAGGGAGGTCAGAATCCAACAGCATCAGCAGTCCTTCTTCAACCTCTGAATCTGATTTCTGCTCAAGTTCCTCAATTTCAGTCAGAAAATACCTAAAATCACAGAAAAACACACAAACTCATAGTAAAGTCCAGAAATGTGAATTTAACATAAAAACTAATGAAAACATCCCTAAAAGTAACTAGATCCTACTAAAAACATACTAAAAACAATGCCAAAAAGCGTATAAATTATCCGCTCATCACAACACCAAACTTAAATTGTTGCTTGTCCCCAAGCACCTGAAAATCAAATAGGATAAAAAGAAGAGAATATACTATAAATTCTAAACTATCAATGAAACATAGCTCCAATCAAATGAGCGGGACTTATAGCTTTTTGCCTCTTGAATAGTTTTGGCATCTCACTCTATCCATTGAGGTTCAAAATGATTGGCATCTATAGGAACTCAGAGTTCAGATAGTGTTATTGATTCTCCTAGTTCAGTATGATGATTCTTGAACACGGCTTCTTTATGAGTCTTGGCCGTGGCCCTAAGCACTTTGTTTTCCAGTATTACCACCGGATACATAAATGCCACAGACACATAATTTGGGTGAACCTTTTCAGATTGTGACTCAGCTTTGCTAAAGTCCCCAATTAGAGGTGTCCAGGGTTCTTAAGTACACTCTTTTTTTTTGCTTTGGACCTTGACTTTAACCGCTCAGTCTCAAGTTTTCACTTAACACCTACACGCCACAAGCACATGGTTAGGGACAGCTTGGTTTAGCCGCTTACACCAGGATTTTATTCCTTTAGGCCCTCCTATCCACTGATGCTCAAAGCCTTGGGATCCTTTTTATTACCCTTGCCTTTTGGTTTTAAGGGTTATTGGCTTTTTCTGCTTGCTTTTTCTTTTTCTTTTTCTTTTTTTTTTCTTTCTATTTTTTTTTTGCCGATTTTTATTTTATTTTATTTTTCTGCAAGCTTTGTTCTTTGTTGCTTTTTCTTGCTTCAAGAATCATTTTTATGATTTTTTAGATTATCAAATAACATGTCTCCTAGTCATCATTCTTTCAAGAGCCAACATATTTAACATTCTTAAACAACAACTTCAAAAGATATATGCACTGTTCAAGCATTCATTCAGAAAACAAGAAGCATTGTCACCACATCAATATAATTAAACTAAGTTCAAGGATAAATTCAAAACTCATGTACTTCTTGTTCTTTTGAATTAAAACAGTTTTTATTTAAGAGAGGTGATGGATTCATAGGACATTTATAACTTTAAGACACAGTTACTAACTACTAATGATCATGTAATGAAGACACAAACATAGATAAGCACACAACATAGAAAACGAAAAACAGAAGAAATAAGAACAAGGAATGAATCCACCTTAGTGATGGTGGCGTTTCCTTCTTGAGGAACCAATGATGTCCTTGAGCTCTTCTATGTCTCTTCCTTGTCTTTGTTGCTCCTCCCTCATTGCTTTTTGATCTTCTCTTATTTCATGGAGCATGATGGAGTGCTCTTGATGTTCCACCCTTAGTTGCTTCCAATAATTGTGTGAGAGAAAATGTATCCCCTGAGGTATCTCAGGGATCTCTTGATTTGCAGTCAAATGTTCTACCACTGAGCTATAGACCCATGATGGAAGCTTTTATCTTCCCTTTCCTCTTTCTAGAGGTTTCTCTGGCTTTAGGTGCCATCAACGGTTATGGAAAAAATAAAAAAGTTATGCTTTTACCACACCAAACTTAGAATGTTGCTCGCCCTCGAGCAAAAGAAGAAAGAATAGAAGAAGAAGAAGAAGATATGGAGGAGATGGATGGATGTGTGTATTCGGCCATATGGGTGGGATTGGGTGGGAGAGAGATGTTGAATTTTGAAGGTAGTGAGTGTATGGATGTGAGTGGTAAATGGAAAACAGAAGGGATGATCATGAATGGAAAGAGAGATGATGAGGTAGGTGGGGATCCTGTGGGGTCCACAGATCCTGAGATGATCCTGTGGGGTCCACAGATCCTGAGGTGTCAAGGATTTACATCCCTGCACCCATTAGGCATGTAAAATGCCTTTGCACACAACTCTGGGCGTTCAGCGCCAGGTTGGTGCCCATTTTGGGCGTTCAACGCCCATTTGTTGCCATTTCTGGCGTTGAACGCCAGAACCATGCTTGTTCTGGGCATTCAGCACCAGGATGCTGCCCATTTTGGGCGTTCAGCGCCAGAACCATGCTCTGTTCTGGCGTTGAACGCCAGGCAGATGCTCCTCCAGGGTGTGATTTTTCTTCTGCTGTTTTTGATTCCGTTTTCAATTTTTATATTCATTTTGTGACTCCACATAATCATGAACCTATAAAGACATATAACTAAGAAAAATATTGTTAGATAAATAAAAATTGGGTTGCCTCCCAATAAGCGCTTCTTTAATGTCAATAGCTTGACAGTGGGCTCTCATGGAGCCTCACAGATGTTCAGAGCATTGTTGAAACTCTCCAACACCAAACTTAGAGTTTGACTGTGGGGGCTTGGGTTGACTCTGCTTTGAGAGAAGCTTTTCATGCTTCCTCTCCATGGTTGCAGAGGGAGATCCTTGAGTTTTAAACACAAGGGAGTCCTCATTCCATTGAAGGACTAGTTCACCTCTGTCAACATCAATCACAGCTCTTGCTGTGGCCAGGAAAGGTCTTCCTAGGATGATGGATTCATCCTCTTCCTTTCCAGTATCCAGGACTATGAAATCAGCAGGGATGTAAAGGCCTTCAACCTTTACTAACACGTCCTCTACTTGTCCATATGCCTATTTTCTTGAATTGTCTGCCATCTCTAATGAGATTTTAGCAGCTTGCACCCCATAGATTCCCAGTTTCTCTATTACAGAGAGGGGCATGAGGTTTATTCCTGAACCAAGGTCACACAGGGCCTTAAAGATCATGGTGCCTATGGTACAAGGTATTATGAACTTTCCAGGATCCTGTCTCTTCTGAGGCAATGTCAGTTGATCCAGATCACTTAGTTCATTGATGAACAAGGGAGGTTCAACTTCCCAAGTATCAATGCCAAATAATTTGGCATTCATCTTCATGATTGCACCAGGAAACTTGGCTGTTTGCTCTTCAGTAACATCCTCATTCTCTTCAAAAGAGGAACACTCATCAGAGCTCATGAATGGCATAAGGAGGTTCAATGGAATCTCTATGGTCTCTAGATGAGTCTCAGATTCCTTTGGTTCCTCAGAGGGAAGCTCCTTATTGATCACTGGACGTCCCAGGAGGTCTTCCTCCTTGGGATTCACGTCCTCTCCTTCCCTTACAGGTTCGGCCATGGTGCTTATGTCAATGGCCTTGCACTCTCCTTTTGGATTCTCTTCTGTATTGCTTGGGAGAGTACTAGGAGGGATTTCAGTGATTCTTTTACTCAGCTGGCCCACTTGTGCTTCCAAATTTCTAATGGAAGACCTTGTTTCATTCATGAAACTCACAGTGGCCTTAGACAGATCAGAGACTAAGTTTGCTAATTTAGAAGTATTTTGTTCAGAGTTCTCTGTCTGTTGCTGAGTGGATGATGGAAAAGGTTTATTATTGTTAAACATGTTTCTTCCACCATTGTTAAAGCCTTGTTGAGGCTTTTGATCCTTCCATGAGAAATTTGGGTGATTTCTCCATGATGAGTTATAGGTGTTTCCATAAGGTTCACCTAAATAATTCACCTCTGCTATTGCAGGGTTTTCAGGATCATAAGCTTCTTCTGCATAAGAAGCCTCTTGAGTACTGTTGGATGCAGCTTGCATTCCATTCAGACTCTGAGAAATCATATTGACTTGCTGAGTCAATATTTTGTTCTGAGCCAATATGGCATTCAGAATGTCAATCTCAAGAACTCCCTTCTTCATAGGCGTCCCATTATTCACAGGATTCCTTTCAGAAGTGTACATGAATTGGTTATTTGCAACCATGTCAATGAATTCTTGAGCTTCTGCAGGCGTTTTCTTTAGGTGAATGGATCCACCTGCAGAAGTATCCAATGACATCTTTGATAACTCAGATAAACCATCATAGAATATATCCAGGATGGTCCATTCTGAAAGCATGTCAGAAGGACACTTTTTGGTCAGTCCTTTGTATCTCTCCCAAGCTTCATAGAGGGATTCACCTTCTTTCTGTCTGAAGGTTTGAACATCCACTCTGAGCTTGCTCAACTTTTGAGGAGGAAAGAACTTGGCTAAGAAAGCCTTGACCAGCTTATCCCAAGAGTTTAGGCTATCCTTGGGTTGAGAATCTAACCACACTCTAGCTCTGTCTCTTACAGCAAAAGGGAAAAGCATGAGCCTGTAGACTTCAGGATCTACTCTATTAGTCTTAACAGTATCACATATCTGCAAGAATTCAGTTAAGAACTAAAAAGGATCTTCAGATGGAAGTCCATGAAACTTGCAGTTCTGCTGCATCAGAGAAACTAATTGAGGTTTCAGCTCAAAGTTGTTTGCTCCAATGGCAGGAATGGAGATGCTTCTTCCATGTAAATTGGAATTAGGTGCAGTAAAGTCACCAAGCATTCTCCTTGCATTATTATTATTTTCGGTTGCCATCTCCTCTTCCTGTTCGAAAATTTCTGACAGGTGCTTGCTGGTTTGTTGTAATTTAGCTTCTCTTAATTTTCTCTTCAGAGTCCTTTCAGATTCTGGATCTGCTTCAACAAGAATGTTCATGTCCTTGCTCCTGCTCATATGACAAAGAAGAGGGCACAGAAAAACAATAATAATAGAGATCTTTTATACCACAGTATAGGGATCCCTTTGTGAGTGGAAGAAAAGAGGGAGACAAAGAATGTGATGTAAAGAAAGAAACACAACTGTGAGGAGGGCAGAGATGTGAGATGAGATGTTAGTAAATAAATAAATAAATAGAATAAGATGGGAGAGGGAGAATTTTCGAAAATAATTTTTGAAAAAGAGTTAGTGATTTTCGAAAATAGTTTTTGAAGAAGGTTAGTATTTTTTTTTCGAAAAATTTTAAAATCAAAAATAAAAATAATTAGTTAATAAAAAAAGAAATTTTTGAAAAAGAGGGAAGATATTTTCGAAAATTAGAGAGAGAGATTTAGTTAGGTAGTTTTGAAAAAGTTAAGGAACAAACAAAAAGTTAGTTAGTTAGTTGAAACAAATTTTGAAAAGATAAGAAGTTAGGAAGTTAGAAAAGATATTTTGAAATCAAATTTTTGAAAAAGATAAGATAAGAAGATATTTTTGAAAATATATGATTGAAATTAGTTTTTGAAAAAGATTTGATTTTTAAAATCATAATTAATGACTTGATTCACAAGAAATCACAAGATATGATTCTAGAACTTAAAGTTTGAATCTTTCTTAACAAGTAAGTAACAAACTTGAAATTTTTGAATCAAAACATTAATTGATTATGTTATTTTCGAAAATTTGATATAAAAATAAGAAAAAGATTTTTGAAAAATATTTTTGGAATTTTCGAAAATAACTAAGAAAAATGAAAAAGATTTAATTTTTGAAAAAGATTTTGAAAAAGATAAGATTTTCAAATTGAAAATTTGATTTGACTCATAAGAAACAACTTGATTTTAAAAATTTTTTTGAAAAAGTCAACTCAAATTTTCGAATTTGATGAGAGAGAAAAAGGGAAAGATATTTTTTTTATTTTTGAATTTTTAATGAAGAGAGAGAAAAACAAGAAAAATGATGCAATGCATGAAAGTTATGGTTCAAAACAATGAATGCATGCAAGAATGCTATGAATGTCAAGATGAACACCAAGAACACTATGAATGTCAAGATGAACATCAAGAACATATTTTTGAAAAAAATTTTAATGCAAAGAAAACATGCAAGACACCAAACTTAGAATTCTTTAATGCTTAGACACTAAGAATTCAAGAATGCATATGAAAAACAAGAAAAGACACAAAACATGCAAATGCAAAGATCAAACAAGAAGACTTACCAAGAACAACTTGAAGATCATGAAGAACACCATGAATGCATGAAATTTTCGAAAAATGCAAGATGCATATGCAAATGACACAAAACTTATGATATGACTCATGACTCAAACAAGAAATAAAAAAATAATTTTTGATTTTTATGATTTTCTAATTTTTTTAGATTTTTTTTCGAAAATTATATGAAAAAGAAAAATAAGGATTCCAAAATTTTTTTAATATGAATTCCAGGAATCTTGCCATGTTAGTCTAAAGTTTCAGTCCAGGAATTAGACATGGCTCACTAGCCAGCCAAGCTTTCAATGAAAGCTCCAGTCCAAAACACTAGACATGGCCAATGGCCAGCCAAGCTTCAGCAGATATGGATACTTTTCATGTATAGAGCAACTAAGTGTGTGAGAATCTCTTCATTTGTGATGGTAAGTTGAAACCCCAGTCCAAAAATTAGACATGGCTTACAGTCAGCCAGGCTTCAACAAATCATCATGAAACACTAGAATTCATTCTTAAAAAATTTTAAATAAATTTATATTTTTGAAAACATTTTTTTTTTCGAAAACAGATGAGAAAGTTTTGAAAGATTTTTGAAAAATTTTTGAAAAGAAAACGAAAAGAAAGTTACCTAATCTGAGCAACAAGATGAACCGTCAGTTGTCCAAACTCGAACAATCCCCAGCAACGGCGCCAAAAACTTGGTGCTGTTGCCGGATCCAAACTTGGCACTGATGTTACCGGACCAAAAGCTTGCCGAAAACTCAAACAATCCCCGGCAACGGCGCCAAAAACTTGGTATGTGAAATTGCTACTCGGGTTCTGAATTGTTGTTCGAAATTGATTCCCCGGCAACGGCGCCAAAAACTTGGTATGCGAAATTGCTACTCAGGTTGTGAATTGTTGTTCGAAATTGATTCCCTGGCAATGGCACCAGAAACGGATGCACAGGACCATGGTCTAAACATATCTTCACAACTTCGCATAACTAACCAGCAAGTGCACTGGGTTGTCCAAGTAATACCTTACGTGAGTAAGGGTCGAATCCCACGGAGATTGTCGGTATGAAGCAAGCTATGGTCACCTTGTAAATCTCAGTCAGGCGGATATCAAATGGTTATGGAGTTTTCGAAATTAAATAATAGAATAGGGATAGAGGTACTTATGTAATTCATCGGTAGGAATTTCAGATAAGCGAATGGAGATGCTTTTCGTTCCTCTGAACCTCTGCTTTTCTGCTATCTTCATCCAGTCAGTCTTGCTCCTTTCCATGGCTAGCTTTATGTGATACATCACCATTGTCAATGGCTACTTTCAGTCTTCTCTCGAGAAAATGATCCAAATGCCCTGTCACGGCACGGCTAATTGTCTGGAGGCATCACCCTTGTCAATGGCTTCATCTTATCCTCTCAGTGAAAATGGTCAACGCACCCTGTCACGGCACGGCTATTCATCTGTCGGTTCTCGATCATGTTGGAATAGGATTTACTATCCTTTTGCGTCTGTCACTAATGCCCCGCAATCGCGAGTTTGGAGCTCGTCACATTCATTCATTCATTGAATCCTACTCGGAATACCACAGACAAGGTTTAGACCTTCCGGATTCTCTTGAATGCCGCCATCATTCTAGCTTACACCACGAAGATTCTAGTTAGGAGATCTAAGAGATACTCATTCAGTCTAAGGTAGAACGGAAGTGGTTGTCAGGCACGCGTTCATAGGGAATGATGATGATTGTCACGTTCATCACATTCAGATTGAAGTATGAATGAATATCTTAGAAGCGAAATAAGATGAATTGAATAGAAAACAGTAGTACTTTGCATTAATCTTTGAGGAATAGCAGAGCTCCACACCTTAATCTATGGAGTGTAGAAACTCTACCGTTAAAAATACATAAGTAGGCCAGGCCTCAAACGTGATCTAAGATAGCATACAACTGATCAAAGATGCCTAATACAATAGTAAAAGTTCCTATTTATAATAAACTAGCTACTAGGGTTTACAGAAGTAAGTAATTGATGCATAAATCCACTTTCGGGGCCCACTTGGTGTGTGCTTGGGCTGAGCTTGAGTGTTGCACATGTAGAGGTCCTTCTTGGAGTTGAACGCCAGCTTTTGTGCCAGTTTGGGCGTTCAACTGTGGTTTTGGATCCTTTTCTGGCGCTGGACGCCAGATTTGGGCAGAAAGCTGGCGTTGAACGCCAGTTTACGTCATCTATTCTTGGCCAAAGTATGAACTATTATATATTGCTGGAAAGTCCTGGATGTCTACTTTCCAACGCAATTGGAAGCGCTCCATTTCGAGTTCTGTAGCTCTAGAAAATCCACTTTGAGTGCAGGGAGGTCAGAATCCAACAGCATCAGCAGTCCTTCTTCAACCTCTGAATCTGATTTCTGCTCAAGTCCCTCAATTTCAGTCAGAAAATACCTGAAATCACAGAAAAACACACAAACTCATAGTAAAGTCCAGAAATGTGAATTTAACATAAAAACTAATGAAAACATCCCTAAAAGTAACTAGATCCTACTAAAAACATACTAAAAACAATGCCAAAAAGCGTATAAATTATCCGCTCATCAAGAATCAAGGAAGAAGAGCTAGTGGATAAGTTTGTGGATCTTAAGCTGGATATTGGTGAAGTTTCCGGAAGAGCTTGTTTGAACTAGTTACAGATCTCAAGCACGTTTACATCAGAAATACAAAGGGCTCAGCAAGATGAGCAGAAGCTTCAGCAATTGTTTCAACCAGTTGGTGAGAAGAGGCTTGGAGAATTCACTAAGGATGAGGAAGGGTTGTGGAGATATAAGAGGAGGATTTGTATACCAGATATTGGGAGTTTAAGGCAGGACTTATTGTTAGAAGCTCAAAACAGTAGGTTTTCTATTCATCCCAGAAGCACGAAGATGTATTATGACTTAAAGAAGATGTTCTGGTGGCCTTGGATGAAAGGTGATGTAGCAACAGTGGTAGCCAAGTGACTGACATGCCAGAAAGTGAATGTTACAGCCACTTGAGATTCCTCAGTGGAAGTGGGAAGGAATTGCAATGGACTTTGTGACCGGTTTACCGAGGACTAGGTTGGAATTTGATGCGATTTGGGTGATCGTGGATTGCTTAACCAAATCCGCTCATTTTCTGCCTATTCGAGTGAACTGTTCTATGGAGGAGTTAGCAAGGTTGTATATAAGGGACATAGTAAGGTTGCAAGGTGTGCCGTCGAGCATAGTATCGGACCGTGATTCCCAATTCACTTCAAGGTTTTGGGGAGCTTTTCAAAGAGCTTTCGGTACGAAGCTATGTCTCAGTACCGCATATTATCCGTAAACTGATGGACAGTCGGAAAGGACTATTCAGACATTAGAAGATATGCTGAGAGCATGTGTGTTGGATCAACCCAGAAGTTGGGATCGTTACATGCCATTGGTGGAGTTTGCGTATAAAAACAGCTTTCATGCGAGCATAGGGATGGCTCCATATGAGGCCTTCTATGGACGGAAGTGCCAGTCTCCACTTTGTTGGTATGAATCTGGTGAAGTAAGTGTTTTGGGTCCTGATTTAATAGCAGAGACTACTGAGATCATTAGGAAGATTCGTACATGGATTCTAATTGCCCAGAGTCAACAAAAGAGTTATGCAGATCAGAGAAGGAAACCGTTAGAGTTTGAAGTGGGAGAGCACGTATTCTTTAGGGTTACACAGACAACGGGGATTGGAAGAGCAATCAAAAGCAAGAAGTTGAACCCAAGATATATAGGACCGTTTGAGATTTTGAAGAGATTCGGGCCTGTGGCGTATCAAGTTGCTTTGCCACCTCATCTGTCTAATCTGTATGACGTATTCCACGTGTCATAGCTCCGCAAGTACACGTCAGATGCGGCTTATGTGTTAGAGCCTGAGTTGGTTGAGTTGAGGGAAAACTTAACTTTCCAAGTAACGCCAATGAGGATCGATGACACTCGTGTGAAGAAGCTGCGAGGAAAGGAAGTCTCATTGGTTAAGGTTACTTGGGAGCGAGCAGGAGTTGAAGAGCATACTTGGGAGTTGGAGTCCGGGATGCGAAAGGATTATCCCGAGCAATTTGATAAGGGAAAATCGATTCCACACAAACTAACCAGAAAGTATACCGGGTCGCATCAAGTAGTAAAACTCACAAAAGTGAGGTCGATCCCACAGGGATTGATGGATCAAGCAACTTTAGTGAGGTGATATGTCTAGTTAAGCGAATATTGATGAATTGAGTAAAATTTGATCAAACAGAATGTAAATTGCAAGAATCGTAAATTGCTGAAAGTAAATTGGCAGAAACTTAAATGGCAAGAAACTTAAACTGGATGAAAAATATATTGCAGGAAATGTAAAGGGCTTTGGGTGCAGGGAAATTAAGGAGGCAGTAAACCAAAGTACTTAAAGTGAACTCAAGGACAATTAACAAAAAGAAAATTTCATTAGGGATTGGAGATATCATAATTCACAATGAATCAAATGGGTCTCAACTCCTTTCTTAATCATATGAGTAGATCTTTGGCGGATTGTAATTGATTAGATCCCAATTCCTTGGCAATCCAATCTCTCTAATCACAATTAATCTTGCCAATTCCTTGACCTAATTGTCTTGAGAAGAGGTTAAGCATTTTATCTCATCCATAAGCCATACTAACTCTCAAGATCTCAATTCCTCCTGAATAGTGTTGATCAAGAGAGTTGTGAAGGATAGACCCCCAATTCTAATGCCCATGATTCTCCTTCCGAGGCTCACACAAGCATTCAATAGATTCAAACCCCCTTTCGGAGTGAATGAATTGCAATCAAAACAGAGGATATCCTATAGATACCCAAGCGGATTGAGAAGAAGAAGAAGTTCACTCAATCATGTGAATTATAATAGAGCTCCTCCCCTAATGAAGTGGGGTTCAATTGATCATTGCTCTAAGAACACTTGCAGGAAATTTAAATTGCATGAAAGTAAATCAATCTCAGTGTGAACGAAAATGAAAAATTTCAGAAAAGACAATTATAGAAGAGAAGTGTAGAAATTGAAATTGCATAAAGCTGAACTAAATTCAATACAACTCAAATGTAAAAAGTGCAGAAAAGAAAAAGAAATTCTAAGCTAAGCTTTCTACCAAAGCCTTCTATCCTACTCCTACTCCTACGCCTACTCCTACTACCACTCAAGCCTGACTCTCTAAAACTAGCCTCCTGACCCCTTTTATCTTCAAACATTCTTCTATGTATAGTCTTCTTCTCTTCTTCAATTGGGTCTTCAGTGTACTTGGATGTGGGCCTTGGCCTTGATTGAAGCAGGGAGGAATCACTCTAGCTAACGTTGACCTTGGCTGTTAGTTCATTCAACATTTATGAGCTTACATGGTGCCATTTGGAATTGAGTTGGGCCTTAACGTTGGTGGCAACGTTTGTGTGAAAACTTTGAGCTCAAACGTTCCATAAAAAATGAATTCTGGTTGCTGCTAGCAACGTTTGACTCAACGTTGGTGCACTAACGTTCGCTCATCCACGCGTGCGCGTACACTACGTTTACGCGTGCATTGCCATTTTTCGATTCCATGCGTACGCATCATAGACGCGTGCACGTCGATTCAAGTTTCTCAATTCCAAATTCTGGGCTTCTCATCGAGCACGTTGGAGTCAGCGTTTGATCACCAACGTTCCCTCCAACGTTAGCTTGGTCACGCGTACGCGTGACCCACACGTACACGTGAATGGTCAATTTCGCCAATTCACGCGTACGCGTGACTCATGCTTATGCGTGGATTAAGAAATTTTTCACTTTAGCTCCAGAAATGAACATTTTCAAGGAAGTTGGAGGTAACGTTGGTTCACCAATGTTTCCTCCAACATTGGCTGTAACACCCTAATATGCAAATCCTTTTGCTCGAGTCATAAGTCAATGATATTACGGTGGTACGACTCTCAGGAGGATTTTTAATAAATAAATATAGGTACTTTCGAAAG
Organism: Arachis hypogaea; assembly: GCF_003086295.3. Lineage (NCBI taxonomy): Eukaryota > Viridiplantae > Streptophyta > Magnoliopsida > Fabales > Fabaceae > Arachis > Arachis hypogaea. The sequence continues at coordinate 34,495,391 of NC_092049.1, read as the reverse complement.
GAGTATTAATCGAGAAGCCTGAAAAGAGTAGAAATAAAATCGCGAAGACGTATCACTCACGTTTCGACAACAAAAGATAAACCGCGAAGCCGAAAACGTTATACGGACAAGGCGTAGAGGAGATTAAGAGATAGATAACAGATAGATATATATAACATAAGTAAATAGCCACTAGTCGCGACCCGCGAAGTTTAGGCCAGCTAGGGTACAGTATGAAAGTAGTTGACAACAGTATATCCTAATCTCTTCCGAAGGAAACATGAGAGTCTCTATAGGCAAATTCAAAGAGTTCAATACATAATATAGTCTTTCCAAAACAAAGGTGGAGAGATTCTAATCAAAGCACAAAGTAGAGGAAATAAAGATCTTCGCCGTCTCTCAGACGACCCACAACTCACTTCTGAGCACCTGGACCTGTATCTGAAAAACAAGAGATATATACGGAATGAGAACCCCGGGCCATGGGTTCCCAGTACGGTAAAAGTGCCAAATAAATACAATGCACTGTAATAAAAACTCACTAAGCATCCTAAGCTTCTTCACCAATTATTCATCTTAGATTCTCGCTAATCCATGAATAGGCAACTGTCATAAGGGAGTGCTAAATCTAATTCATGTTTCACATGTTTCCCAACTCGCTGACTCTTCCACGAATCAGACTCAAAATTATAAACAAAACCATCACCAGTTGTTCTGCCTCAACAATTCTATATCAATACATCATACACTCACCTGGAGCTAGTGAAACCATATCACTGCGTCTACCCAGGGAGCTCCAGTTATCTCATTCAATAATCATCATCATCATGCAATCACATCATCAATTCATATCATCAAGAACAGCCCTCAACACCCACCGACACCAGCATGAGGGGCCTCTCAGTTGTACAAACACAAGCAATACAGGCAAGTAATACACAAATATGGTACAAGTAGAACAAGTAACATATAGTCAGGTAACATGGCATATATGAAGTAGAAATCCAAAACAAATGGCAAACCCAAACAATTCAAACATATGCAAATGATGAATGCCTGCCCTATGGCTGATGATATCATCTGTCGGTTATATAGCCAACCCGACATGTCCTGGTAGCTAACCATTGGACAGAAACACCCATTGCGGAGCAAGTAGGCTTGAGCTACAACCCTCTTGCTACTACCCGCTCAACCCAGAGCCAGTGGAATAACCACTACTGTGGCTACTACCCAGGCGGGTGTTTACAAGCTCAACCTGAAGCGAGTGGATTCACCACTACTGCCGCTACTACCCAGGCGTCACAATCTCTGACCTGGAGCAAGTGGGACGAACCACAACCCTTGCTACTACCCAGGGTCTCAATCTCTCTCCTGGAGCAAGTGGGACGAACCACAACCCTTGCTACTACCCAGGATCTCAACACATACATTCGTTCAGTTTAGAAGCAATCATCACTGTTATCAAATCTCAAACATTAACCTGGAGCAAGCGGGACAAACCACAACCCTTGCTACTACCCAGGATCTCAAAACATACATGTATTCAAAACTCCATAATTAAACTCATTTATCATAAACATCCTTTCCCGTCTCATACCCGGAGCAAGTGGACAACACCACTGCCTACTACCCGGGGTCACACATCACATTTCAACCTTTTTCATTGTTATCCGTGTAACACATTCATTCATTAATCATATATGCATTTATACTCAGCCATAAACAATAATGGCTTTGCCATAACCCGGCAATAACTCAGCCATCTGGCCCATGGTTCAATCAAGAACCAGCCATTTATCAACAAATATAGCCCTTCGGCTCATGGCATACACGGTACTCCCACCGTCACCCTCCATATCTCATATAATCATCTTTGATCATCATTGATCATAACTTTTCCCCTTGCTTCACTCGCAAGTTACCACATCCCCTAGCTCCTATCTCATTGCTAGGCATATCATAATGATTTAATACATAAGGGATGAGATCGGAGGCTTAGAAGTATGAGATTTGGCTTTAAAAACTCAAAAACCATCTTTGGCATGAAAACAGGGCCACGCGTACGCGCACTCCACGCGCACGCGCGGATGGCCAAAAACTCATCGACGCGCAAGCGTCATACGCGCGAACGCGCGGGTTGAAAAATATCCAAACGGCGCACAAGCGTCAACCACGCGTACGCGTGGGTGCTCTTGCGCCCAGGCACAAAACTGGTACAACTCTGGCACAACTCTCTGGAAAATAGCTGGGCATATGGTGCAGCGCATCGACGCGCCCGCGCACGCGTGGATGGTGCTTTCTGGAAGAACGGCGCGCACGTGCCAAGTGCGCCTACGCGCGTAGGGTCGTTCTGCTAAAAATTTTCTAAGTTAAAAGCTGCAAAATTTACAGATTCAACCCCCAATCTTCCGACGGTCATAACTTCCTCATTTTAAATCATTTTTCACCCGTTCTTTGAACGGCATGGACATCCCGGATCCAATTTCATTTCTAAACAGATTTGGCAGAAAACGGAGGTCCGTAGTCCAAGTTATGTCCCGTCAAAATATGCCCAAAAACCATGTTTTCATACAAAACCACAAGGTGCCATTTTCAAAACAAGCCATTTTCAACTCTTTTCAAAATCAACCAAAACATGCCAATTTCATCCCTTTCTTTGAAATCAATCAAAATATACTAAAATCAACATCAAGCCTCCTCAACTCACACATTGACACTTTTTCAAACTCAAACACATTTACATATCACACACTCTTCCTCATGCCAAATTTCAACAACACTATTTCCAATCAACCATCATTATACATAATCAATATCATACTCACTATCACGTGGTTTCACCCACAAATAAACCTTAATCATTCCTCAAGCATATATCACAACATACACATCTCTAATGCATCATCATACCATCAAGGCATCAATAGTCATAATCACATATATGACCACATAATATGTCTCAACCAAAACCAAACATACCTCATCTATATAATTTCACCCAAATTTATCAAATTCCACACTTCAACTCCTCAAACCTTATTATTCAATAACCAACCCAATCATTCATATATTCATTACCGGAAATTCATCCAATGCACACATCACTTACCTTTCTTACCTTCTTCTGGCCTCCGGCCCAAAATTCACGGCCTCCGGCCCAATTTCCCAATTTAAATGCATAAACCACAAATCAATACTCATTACCCAGTACATCAAATTCTCAATACACCAAGCATACAAGGCTACACAATTCTCAACCCAATCATTAATTCACATTACATACCAACTATGCATATTAGCACCAACCATTTACACAATCCAAACTTAATCCTAGGGGTATCTAGCCTAGGAATTCTCATCACAACACACGGTACTTAAATGAAACTTAAACCGTACCTCTTGTAGCCAAACCAATTGAGCCTCTTCTTTGGGAGTCTTCACCAACCTTAGCTCCAAGCCTCACCAAAGCTCCTCAAGCAATACCAATCTCCCAATTGTGCACCAACATCACCAAATACACTAACATAACCAATATCGCATACATACATCAACCTAGGGCTCATAAAAATAACAAATCACAAGGGTTTGAGCACATCTTACCTCAGCCCATATGAAGTAGAGATAGAACCCACTTAGAATCCATGTTGGAGTATCCCTAAACACCCAAAATCACAAGATTTCAACACTAACTACCCAAAAATATGTAACAGTGGAGAATTTCGAAAACTGGGCAGAGATGAATAGAATACTCACCACAAAACTTAGATATAATTGTAGAGGTTGAGAAGAGTAACGCGTGACCGCAAACGGCTCGTCAATCGGAGCTCCGTAGCTCAAGTTATGGTGGTTTGAAGACCAAAGAGAGTTAGGTTTTCTCTCTTCTCTTCTCTCTTCTCAATTTCAGCGTCCCAACCCTTCTTTGTAGGGTAAAATAAGCTGAAATACTCATAACTAATGTTTATATATGTTGGGTCTTGGGCCCACTTAGGCTCGGTTCACTTATTTTTGTCCGTTGGCCCAATTTTGGGCCAAAACCTTTAAGATTAGCGCTCTAAATTGCACTTTAAATATTTATACCTTCCCTAATTATAATTCCTCATTTCTTAATCTCATTTACTCATAATCAATTTTCTCAGCTATAGTACCAGACAAATCTCAGCCGGTACTGCCGGTCAAAATTATACTGCGCGCTTTTACGCAGAAAACTATGTTTTCCGACTCGGAAAAATTCACTGAATCCAAATATCATATTTAAATTATCAAATTCCAATTGCCAAATCTTCCAACCATATTCGCTCCTATTTAACTTATTATTTAATTAATTTCGGTTAGACTGGGTATTACATTGGCACCCATGTTTTCTTCTTCCAGGACATTGCCTTCAACGTTGATGGGACAACGTTGGATCCAACATTGGCCTCTCCTTCTTTTCTTCTTTGCTCTTCCTCTGCTTCTTTTTACCTATCATCAACCAAACAAACTCATCAAATCCTTGACATAATCACAAGATTTTGCATCTTTCAAAACATCAACTAAATCTTGCAGAAAATGTCATAAAAATGTATAAAATTAACAATGTTTGATTGAATCAAGACAAGCATGAATTTCTCATCCAAACACTTACTTATTACCTAAGAAATGCATGAAAACTAAGTAAAACTAATGAAAAAGGCTTGTGAAACTAGCCTAAGATGACTTGTCATCACAACACCAAACTTAAATCTTGCTTGTCCCCAAGCAAGCAACAAAACATGAGAAAAAGGAATGAAAACAGATAAGCATATATGTCCTTATCAACAGATAATTGAATTTGAATCATGGGATTTTATGCAGACAAGAATGCAGCTAAATTCTTATAAGGTTCCAGGTGTGAAATGTCCCTCTATGTGCTAACAGAGTTGCTGATATGAAACCTTATGCTTTATTGATCCTTATTTTTCTTTCTTTCTTTTGCTTCAGAAACTTGTTTCTCAATTGTAGCTCAGTGACATGTGTTGCTGCAGTTTTTTAGCTCAATTTTCAATCAACACATATTCACCACAGACACTTGGCTCACAATTCTTCTTAAGAACATTGGTGCCCAACACCTCTTTGGGTCACTAAATGCCTTGTACCTAAGTTGCTCTTGATAGTGGACTTTTGGTTGATAATCCCGAGTTAGTTAACCCAAGTTACCAAGTGTTGAAACACACCTTAGAACCTAATCATCCAAGCAGATCCTAGTACAAAGACACCACAGGCATGTGTTCTTAAGGTCCAAGCTATTGGTGTCTAGCTTTATTCTTTGTTTCTTTCATTTTTGTTGCCAACTTTTGGCTTTTCTTCCTTCTTTCTTACTCTTTCTTTTCTTCCAAGGATATTTATTCAATAAAAGTCCACAAATAGAAGCTAAGTTCATACTAAAAGAGACATTCTACCCCTTCAGCTTTATTATTGAGCTTGCTAACTGATCAAACATATACCACCACCGATTCTTATTCCAGTTCCTACCACAGTGGACACTTTCACTTTTTTTGTTTCAACATTTTCTCTTATTCAATAGAAAGTAAAGAAGACAAAGCATACATTTAAGCAGATGAAAAAGAAGTAGACACTTAGGCTAAAACACTTATTTGACACTAAAAAGACAGTAGACAACCAGAAAGCAAACAACGTAAACTAATCAGTAGGGGTACAATTAGACTTCTAATTTAGAGCATTTCGAAGCAGATGGAATTAAGTAAAAATACAACCTCTTGGTGGTGCCTTCTAGCTCTCTCTTTGTCATCATCATCCATAGCTTTTGTATCCTTCTTTGTGTCCTTTGATGATAATGCATAGTTCTTCCAAGAGATTGATTGAATTTCTGCAAAATTATTGGAAGTTGCTTGTCCCCCAAGCACTTGAGAGATGGTTAGCATGCATGTATGCTTGTGATTTTCTAAACTTAAGTTGGTGTGGGAACACCAAACTTAGTTCCTTGCCTAATGCAGCAGATTAAATATATGCAGGAAACCTCATGTGCTTTTATTAACAAAACAAACTATAAACTAGAAAGCAAACAATTCAATAAAATAAACTATGAACTAGAAACTAAACAATTGTTAAGCAGCTTCTTTGATTGTTTGGAGTGAGTGATTAATCATGATGAGGGTTGGAATGTGTTCTTAATGAAATCTGTGGTGGAACACCAAACTTAGAATTACACATTCTCCCTCAAATTATTTTGGTGTGCAACACCAAACTTAGCTCCTTGCAATACAGAGAACTCTACTTCATTCCTTTATTGAAATAACTAAGAAAGGAAAACTACCTCTAGTTGGGTTGCCTCCTAACAAGCGCTCTTTTAGTGTCATTAGCTTGACATGTTGCTGATGACTTTCTTCCTCTTCTTCCAGTTTGTTAAGAGGAATGACCTCAAGGGAAGAGAAGAGCCAGCTAGTGTCCCTTGTCTTGGTCTCTCCCCAGCAAGCTTTCTCTTGTTATTTGCTTGATTTGCTTTGCTTGTTGGGGCAGGGGTTAGATTGTTTGCAGTTGACCTTTTCTTCTTCATAAATTTTGTCCTTGGTATCTTGGTCACAATCCTCTTTCTCGATGTTCTTGTTAGTTGCCTTCACTACTTGGATATCAAGACTTGGTTGTTATGTGATTGTTGGAGTATTCTCTTCATCAGAAGCCTCTTTAATTGGTGGTTCAATGAGCCCTTCATCTATGTAGCTCTCTGCTTTAATTGAGTGTGAACTTCCTTGATTGACTTCCTCCTTTTCTTCTGTATGATCTTCCATTAAGTCCTTTGGGAGTGAGTCTTCATGTTCCTCTGTCACCTCAATTAGCCTCTATGGATATGGAATCCTAGGCTCACATACCTCCATTACCTCATTCTCCATTGAATTTTTACTTGATGCAGGGGCCTCTTCTTCTTGTTCTTCCACTTCCTCCTTTGCACTCAACATCTGGTTTAACAGAACTTCTATGAAAGAGGTTTGTTGATCTTCCCAAGATTTCTTCATCTCCTCTTCATATCTTTCAATCACAGACTCAAACTTTTGTGTGGGTTGTGAGTTTTCATATTCCTTTGTCACCTCAAGTAGCCTCTGTGGATATGAAATCCTTGGCTGATATACTTCCACCACCTCATTCTTCATTGAAATTTCACTTGATACAGGGGCCTCTTCTTCCACTTCCTCACTCACAGATTGGTTTTCATCTTCAATGCTTGGCAATCCTGAGTATTTCTTTATTTGCTCTAAGTGTCCTTCCATCTTCTTGAAGAGGATCTCTTGTTCTTTCTGTGATTGTTCTTGTCTTTCTAAGAATTCTCTAGTTCTTTCATGAGATTCTATGGACTTTTGAAGATGATCCTCAACTGCTAGCTCAAGAGATGAAGGTTGAGAGAAATTTTATGGACATGGATGTGTTGTGGTAAAGTTGTTTTGAGGGGTATGAAATGAGTTTTGTGAGTTGTGAAATGAGTTTTCTATGTAGTGAAATGAATTTTGTGGTTGGTGAGATGAGTTGTATGGATTATGGAGGAAACTTTGTGTTGAGGCATAGTCAAATGATGAAGAATTTTCAAATGAGAAATTGGGAGGTGAGGTTGGACAGTTTTACATAAATGAATTGAATGTACGCTCAAGTGATGATGGCTCTTGATAAGTGGAGTATGAACTATTGAATGCTCCTTGATTTTGATCCTCCCACCCACAACTTCAGTAATTGTTAAATTCATTGTAGTATGGATCATTTTGTGGCATTGGGAGTAATCTTGCATGAATGCAATGATAGCACAATCAAATTATGATGTCTCTTGATGAATAGAATATGGATCATTAGGATCACTTTGGTTTTGACCCTCCCAGCCACAGCATGAATAGTTGTCATAGCAATATGAGTCATTTTATGGCTCTGTGAGGTGTTCATAATCTATCATTCCTTGTTGATATTCCCATCCACCATTAGCATAATGACATGAATCATTTTGTGGTGTTGGGCAGTATCTCATGGAATTATCTTGATTATTTTGTGGCCTTGGAGCATATCCCCACTGATTGGATTGCTCATAATCTCTCATTCCTTGGTGATATTCCTAGCCACCATTAGAATAGTCATTTGGTGATGGTGGGAAATATCCCATGAAATTTGTTTGATGAAAGGATGAAGTGAACTCCATTTGAATTTTGTAAAACACAATCACCAAAGAAAATTGAAATTCATATCTCAGATGAAAATTTCTAGTGAGGCAATAACACAAACACCTTAATATCAGCAGATAATAGAAAATTTAAAGAACTTAAATGACAAAAACAAAGAAAATGCTTAATCTGGACTTATCACCCACTTAATCATTGTTGATCTAAATCAATCCCCGGCAACGGCGCTGTTCATACCTTGGGTCGAGCTATCTGACCCAGGTTGTTTGACGACAGGACGACCGACCTCATCAGATCAGGACTACCCGACCTCTTCTCAAAGAGCTCGGGCAAATCACCAGGAAAGCCTAAAAAGGGCCCAAACAGAGGAACACGACCCAAATCCAAAGGCAGCCCAAGCCTATAGAGATAAGGGCGGTTCCTTTAAAGATAAGATGACTTCACTCAAAGATAAGATAAGATAACTATCTTATCTCTAGAAAGGTCACTCCACACTATTATAAATACACTGGAGCACCCAGGTATAACTCATACTCTGATTCTACTAAAAAAACTTGCTTAATACCCTTGCTAACTTAAGCATCAGAGTCCCTTGCAGGTACCCCCACCCTCCGGTGATAAAGGATCAGCAGCATAGCCAGTCCAACAAGTCGGACACAACAGTTCTGGCCGCCATCCACCAGCCGGACGCGTCATCTCCGACCAAGTACAGAAGATCTCATCCGAGATCGACCTACAGTTTCAGGTAACCCTCAGAACATTGGCGCCGTTGCCGGGGACCTGGAAGTCATCCCATCATCATGGTGGACAACCTTGACAACGACCACAATTCTGATTTGGAGAATAGAACGCCACACAAGAATGCAGAGGTCACAATAGACGATGCTTCTCAACCTAACAAAGACAAGAATTCACCAAACACAGGAGCCATGGAGGCACTTCAGGATCGCCTAAAACAACTCGAAAAAGAGGTCGAGTATCAACGGGAAGCCGAAAAAGACCTACGAAGGGAAGCTAGACGACGCCGCGAGTTAAAGGACAAGCTCCTAAAACTCGAAGCAGATCTCAAAGCCAAAACTACTCGATCCAGCCACGAAGATAGCTCCCGTAAGGACCAAGACCCATTCACCAAAGAGATCATGAAGACCAAAATTCCAAAGGATTTCAAACCTCCCGATATGACTCTATACGATGGCACAACAGATCCCAACCATCACCTCAGTAATTTTAGAAGTAGAATGTACCTCACTGACGCCTCAGATGCAATTCGCTGCAAGGCCGTCCCGACTACCTTAACAAAAACAGCAATTAAATGGTTCGACAATTTGCCCCCAAGATCCATCGCAAGCTTTGACGACTTAGCCAAGAAGTTTCTGGCCAGATTCTCCATCCAGAAAGACAAAACTAAGCACGCCCCAAGTCTATTAGGGATCAAGCAAGGAGATCGGAAAAGTCTCCATAGCTACATGGAAAGATTCAACAAAGCATGCCTGGACATACAAAGTCTACCAACAGAAGCAGCCATTATGGGTCTCATCAATGGCTTACGAGAAGGACCTTTTAGTCACTCAATATCAAAAAAACATCCTACATCCCTGAATAAAGTGCAAGAACGAGTAGAAAAATACATCAACATGGAGAAAAACTCTCGACTTGGAGAGACCTCAAAGTCCTAATTCTCCTACTCCTCCCGAGATAAGGACAAAGAGTCCAAGAAAAAAAAGATCAGCATGGAGAAAAGATCAAGAAGTACCACAATTATACCCCTCTTCGGGTGTCTCTTGTAGATGTCTATCGAGAAGTATCCCACACAGAAAAGATACCCCCAGCTCGCCCACTCAAAAACAAAAAAGGAGGAGGAAATCGGACTGAATATTGTGAATACCATCGAATCTATAGACATCCCACCAACGAATGTTTCGACCTGAAGAATGTCATAGAAAAATTGGTAAGAGAGGGAAAGCTAGATCGGTACTTACCCAGCTGAGCAGACAAACCAAGAAAAAGAAGAAGGGACGAAGATGTCGGACGAACTGAACGACCACCTCGTACACCAGAGAGACATATCCACATGATACACGGAGGATTTGCAGGAGGAGGGATCTCCAAATCATCTCGCAAAAGACATCTTAAAGAAGTATATCATGTTGAAGGAGGAGAAGAAGCACCCGACATCTCCACTATCACTTTTTCTAAAGAAGACGCAGTTGGCATCATCTCGGAACATGACGATCCCATGGTCATTACTATCATATTGGCCAACGCTAATCTCCACCGCACACTGGTAGACCAGGGAAGCTCAACTGACATCTTGTTCAAAACCGCCTTCGACAAACTCGACCTGGAAGAAAAAGAACTCAAAGCATATCCAAACAACCTGTTTGGGTTGGGAGACACTCCAATCCAACCACTTGGATACATCTCACTACACACAACCTTTGGAAAAGGAAACCGGTCAAGGACACTCAACATAGACTACATCGTGGTCGACGTGAGTTCAGCCTACAATACCCTAATAGGTCGGACAATGTTAAATCAGCTCGGCGCAGTAGTCTCGACCCCACACCTGTGCATGAAGTTCCCAACTACAGAAGGAATAGCTACGATAAAAGCAGACCAGAAGACGGCGCACCGCTGTTACAACGAAAGTCTAAACCTTAGAGGCAGAGGCGAAGAATTCCACACCATCGAACTCGGGGGAGTTCGGGGGCGGGAAGAACTTCGTCCAAAACCCAAAGGCGAAATAGAAAAAGTCTAGATCGGAGATATCCCAGATAAAACAACCAATATCGGCACAATCCTAAAAGGAGACGTAAAGGAGTCACTTATACAGTTCTTAAGAAATAATATCGACCTCTTTGCATGGAAGGCCACAGACATGCCGGGCATAGACCCTAAGTTAATGTGCCACAAGTTGGCAGTTTACCCAGGATCTCAGCCAGTACAGCAGAGACGTAGAAAACTCGGACCAGAACAATCCCAAGCTGTGGAAGAGCAGGTACAAGCCCTACTAGAGGCAGGATTCATAAGAGAAGTCAAGTGCCCACTATGGCTAGCTAACGTCGTCTTGGTGAAAAAATCAAATGGAAAGTGGCGAATGTGCACCGACTACACTGATCTTAACAAAGCCTGCCCAAAAGATCCTTATCCACTCCCAAGTATTGACGCTCTGATGGATGCCTCCTCCGAATACAAATACCTCTCGTTTATGGACGCCTATTCAGGATACAACTAAATCCCGATGTACCCTCCCGATCAAGAAAAAACCTCATTCTTAACCCAAAGGCAAACTACTGCTACATCGTCATGCCATTCGGACTCAAAAATGCAGGAGCCACTTATCAAAGATTAATGAATAAAGTCCTCAAAGACCACATCGGGAAAGTCATGGAAGTTTACGTGGACGACTTGTTAATAAAGACACAAAGTGAGGAGTCGTTACTATCCGACCTCACCCAAGTATTCGACACTATAAGAAGGCATGGCATGCGGCTTAACCCTGCAAAATGCACCTTCGCGATAGAAGCTGGCAAATTCTTGGGTTTTATGCTCACACAAAGGGGAATTGAAGCCAACCCGGAAAAATGCAAGGCTATACTCGACATGAAGAGTCCGACCAGCGTTAAAGAGGTACAACAACTCAACGGAAGATTGGCAGCCTTGTCCAGATTTCTAGCCGGATTGGCAATAAAATCTCTCCCCTTCTACGCCACTCTAAGGAAGGAAAAGAGGTTTGAATGGACAACAGAGTGTGAGCAAGCCTTCTAGGATTTCAAAAGGTTCCTGGTACGACCACCTATTCTAACTCGGACACGGGAAGGAGAAACACTTGTATTATACCTCGCAGTAGCAAATCCGGCAACAGCCTCAGCATTGGTCCGAGAAGATGACAGTGGACAACAACCTATATATTTCATCAGCAAAGCATTACAAAGGTCTGAATTGAACTATCAAAAGACAGAAAATTCACTTATGCTTTCATACTAACATCTCAATGACTCCGCCCATATTTCTAAGCCCACATCATCAGGGTTCGGACCAACCAGCCCATAAAAGGCATTTTGCAGAAAACAGATTTAGCAGGAAGAATCTTGCAATGGGCAGTCGAGTTGTCCGAATTCGACCTTCAATATGAAGCTCGGACAGCCATCAAATCACAGTATTTGGCCAACTTCATCGCAGAGTTTACGGACACCCCAGAAATTCCTACATAATGGAATCTCTAGTAGACGGTTCCTCAAACAAAACTGGAAGTGGCACATGCGTGATAATAGAAAGCGACCAGAGAACCCAAATCGAACTTTTCCTCAAATTCGGGTTCCCCGCCTCAAACAACCAAGCCGAATATGAGGCACTACTAGCTGGTTTGAAGTTGGCAAAGGAAGTTGGAGCTCAAAAGCTTATCATTTTCAGTGACTCACAGGTAGTCACCTCAAAAATTGTAGGGAGCTACCAAGCTAAAGATCCTGCCATGAAAAAATACTTGGACAAAACCAAGGAACAGCTCGGACAACTCAGGGAATATGAGGTCCGCCATATCCCGCGGGAACAGAATGCTCGAGCTGATGCACTCTCGAAACTAGCCAGCACCAAACCAGGGGGCAACAACAGAAGCCTCATCCAAGAGATGCTGCAAAATCCGTCAATCTCAAAAGAAGAAAAGGCCCTAGCCATAACAAGTTCGGATCAAGGATGGATGACTCTCATAATTAATTACCTCAAAATAGAAACACTCCCTACAGATAAAAAGGAAGCAAAGAGGTTAAAACGGGAAGCACAATACTACACCATCATAAACAATACTCTATACAAGAGATGGATTTCAACACCACTGTTAAAATGTGTGCCAACGTCCAACACAAGAGAAGTTTTAGAAGAAGTACACAATGGCATCTGTGGCAACCATCTAACAGCACAAGCCCTCGCCAAGAAAGTACTCCGGGCCGGATTCTATTGGCCAACTTTACAAAAAGAAGCAATGGAATTCGTAAAGAAATGTTCACCATGTCAGAAGCATGCTAATTTTCATATCGCCCCACTAGAGGAGCTCATCAGCGTAACCTCACCCTGGCCATTTGCAAAATAGGGACTCGACCTCCTTGGGCCGTTCCCTAAGGGATCAGGACAGGTCAAGTTCCTCATCGTCGGGGTAGATTATTTCACAAAATGGATTGAGGCAGAACCCCTAGCCAACGCTACTGCTCAAATAAGCCGAAAATTCCTATATAGAAACATCATCACAAGGTTTGGGGTCCCATACTCCATCACCACAGATAATGGCACTCAATTCACAGATGCAGGCTTCAGAAAATTGGTGGCCGACTTCAAAATAAAGCGCCAATTCACATCCATAGAGCATCCTCAGGCCAATGGACAGGCAAAAGCTGCCAATAAAGTTATATTAGCCGGGCTAAAACGGAGATTACAGGACGCAAAGGGAGCCTAGGCTGAAGAGCTCCCACAAGTCCTATGGGCATATCGGACAACTCCACACTCCACCACAAAGGAATCACCTTTCCGATTAGCTTATGGAATGGAAGCAATGATCCCAGTGGAGGTCGAAGAAGGATCGCCTAGAGTAATCCACTACAGTGAAGAGGCCAACTCCCAACTTCAAAAGGAAGAACTCGACCTACTTCCAGAAATCCGAGAAAGAGCTCAAATCAAGGAAGAGGCATTAAAACGTCGAATGGCCTCAAGATACAACCGAAAGGTAGTACAGCGAGGTTTTACCGAGAACGACCTCATCCTAATCCGAAATGATATCGGAACAAGTCGACCTGGAGCAGGAAAGCTGGCAACAAATTGGAAAGGACCCTACCGAGACGTAGAAGTACTTGGAAAGGGGTACTACAGGCTGACCGAACTCGAAGGGCGAGAGCTTCCAAGGTTATGGCATGCCTGCAACTTAAGAAGGTACTACAGTTAGGAGGTAATAAAGATCTTAGGACGAGGTGCACTCTTTTTCCTGAAAAAGGTTTTTTAACGAGGCACCGAGCCAAGATCCATGAACTGCCTGACTTAAAGGGATAAAATGCCCACATGTATATATTTGCATTCTCTTTATTTTGAATAAAGTTTTTAGATTTTCTACAAATTCTCTTATCAAGAGGCATTAATCTGAAACGCAAAAAATTCATCGCCTGATTATAAAGCTACAGATCGGCAGAAAGTCAAAATCAAATTCACTGCTCGATCACAATAAAGACCAACGAAGATGAAAACCAAATTCATCAAAAGGTCGACTAAACAGGGATCGAACCCAATTTCTACAAAATCGGCAAAGATGAAAAGGCGACAAAAACAGAATAATGCAAGAAGTTATCGAAAGTGATCCATAGAAAGGACCTGACGATGTCTTAATAAAAATGGGTTGCTAAAAATAACTTAAAGATAGGCCGACGTAAAAAAGTTGGACCAGTCGACCACAATAACCAAAGTTATAAAAAGTAAATCCCTGGAAAGAGGTCTGGCCAGCCCTAGAAAAGAGGATTACTGGAAATAACTTAGAAGGGATCGACATGATGAAGTCGGCCCAAACCAAAAGTTATGAAGAAGTAATCCATAAAAGAGACCTAACCAAGGTCCAAAAAAATGGATTACTAGAAATAACTTAGAAGGGATCTACATGATGAAGTTGGCCCAAACCAAAAGTTATCAAAAAGTAATCCATAAAAGAGACCTGACCAAAGGTCCAAAAAAAATGGATTACTAGAAATAACTTAGAAGGGACCGACATGATAAAGTCGGCCCAAACCAAAAGTTATGAAAAAGTAATCCATAAAAGAGACCTGACCAAGGTCTAAGAAAAAATGGATTACTAGAAATAACTTAGAAGGGACCGACATGATGAAGTCGGCCCAAACCAAAAGTTATGAAAAAGTAATCCATAAAAGAGACCTGACCAAGGTCCAAGAAAAAATGGATTACTAGAAATAACTCAGAAGAGACCGACACAACAAAGTCGACTCGGCAAGGCTACCAAAAGTTATAATCCATAGGAAGAGACCTGCCAAGGTCCAAGCAGAAGGGATTACTAGAAATAGCTTCAAAATATGACCAAGTTTAAGAAGTCGAACAACAAAAGGCAGGCGCTATAAGGGACCCAAGTCGGACCCAGAAAGCCATGACCTCAAGAAAATCAAATTACAGGCACCATATCAGAGAATGCAAAGAAGACTAGTTGCACGAAGCTAGCCTCAACTAAAATAGAAAATAAAACACAAAAGGCAATCAAAAGAGATTGGACAACAAGGCTCCAACACTTCCAAGATTCCAAAAGGTGTCAGAAAGGTGCAGACAAGCATATCACAAAAAGAAACAAGGTTGTTATAATAATAAGACTCAAGAGGCCACCTGAAGTCGACCCCAAAAGCCTGAAAAACTACTTTGTTTTTTCTAAAAATAAAGTTGCTAACAGAAAAGCAACCAAAATATCCAGAAGTCAAGACTACAAATTACAAAATAGTTCAAAGCCCGCAGGTCGGGCTATACACAAATGCTTCAGAAATAATTAGAGAGGATCCAAGGACTTCCCAGTAGCTGCATCCCGAGGTGAAGGAGGACGAGTCTGAAGAGATACTGCATCTACCATCCCATCATCCCGGTTCAGGATTTGGACATCGGGATCAGACTCAGGTTGACCGACTTCAGTTGCCAGAGTTGAAGAAGGCGGGGCAACGGAGACTTTGGCAGAAGGTACAGGAGGAGGTTCGACATCATCATCATCAGGGTCATCAGGGACAATCTTACCATCCTTTACAACGTTATCCAAGCTAAAGAGAGTAAGGTCAAGCTCGGGCGCAAGAACTCAAACTTGATCCTTCAAATTCTCATAAGCAGCATTTACACCGCCTACAAGATGACCCTGAAGCTCGGCATAGTCAGCTCGGGCAGACTCCAAATCCTCCCTAAGACCCATCATCTCCCTATAAGTTGTGACATAGCTCTCCTTATGCTTTAACGCCATATCTTCAGACAACTTGGCAGAAGCCACCAAGGCAATAGCCCGAGTCTTCTCCCCCTCCAACTCTTTCTCCAACTTGGCCACTTTCACCTCGAGCTCTTCCTTTAATCCCTTCATCCGGCAAATTCCAACTTGGCTTCCTCCATAAAGGCCTTTGTTGCATGAATAGGAAGGTCCTGGGCAGTCCGATATAAAATCCAAATGACGAAGAAGAGAAACATCGTCAGTAGGAATGGTACCATAAGAATTAATTTGCTGATCAACAAACTCGACAGCATCAAAGTCAAAGGCATCCAGGTTGAAGGGCTCAGCTGTTTTCTGTCTTTTTGGAGGAGGAGCGCCAGTAGGAGAAGAGGTAGCAGCAGAAGTCTGGGGAGGATCGACCAAATGAACCCGAGGGGTAGGAATCATCCTCCTTGGCCCAGGAGAGCTTGGTACTGATGGCTTTGGCAGAACATGAGAGGATCCTTCCCCAGCCACCTTGGCCGAGATGTTCTGGGCAGCCGTAGCCTTCCTCGCCTTTTTAAAGGCCCTCATGGAGTCATTATTTTTAACCATTTCTGAAAATTACAAACAAAACAAAGTTACAAAGTTGGAAGAAATAGAAAACAAAAAAGAAGTAAGCCAAAAGCAAAAAGAAGTCGACCACTACCCAGCTCGGCTCGGACAAGGGAAGGGTCTCCTAAAAATCTCTTTATGTTAAGATAAGGAGGTTGTCCCCAAATCCCCTCCAACAAAGTCACGAAATCCTGCTCAACCTCATCAAGCATTTTCCACGTATATCTAGATACTACAACTTTCTTTAGCCAACATAAGAGGAAGGCAGGTTCACCATTCGACTCTAAGAGGAAGGCAGGTTCACTGTCTGGTTCTTTTGGTCTGTATATGGCTAGCCAGCTTAAACTCCGCGAGCCGTGGCTAGATTCTTATGATATTATACTATTATATTTTGATATATCATATTGGTATCTTGTGCTCTAAATTAGAAGCTTCGTTAGTACGTTTGCGCTTTTCAAATCCTGTTTTTGAACTATATCCTTCATCGGGCTTCTAGATTATACTATTCTTTATATATATATATTATGTATGAGCTTAGAACTGTCGTAATCTCTGGTTAACCTTTGCTTTATGACGCGAGGTAAAGTTTAGGCTAATTAGGGTGTTACATTTAGCACTATTGTATGCTATTGAGATCATTAACCGTCTTCCAAGCACATTACTAAAACACAAGTGCCTTTTTGAGATTTTACAAAAATCACAACCTGATTTTTCAAAATTCAAAGTGTTTGGATGTTTGGTATTCATTTCAACACTTACGGCTCAAAGAAGAAAATTATATTCAAGATCTAGAAAGTGTGTGTTTTTTTGTTTTAAACAAGGCACCAAAGGATTCCTAGTATTAGATATTAAAACTATTGAGCTACTTGTGTCTAGAGATGTAACCTTCTATGAACACGTTGATAGAGGAGAATTGCACCAGTTTGGATTTTTCCATTTAAAATAACTTCCATTGCAAGTATAGACCAAACCGGCAACCAACTCCTACCATCATAGTTTAATTTCAAATAAAAATAACCGAGAGTAATTAAACCTCGGGTCATCTTTCCTAGGAACTAGTGACAATAAGAGCACAATTTTGGTTATGAGATCAAGAGGGTTTTCAATGATTGAAGCAAACGATTAAAGAAATAAAAGAACAATCAAAATTGTAATTAATAAACTAATAAAGGAATAAAAGAACTATCTATGTAATATGGACAAGTAAAGCTTTAAAATGATGGAAATTTGGTTCAAAACATAAATAGAACCTTGACTTAAGATGAGTTATGGAATTCCTTCCTTGCCATAACCACAACTATGATAATTATGATGGATTAATGTCACCTAGTCAACCCTTAACATCGAAGAGAAAGTCAAGTGAGCATAATTGTTATTAATCCACAAATCCTAGCTAACTTACTAATTACCTTAGTAAAAAGCTAGCGTTAGTGGAAACAGTAACAACTAACAACCCAAGAATTATCACTAAATGTCAAACATTATGACTCTAGTATCCCATATACGCATTTTCCCCAAACCAGGGAATGCAAATTTACCCCATAATCAAAATTAGCATTTAATCAAACACATGGTAGGCATATTCACAAAATATCGCAAAATTGGGAAAATGCTTGAAACTATGAGCAATAAATGATCAAAATTAACAAGGGTAACTCAAACAAACATATAATAACCAACAATCATCAAATTCACCAACTAGAAATCAAAATTGCAAAATCATATATGTATTGATAAAGGAAATTAAAATGTAAGAAAGTGTAGAACAAGTAATGTAATAAAAGAGAAAATTAAGAAATACTTACAAAAAAAATAAGCAAGAATCCAAGATCAAAGTTGAAAAATGTAAACTTGTAGTATAAACCCCTAATTAAACCCTAAGGAAAATTGAAAGAAAACCTAAGCTAAAACTACCCTAAACTACCTAAAATATGCCTAAGTGTGTTGTGTATTGTATGGTATGAATGTGTGTGTTACTAGCCTCCTTATATGCTTCAAGGCCTTCAGAAATGGGCAAAAAAGCCTTCCAAAACGCGAGCCACGTGACTTTTTAATGAAGTCACGCGCTAGGACTCGTCCGCACACACGTGCTGATTTACTCTTGTGCATACACACAGGATGTTGTGCGTATGCACACTTGGCTGTGTGCTTCTCCTTTGTTTTCTTCATGTTTTCTCCCAATTGCATACTTTTTTTCCACTCTTATCAAGTCATTCCAACCTATTATACCTGAAATCACTCACAAAAAAATATCAAGGTATCAAATGGAATGAAAGTGGAATAAAATTGATTAAATTAAGCACAAAATAGCATGTTTTCACAATTGGACATAATTTAGAGAGAAAATACAAAAGCATGCTATTTAGGTGAATAAATGTGGGTTTATATGATGAAATCTACCCAAATCATACCAAAATTTATCATCAAATATGGATTCATCAGATGTCTTACCCTTTACATCTATTACATCTAACACTACAAATACCATGCATATACCCACACTAATTGGCACACACAACCCTACCTTTGATACATTCTTTGATTATCCAACACCCACTTCACACTCACATTTGGCACCACTAAGTCACATATCATGAGAATCTTCAATTGCACAAAATCACCAAGAAGCATCATCACAACATCAACTTACACACTCATCACTTCATCTCACTCACACACCTCAACAAGTTTCAACTCCACAAAATATTCAAAGGTCCACAAGAGAACGTAAATCACTCTCTCACTTAAAGGATTTTCATTGTTTCCAAACCTTCCTTGATCAAGCTGCCACATCCCTTATCAGATATCCAATTTCTAATTACCTTTCATATCATAATTTGTCTCACACTTATCACACACTAGCTATGGCCATTAACACTTCACCTGAACTGAAACACTATGAAGAGGCAGTTGCCCAACCTTGTTAGAAAGAGGCAATTTCAGCTGAACTTGTTGCTCTAAATGCAAATGACACATGGTCTCTTACTACTTTACCTCTCGGGAAGAAAACATTGGCTGCAAGTGAGTGTTCAAACTCAAATTGAAGCCCGATGGTTCAGTCGAGAGACACAAGGCGAGACTAGTTGCTAAGGGCTATACTCAGCGGGAAGGATATGATTTTTTTTACACTTACAGCCCTGTTGTTAAGATAACCACACTCAAAATTTTGCTTGCCTTAGCTACTGCCAAGAGATGGCACTAGCAACAACTTGATGTAAACACGGCGTTCCTCCATGGTAACTTAGATAAAGAAATCTACATGCAAGTTCCTCAAGGCCTTGATGTTCCCGATTCCAAAATAGTTGTAAACTTCAAAAATCATTATATGGCTTCAAGCAAGTAAGTAGGCAATGGAATGTCAAGTTGACCTCTAAGCTAATTTGTCTCGGTTACTCTCAATCAAAGCATGATTATTCCTTGTTCACAAATGTTTTCAATGGTCAATTCACTGCAATCCTTGTGTATGTTGATGATTTGGTTCTCACAGGTGACAATATTACAGGAAATTCAGCATGTCAAAGTTGAATTACATGAAGCTTTTAAGATCAAAGACATTGGCAGCCTGAAATTTTTCCTAGGACTTGAAATTGCTAGGAGCAGCAAAGGCTTGGCCATCCACCAATGAAAGTATGTTCTAGATCTTTTGGAGGAATATGGAATGACTAATTGTAAGCCAGCTTCAACCCCCATGGACTATTTGACAAAATTAACAAAAAATTCTGCACCAGCTTATAGTGATATCCCTTCCTATAGAAGACTCATTGATCGCTTGGTGTATCTCACCAAAACCCTTCCAGACATATCCTTTGCAATTGGAAAGTTTAGCCCTGCCTAGATTGCCCAACGATTGCTCATTATCAAGCTGCGATTCGTGTACTCAAATACCTTAAGCAATCTCCAGCTACTGGTCTCTTCTTTGATGCAGCATCTGACCTAATGACTTCCGGATACTCTGATGCAGATTGGGCCTCTTGCTCAGATACAAGCCGCTCTGTCTCATGATATTTCTTTTACCTTGGCACGTTCATTATCCGAAGCCGAATATAGAGCTCTGTTATATTGCTGCCAACTCAGTCTTTCATGAGTGAACAAAACACATTGAAGTGGATTGTCACGTAGTAAGAGAGAAGGCAGCAACGGGCCTCATCAAACATCTTTCAAGTTCCAATCTCTTCCAAGGATCAAAATGCAGATATTCTCACCAAACCACTAGCACCAGATCCATTCAACGCAGGTTTCGCCACGTTGGGATTGTCGGACATCTTTAATCCCAACTTGAGGAGAAATATATGATTTATCTACTTAATTTGTTCATGATTAGCCTTCAGTGCTTCACGTTGCCACTACTTATCAATAGCTAAAGCAACTACTATTTTTACAATTTTTTTTTGTTTTCTTTCTTTCTTTTTCTATGTCAATGATTCAAGGTTGTAAGTTGTCAATTTTGATGCCAACATTGACAACTCAAGGGAAAATGTCAATGTAATATGCAACTGAATTAGTTAATCAAAAATAAGTTGAAGTGAATAACTACAGAAGGATACGTTGGACGATTCAATTAGAAAACTAGCTTAGTAACCTCTGTATATAAGCTTCACAAGGTCCACAAAATTTTGAAGAAATTTCTAGTTCTTATACTCAATGCATGAATAAAAAACTCTTTCTTCTTTGTTTGATATCAATTTTTCTCTATGTTAGTTTCAATAATGATAAATCCAGCTCCTTTTTTTTTTTTTGGTCAAATAGATTAAACAACCCCCAATTCTAGACATTACACTCATATTTTATACACACACACTACCATGAATATCATAGGTTCTTAAATCAACAATCAGCTTCAGTTGGGATTAGAACCCAGATGCAGCGTTGTATGAGGCAAATAGATAGACAAATAGGTATGCCATCTGTGCTGGACCTCTGCTGCAGCTCTTATTCGGTATTCCAATTGTGCCAATATGATTTGAGAAATATTATATGCACCTCTGGTCGTCGCAAACAAATACTTGAAAGATCAAACCCTTTCTCAGTCTTAGAAAAGCTAACAGTTCTATTGATAATTAGAATTTCATATTTAAATCAGCTCACAAAGCAAAAAAAAAAGAAAAGAAAAGTTATGAATAGTTTAAAAAATAAGGAATTAGACAATAGTCTGCTAATTGTCAGTCTCAAATTTCCCTGTTTTATGCCTCTTTCCTCCATTCGTGGCTCCATGGATGCCCAATCGAACCATATATGATTAACGTTATGGCCGAAAGAATAATCAATTTACCTTATAATATAATAAGGTTAACAAGCTAATTAATTAATGGGAGAGAATTGAAGCCAACCAGGAAAAAAAAGCCTCACACTTCTAACCCTAAACCTAGGTACTAACTACTAAGCACTCCCTGGACCCTATGGAAATCCATAACATTATTAGAATGACATAAACAATAATAGAAAAAATCTCAGAAAACAAAATAAAATAGTATACATATGAAATAAGAAATCACATGATTAATTAGTATTGAAACGCCAAGTTTAATTGAGGCACCAGAATCGGACTTTCTCGCCTTTAGCCCGGCAGCTGGTCCTTCTGCCGCCGCAGTAGTGGTGGCAGTAGTTGCATACGGATATGTACAAGTATCATAACCTGTCACATCAGCCAATATTATATTTATATTCAATAATAATATTTTTTTTATAAAATTTTACGTGTAACTATTTTAAATATTATTAGATAAAAATTTAATTAAATATATTAAAGTATTTAATAATATTAATTATTAATTTTATATGATGATAAATATATGTATAATAACATATATATATATATATATATTGATTTAGATTAATTTTTTATTCACATAATATTTTTAAAAAATTATTTTGTTGATAGCACTTACTAGGGTCGGTGTAAGCAATAACTCCAGTGTTGCCAAAATCACAGTCAAAAGCGTGGCGACCAGATGCCTGGAAGTAAGCGTTCATGGCATATGCGGCATGTGACCTCACCGTATTGGGCTTGAAGCAAGGCCCACCATCCTTTATGGGCCCACAATCTATTCCACTGCTACAAGCAAAGTCAATGTTGGCCTGTAACTGTTTCTCGCTCGCGTTTGTTTTCGGCACGCACCACTTCTTTGAGCTCGAACCTCCACCTACACCAGAACCCGATGATGAAGGTCCTTGTGCCACTGTGGGTCCCATTGCCTGCACCGTTTCACATCCTAATATGTTATGGTATGTTTTTAGCATGTGTCTTTTCACCTTTCGACCCCCCAAATAAAAAAAAAGCGAGTCATCTTTTTAACCTTTGCTACCAAATGGAAATATTTATTTATTTCCATATCAATTATATAACCACTGCTACAACCAATGTACTAATGATAACCTATATTTTAATCAAAAAATAAAAATAGATTGAAAAACGATAGATTCTCTCATCTGTCACCTAAAAGATATGCTATATGCTGTTGCTCCCTTCAAATTTCTAAGCAAAAGCTGGCAACCCACTACTGTATAAAGCCCAGTAGCTTAAGTGTGTGTTTAGTGTGTTTGGATTAGAGTTGGTCAAACTGAAATTTGAATAAAAATAATTTTGTAAAATTGATTTTAGATAGAAATGAATTTATGCCAACATGATTTATATTTGATAATTTTATATTAAAATTAATTTTGATAAAATTGATCTTCATAAAATGAAATTATTTAGATAATATTAATTAAAATCATTTTTAAATAAATAATTAATTAATTACTAAAAAAAATATAATATTAAATTATAATATTAATTTTTAATATATTTAATCCTTTTTTATATTTTTTTAGTATATTTTTTATATAATATTTTTTATAAAATTCTATTTTAGTTTGTTATAATTTTTTTAATAAAAATTAATATTTATTTATTAAATTAAAAATAACATATAAAATAATATATTTTAGTACTTTTTATGAATACTTTCAATAATCTTATTTTGTTTACTGTTTTGGATTTTAATTTTTTACTAATTATGTTTTTATTATTTTTTATGATTAATTTTTTATTTAATTTATCATTTTCAATAAAAACAATAATACATATTATAACAAATTAGAATAATAAACAATGAATAAGAATTATAATAATAAATTTTACAATGTCAAAAAAAATATTTTATAATTTTTTTAGTACTCTCAGTATTTTTTTATTTAGTATTATTTTATACCGTAAAATTTTATTACTTATGATTCTATTATTATGTATGATTAGTTTTTTATTTTCTTTATCATTTTTAATAAGATCAATAATTCATATTATAATAGAATTACAATAACAAATTTAATAAAAGAATCAAAATATAAAAAAAATACTAAAAATTGAAAAAAAATTTAAAATATTTGAAATGACTTGAAACAAATATGAAAATTCTTTTGGAGGAAACCAATAATAATCATCAAGGTGAACTCACGTTGAAATAAACGCAGAAGCAACAATTTTTTACTTACAGTAAATGCGTTTTTAAGCTGTAAAATCATTTCTGCGTTTAGAAAAAAGATTGTCAAACATAAAAAAAAAGCAGCGTTCAAATAATTTCAACGCACTTTTATCCTCTCAAACGAATTTGCCAAACACACCCTATTAAGAGCTTGTTTGGGTGAACTTCTAAAAAAAGATCTTTTTTTGAGTTATCTTTTTTTAAAAGATTTTATGGAAAAATAAAAGTAATTTTATGTTTGGATATCTCATGCAAAAAGATCTTTTTATCTATCAATTATGTTTGGGTATAACGATATAAAAGTACTTTTTTGTTTATTTATTAAATGAAAAACATCTTTTTTTTAAGAAAAAAAAATCTTTTAAAAAAATGTAAATTACAGCTTCTCAAAAAAAAAATTTTTTATTTTTCTAGTACTTTTATTTTTACTACTAGAAATTTACCAAACACGCTAAAAAATAAAAAAAAATCTTTTTTTATCAAAATAATGACGCCTAAACAAGCACTAAATTTACATCCAAACTAATCATTTTTTCTCTCTCATGTATCTTCTAGTATGATAACACTAATCCATCTTAAAATTGAGTTATATTTAAAAGTTTTATTTAAAGATAGTTGTTTGATTACTTAAGTGAGTTAATCAATTAATCTTTGTTAATCCACACTAATCTTTATTAACTACTAATTAATCAGTAACCACCAGCATTATTAACCTATCGTCAAAAGCAACGTAAAAAGTAAGAAAGGAGACAAGTCTAAAACAGAAGCTATCATCATTGAATGCATGGAAAAATGCGTACCTCTTGGTGGGTCAAAAGGCCAACGTCATAAACGGGTTTTAAATCCGGTTTAAACAACCCGTAATTCTGCTCCGAAATTGTAGGCTTAAGGTTTTCATTGAACAAAGAGAATACAAAAGTCTCGAATGTCCTATTAGGCATAAGAGGAGTACCCTGGCCAGAATTAACATGCCTAATGAGATTCCCATTATACGACGCCGCATTGTCTAAACCAACACCGGGTTGACCCGGATCACCCGCTGAGGGCCAACCCGTTTCCGCCACGACAAGCTCCACGTCATCATATCCCAACTTCTTCATCGCAGAGAAAACCGCGTCCATCTGAGCGTCAAACATGTTCGTGTAGTTCAAACCGGTTACGGAATCCAAAACGCCACCGTTTGGTTTGAACAGAGCCCAGTTCAGGCTATCTGGTCGGTTCGGGTCGATTCCGAAGAACGGGTATGGGTTGACAAGGAATGGTGATTTCGTCTGGCGGAGGAAGTCGAGCATTGGCGCGAAGATTGCTTTGTCGTAACCGGGTCGGAACTGACCCGAACTGGGAGGCTCCGATGAGGTTAAGATTCCGAGGGAGTGTGGTGTGGAGACTTGGACGGTTGTGATGTTTGCGAGGGTTAATGCTTGGTGGAGGGCTTTCATGGCAGGAACGGTGTGTGCGATGAGGTCCTTGTCGGAGGTGGCGAGGATTTCGTTGCCGACGGCGATGCGGTTGATGGCGGTTTTTGGGTGGAAGGGGAGGATGTTGGTTGAGACCCATGACTGTGCTGCTGGGAGCTTCGAGAGGTTGGGGATGTCGCCATTTCCGACTGTGACGGTTATGGAGATTCCGGTGCCGGCGAAGGCGCGGAGGATGTCCGGGTTGGTGTCGAAGATTTTGATGCGGTTGATTGTGGTTTGGGATCTGAGGAAGGTGGCTACGGTGGTGGGGGGAGGGAGGTTGTCGGCGACGGTACCGTAGTTGACGCCGATGGTGGCGGTGGTGGTGGAGTAAGAGGGAGTGAAGAAGAAGAAGGGGAGTAGTAGAAGGTGTAACAGTAGTGGTAGTAGCATGGTGGTTTGAGAGAGAGAGAGAAAAGACAAATACGATTAATGAGGGGTTATGGCTTTTTCTTTCTTCGACTCAAGTACTCAAGCTCAACACGTAGCATATAGTTCTATGGTTTTCGTTTCACTTTGAACTTGTTTGGTTTTTCATTTTTTATTTCATTGGCGTCTTTCAATTAATTGACAGTTACCTAGATCAAATATTCTCATTCAAGATTTTTATTGCCAGTTTTAAGAATGCTGACAATGTATTTGTAAGAAGAGGATTCCTGTGCAAGATTACAAGAGAGTAAATTATCCAACTAAGATGAATAAAGGATTTCAATAGGGAGGTTTTGGGAATCCGAATCTTAAAAAGTGTTTTTTAGGGTTTTTATTTTTTTATTTTTCTTGGATTAAACCAACAAAATTAATCCAGGGGATAAAATGCACCTTGAGTCTTGATAAAATGTGCATTTGTTTCGGGTCACAATGTACTTATCATTTTTGGAATGGCTAAAGGACTTTCATAAATTTTTTTATATTTAAAAATAATTTTAAAAAATCAATAAAATTTATTATTTTTGACTGATCGTTAATATTTAATTATATAAGTTAAAAATATATTTTTAAATTACTAAATTAAAAATATTGAGTTAATAACTAAAAATATTGATAAAAAGTAATAAAATTTATTTGTTTCTGAACTTTTTTTTTAATTTAACCACAGTGTTTGAATACTTTTACCTTTTCTCATGATAAATGGACGCTTCGCCACTTTTATGTTAGACTTAATATAATATTTAATATACATTATAAAATTATCATTCACATGAAAGATCTTGAAATTTATGACTCAAATAAAATGAGAAGAGTTACTAACCTTGATCCATAATGATAATAATATTATGAAAAATTCACTTTGTCTATTCCTTTGCTTTCTTAATTCTTTCTTCAATTAAGTTATTGGTGGTGAGTGAAGAAGAAAAACTTCTTAGATAGGAAGAGAGGACTAAATTCTGATTTCTTTTTCAAAAAACCTTCGTCAAGTTGGTTACATTTCAAAATAATCATATAACTTTCTTTATTTATTATTTTTAATTAAATATTTTATTAAACCAATTGTAACACCCCGTTAGCCTAAGCCTTACCTCGCGCCGTAAAGCGAAAGATAACAAGGTGTCACGACAGTTCTAAGGCGCACACACACACACACACACACACACATATATATATATATATATATATGTGTGTGTGTGTGTGTGTGTGCGCCTTAGAACTGTCGTGACACCTTGTTATCTTTCGCTTTACGCTCAAAGTTGCATAAAGTAGAATTACAATACGCAAAGCATTCACACACGAAAACTAAAACACTTAGGCGCGAACAGAATAAGACATATATATATATAGAACCTTGTAGCTAGCTCCAAGATACACAAGGTAATAATTAAATTAAACAAGATGTATATATATAAGTAAGATGTACCGAAAAGATGACTAGTCACAGCCTACGGAGTTTAGGCCGGCTAATCAAAATGAAATACAAAAGAGTTCTGAAAATTTAAATCAGCTTATACAACTTATCTCTCAATTCAAGCCTCTAAGGCCATAAAGTCTAAAATAAAAATGTGAGAGAAAATACTACAACAAATAATCAAAATACAGAGATACAAAAGATCCTCCGCTCTGTCACCATCCGCAAACTCACCGAGGTTCTCAGTATGGTAACAGTGCCCAATATATAAGATGTAAGGTTTCGGGATGCCAAAGGCAATCCTAAAACTTCACATCGAAAACAAATGTTCAAGCTTAACAGGGTTATCTAAACTTAGGGGATTTCTAACTAATACTAATCACACCGCTGTATCCCACAGCCTTCGCCAACCTAACCTCCGTGCGATCCCATCGCCACTGCCTACCGAGCCTCCTCAATCCCAACAGAAAGCACAAGTAATGCAAACAAGTAATATACAAGTAATATACATATACATCAGGTAATTCAACTAGCATTTAGGCATGTTATTCAAATAGGCATAACTCAAGTGATCAAAGCAAGCAAGCATATAGAAGATGCATATGACGAATGTCTATCCTATTTGGCTCGTGACATCACTTGTCGGTCTATAAATGCCAACTCGACACATCCTTCCGGATGTAGTCTTCCTGCCACGCCAGGGATATAGGCCTTGCACCCTCATGCAGCAGAGAAATCTGTCACGTCGAGGATATAGGCCCCGCACACTCATGCAGCAGGGAGACTGCTATGCTAGGGATATAGGCCCTGCACACTCATGCAACAGAGAAGGAAACAACAACCACTGTCTCACCATAAATCATTCCAAGAATATAGTGCCTGGCACACTCTTGCAGCAGGAAAACTGTCACGCCAGGGATATAGGCCCTGCACACTCTTGCAGCAGAAAAACTGTCATGCCAGGGATATAGGCACTGCACACTCTTAGATAATCCAACAGATTCATCATCCTTTTTCAGGTTCTCAAGTTCCAGTCTCATCATAACCATCATCAACTTTCCATTTTCATCATAATCATTTTCCTTTCTCAAATTTTCCTGAAGACATACTTCACAACTCAATATACACTAATTTTGTTCACAACATTCCAGAACCTAAGTCTCCGTCTTTTAAACTCATACAGAAAATCACCAATAAAATTCACTAACCCATATCTATTAATTTTAAGGCCTAATTGCTAGTTAGAAATCTTAAACCATGGATAAAGAAGTTTGAAAAGCTAGAGAACCGTTGAAAAGTGAAGAAAAAATATATTTTAGCAAAACAGGGTGTATGCGTATGCATGCACATGTATGCGTATGCATACTTAAAATTTTTCCCATATCGCGTACGCATACAAGAGTTCACGTACGCATAGGTGCCAAACTGAATGGTATGCTCGCGTATAGGGTGCTCGCGTATGCATACCATCTCAAAATTGCAAAATTCTGTAAAGTTGCAGAAATTAGTTTTAAACACCAAATTTTAAATGTTCATAACTTCCTCTCCCAAAATCCATTTTCATCAAACTTTATAAAAATTTAAAGATCTTTAAATGAACTTTAATTTAAGATAATTTTCAATCAATTTCAAAAACAAAGGCTCAAGTTATGATCCGTCAAAGTTCACCAAAAACTGGTTTTTACCAAAAATGACAATTCTCTAATTTTTCCAAAACTTCCAAAACCAAAACAACTCAAAACATACCCAAACATCATAAAACACTGCCTCCTACATCAATTCACCATCGCATAGCATTTCCATCAATTTCAAGACCTATTACACTCATTCTCTTCTAATTCTTCCCACCACAATTCCAACACAATTTACAACTTCCAAATAAAAAATATCAATATTAACCAATTTGCACAATTTAACCATTCATAAGCCTCATCCATCCTATGACATCTACAATCCTCATAAGTTACATCATTCAACACCAATATCAATCCTCAACATCATTCATTAACAATAACATCATAATATCATCAAAATCATCATACATCATCAATCCACAATTCTCAACAACGAATTCAATCCTATCCTAAAGTCCACTAGCCTAAGTGTCCAGAAACATTATATATTACATAAAAAAACTGAAATCATACCTTGGTCGATTTCCACGCAACTCAAAACACCAAGCAAAGCCACCAAGCTCCAAAACCACTAAGCATCACTCCAACAAACTCCAAAACTCAATCTAACATCATACAACATACCACATCAAACCTAGGGTTCACAAAAATAACTAAACACAAGGGTTTAGCGAAGCTTTACCTTACTCAATGAGATTAGGGGCAAAACCCAATAATATTCCAATGCTAAATCACCCCTAAACAAACAAAACACAAAGAAACTAAAAAATCCAAAGCCATTTTTGAGTTTTGGGAGAGGGCAGAAAACTGGAGCTTGAGAAAGATTTTCTTACCAACAAAACTTAGTTAGAAATGACAGGCTCGACAAGAGCTTCACGTGGCCGCAAACAACTCGTCAATCGGAGTTCCGTAGCTCTAAATATGGCCAAATGAAAAAGAAGGTGAATAGTACCCTCTCTTCTTCTCTCATGTTCGAACCCTCACTCTTTCTTGGGGGAAAAATGAGCTGAATGCTCATTAAATGGCCTTATATATGTTGGATCTTGGGTCCAGTTTAGGTCCGGTCTAACTTGTTAGCGTTTTTAGCCCGTTTGGCCCACTTTAGGCCAAAACCTTTAAAATTAGTGCCGGGTTTTCGATTCTAAATTATTTTCATCTTTTCAAAATAATAAATTCAATTTTCAAAATCTCATTTTTCAAAATACGCGGTACCGAACAGACTAGAGTCGGTACTGCCGGCTTAAGCACCAATACGCATTTTTATAAAAATTTTTCGCAAAAGATACATTTTCTAATTCAAAAAAATTCATTGAAATCAAATTTCACCTTTATATTTTAAAAAGAACATTTTTATATTTTTGAACCTATTTCGGGCAATTAGATTATTATTTTATTAAAATAATTTTACGTGAAAAACTCTGGTTCTTACACCAATAAAATAAGACATATCACACACATGAGACATTATATAATAATATAATTTCTTACATTCTCCCACTTGACTCATGTGTCGTTATTTCAAATGATGGTTTAAGAAAATATTTATCATAATGTGCATTTCTAAGTAATTACTTGCATAGCTTAATTTATCATGATAAGGATAAAACTACCATGAGTCATAGCAGTTGTACGTCACCTAATCGACATAGTCCCTTCTATGTACTACAAAGTTAGCCACATTTTTAACATGAGCTATAATTAGGAAGTATATAATATAATTAGTCCAACAATAATGTCTTCATTGCAAGACAATACCTGATTATTCTAATCTATTATGTATACAACAAATTGAAAATCAAGTAATATAGAAACATTAATTTATTTGAGCTCAAAATATCAATATTCATACAACACAAACTTTATTAAACATACATTAATCCTATAAACTCATAATACCCATCCTTTCAACATGACTAATAAATTTTTTGGGCGGTAACTCTTTGGTCAAAGGATCAGCAACCATAATATTGGTGCTAATGTGCTCTGTTGACACTCTTTGTTTCTGAACTTTTTTTTTAACGGTAAAGTATTTCAAGTCCATATGCTTAGCACCTTTGGAATGCTTGTCGTTCTTAGAAAAGAAAACTGCTACAGAGTTATCATAATAAATTTTCAGCGGTCTAGCAATACTATCAACAATTTCAAGCTCTGAAAAGAAGTTCCACAACCACTTAGCTTGAACCATGGCCTCAAAGCACGCCACAAACTCAGCTTCCATTGTAAAAGTAGCAATTACTCGGCATAACAAAGTTGTTCAGGATCTGGTGCCAGAGCCGAGCCTCATCGTTCAAGTATATCCGCTTGATTCTCTTAGGCATGGTGGTGTTCTGACCCATGACCCAGGGGACAGTCGGGTCAAGGGCTATCCTTGCCTTAACCGCATCCCAGTCAAACCTCATGAAGCGCATGTCCTCCTCAGCCTTTTGGTAATCATCAAGCTGATCGGATTTAGGCTGAAGCTGCAGAATATCCTCATTGGCCTCTTCAGTGACCAGTATCTGCTTCCCTCTTAGGTTCACTGCATCTAGGGAAGTTTTGAAGTAATTGCAGTAAAACTCTCTTACCCAAGAAGCATTGACCTCTGTCAGATTTCTTTCCAGGAAGAACCAGCATCTATGTTTGATCTGATCAGAGGTGTATTGCTGGAGTTCTTCCGGAATTTTCAGAGTCCGCTCCAGGTACAGGTTCCTGGAGGTTGGAAACACCGGATACTTCAACTCGCAATATCTGTTTGCAAACTTGATGGGGTCATTAGCAGGGAGTAGCTGGTCAGCCTTCGGGGTAAAGTGTTTCTCCCGCCAAGAGTCATCGTGCATGATGTCCAAGATGGACATAGAGGATTCTCCTCTTTTCCGTTTGCCAGTTGTTGCCTTTCCTTTTCCTTTTCTTTGAGTGTCAGACATCCTGAAAAATAGAAATCCAGGATATAATAAAAACAGAAAAATAAGTAGGCAAATAACAAATTAAGCACATAGTGGCAAAGGAGCAGTAGAATAATGAAATGAGTTGAGTAAATGTGCATTATGGGTTGTATAGGAGTTAGAAATCTGAGAAAAATTTCACAATCCAAAATGTGATATAAATAGAATTCATGTTAATTAGGAAAAATTATCATCATGCCTTGGTTAGAAGGTTAAAGAGAATACTGAAAAACCAAAAAGAGATGTTGTGAAAGTTAGGTTGGTTAGGAATGAAAAAGAGGTTAGGAAGTTGAAATCAGTGAGTTAGTAAAAAGAAGGTTAGAGTAAGTGGTCTGATGATCATTTTCTAAGTAACAAGAATTTACAATTAGAAGCTACAGTCAACTCACATTCAAACAAGGAAGTTGATGATGATTCATATAGATATATAAATAGCAAAAAGTGGAATTGAATCATCCAAAAGGTAATTTATTAACCAGGAAATCGAAAAGAATAAGAAAGCTTGCCCGTGCATACATGAATTGGTTTGGTAAAAGTTGAGTAAAGCAGAATTCAAATTGCCAAAACCAAAACATGAATGAAAATCAGAATAGTTTACAGAAATTTGGGCAGCATTCCGGCTAAAAGTGGATGGTCCCGGAAAATAAACAGCAAGTAGAATAGTTCATATGAATTAAAAGAAACTGCAAAAAGATATAAATAATTTGAACATGAAAGAGCAGTCGCAATAGCAGCATGAACAGTAAGAACAGCATATGAACAATACTTAGATCACAGCAACAGCAGAATTGTAAAAATTATAAAACAAGTAGCACGAACAGCGCAATTAATCAGGCCTAAATCCACTAACCACATCCTATGCTACCTAACCACCTAGAATCCACTACAGCATACATATCTAACTAGCCTAATTTTGAACGTAAACAGAAAAAAAAATTCAAATAACTGCGAAAGGAAAGAAGAGTGGCGTTCGGCGAAACCTGGTAGGCGAATGAATGAAAGTGGGGCAGAGAGATAGCTGGGGGGTGGTTGCGGTGGTGGCTGACGCGGCGGTTGAGGCGGTTAGCGCGGCGGTGAACGGCTGTCTGGTGGCAGGGGGTTTCGGGTAGGGTAATGGGGGTAGGGGTTAAGGAGGAAGGATGGGAGGGGGTGAGGGTGGTGGTGGCTGGCGCGGAGGCGCGGCGGTGACAGTGCGGTGGTCGGTGGTTGGCCGCGGCGGTGGAAGAAAGGGAAGTGGGTGGAAGAAGAAGAAATAAAAATGAGGGGGAGGTGGCGTTGCGGTGGGGTCTGGGGGGTTGGCGGTGCGGCGGTCGGAGGTTGTGGCTGGGAGTGATGATGGTTGTTGGGTGGTGGAGGGTTGCAGAGAAGAGAGAAAAGAGAAGGGGGTTGAGGGCGCGAATGGGTAGGGTTTCGCGTGGCTGAGGGGGGTTAATGAATTTGAACCCACGCGATCGCGTGGGGCACGCGGTCGCGTGTTTGGGGTGGAATGGGGGTTGACGCGATCGCGTGGGTGGCGCGATCGCATGGAATGGAAAAAAATGGTGAATGACGCGGTCGCGTGAGGCATGCGACCGCGTCGCTGGAAATTGGGCAAAACGCACAATTCCAGCGTCGTTTCAGCGCAACTCTCTGTCTCCTTTGGGGTGTTGTGTAATCCACGCGACGCGATCGCGTCGCTCACGCTTTCACGTGGGATGGGTGTTGTGCAAGTGATGCGATCGCGTTAAGGACGCGACCGCGTGGGTCATTTTGTGCTAAACACACAACGGCCGCACGATTCTAGCCCAACTTTCTGGGCGTTGGATCTTTACACCGATCTCCAGGTCACGCGGCCGCGTGAATGACGCCGACGCGTGGGGAGTGTTTTACGCAACTGACGCGATCGCATGAGCGATGCGGTCGCGTCGCACGCCCTACTCTTTTTTTTTTAAAACTGAAATGCAATCATGTAATTATGCAGTATGCAATGCTAATGAATAGTATTCAGGTTCAATTTGAAAAAGAATAAAAATAAATAACACGAAATAAAACTGAAAATGAAACGACCATACCATGGTGGGTTGTCTCCCACCTAGCACTTTCAGTTAAAGTCCTTAAGTTGGACATATGGCGAGCTTCCTGTTATGGCGGCTTATGCTTAAACTCGTCCAGAAATCTCCACCAATGTTTGGAATGCCAACGGCCTCCGGGGTCCCAAACTAGGCATGTAAAGCTTCTGAGCAGCTGCAAACAGATTCTCAGGCTCCCGGGGTGACGAATGTCAAAATAGATTCCAGGATCCCGAACTTTGCTTTTAAATCCGCCTCCGTCTTGATCTATATTTTTTCATCCGGGCGGTTTAAAAATTAGATTCTCACCAAGATGACCAAACGTTTTCCAAGATCCATTCGATTGATCATTATGCCAATCCGTGCACTTCGAGTTGAAGCGTGGAACCTTATTGAACCTTGTACACCAGCTCTGAGTACGAACCATTTCCCTCTTACTCTTAAAGCCGCAGAGAGCTCTAAGTTGGCCATCTGTTTCAAGCAACCCATATTCGAGTGGAAAGATAAAGTTAAAGGTTAAGGATTGTACCCACTTGAAGCTTGTATTGGGTGGTAATGGCCTTGGGATAGGTGTTTCCAGTGGTTCTGTGAGTTCTACTCCCTTGTGCTCTTCTGTGAATTTCTCCACTTCTTTGCAAAATCCTTCAAATGCATCCATGTCCTAATCAAAGCCTTCTATGTCTTCCTCATCACTTAAGTCATAAACTAGAGGTTGAAAGAAATTTACCTCCGCATCATCTTCGTATTCACTTGGGGAAGATTCTTCGATCTCAAAGAATTCACTCGCAGATGCAAGTTCATTACTGGGAGAACTTGACTTGAGATTATCATCATCAAGGAAACTTGCTTCTTGGATTATTCCGTCTAGTTCTTCATAAAAGATTTGCCTTGGGGGTTGTGCACTATCCTCCTTAGCATCAATTGTAACGTCCTTGACAGAATTCTCCACAACTCTGGATTCCCATGGAAGTTCAGCGTCTCCTAAGTCTTCAACTAACTCTTCTTCTTCTATAATGACATCTTCCTCTACTTGTTCCACTACGAAGTCATACTCTGTCTTGTCCACTGGAGTTTCTAGTATCTTCTTCATGCTACGCTTTTCATTAGATTGTTCACATGGGGCCGTGGGAGGTCCTTGAATGTTCGAACGTCTAGAAGATAATTGACTTATTGCTTGCTCCAGTTGATGAAGTGTTGTTTGAAGTTGATCTACTGTTTCCTTGAGGCGAACTTGTGATTCTGGAGGCGATAGATTTGGACGTGGTACATAGGAAAGTGGTGGTGTTTGGGAGTAATTGGATTGGAATCGGGGTAAATAAGGATCATATGGTGGTGAATGGTGAAAATGAGCTTGTAAGTGTGGTGGTTCAAAGTTATGTTGAGAGGATGGTCTATAAGCACAGGGTGGGGCTTGTTGGTAACTACAAGGTTGTCCACCACATATATTAGCTTGGTATGCATTGTAAAATGGTTTTTGCCCATGATATCTTGGAGGGTGTTGTTGCCTAAAGGGTTGATCAGATCCTCTTGGCTCCATCCATCCTTGATTGCTCAGACCTTGATGCACGTTCCTGTTATAACTTTCACTCCTTTCAACAATATTAGAACCAAACTCAAAGCGAAAGGGGTGAGAATTCATAGTAGCTAATAAAAATAAAAGAAGAAAATAAGAACAAATAAACAAGTAAAAGAGAAATATTTACAATAAACAATAATAAGGCACATGATTGCAGTTCCCCGGCAACGGCGCCATTTTAACGAGCGAGATTTAATGTCGGTAAAGAATAAAAATAATCGCGTTGTAAGTATAGTTTCTAAACCAACAGAAAATCCCTTCGTACAAACATTTTGGTTGTCACAACTAACAAACCCCTTTAAAATTGATAACCGAAGTATTTAAACCTCGGGTCGTCTTCTCAAGAAACTACAGGGAAGTATGTTCTTATTATTGGTTATGAAGATTGTAAATTGGGGTCTTTGAAAATAAGGAATGAGTAATTTAAATGGCAAATAAAATAAATAAATAACTGTAAAATAAACTCTTGGCAAGGTATAAGAAATTGGAAGTCCTATCCTAGTTATCCTTATCAATGGTGATGAGAATTGAGTCTTAATCCCACTTAGTTATCCTTTACTAAAGCAAAGGAAGATCAAGTGGATTAATTAGCCTGAACTTCAGGTTCTGGTCAATCCCTAAGAAAAGACTGGAATTATTGAAGTACAATTCAATTAACAAGATAACAATTATCAATCACGTTGAGTTTGATAACTCCTGAGTTACTGATTTCTTGACCAAGACCAAAGGGGGAAAAAGTAAATCTACTGGAATAAAAAAAATGTCTTCAGATTGGAAATAATAATAATGTAAATAAAAGAAAGCAATCATAAACTGAAATACCTCAAATATCATTAATTAAGAGAATTATCTGTAACATAGAAAAGTTCATAAATCAATATTGAGAAAATAAATAAAAAGGAATATTGAACCTGATGAAAAGAGATAATCCTGAAAGCAAAAGAAATCCTAATTCTAAATCCTAAAAGAGAGAGGAGAGAACCTCTCTCTAAAAACTACATCTAAATCATCAAAAGTAACTAATTAGAGACTCTCCTTTGAATGGATGCATTCTCCCACTTCATAACCTCTGATATGTGCCTTCTGGACTTGGATTTGGGCCAAAAAGGGCTTCAGAAATCGCTGAGAGCATTTTCTGTAATTTCTGGTGCGTGGCCTCTGACACGCGTCCGCGTGGGTCACGCTGTCGCGTCATTTGGAGTTTTTCTTGTCACACGTTCGCTTCGGTCAAGCGCCCGCGTCATCTGCGTTTTGCTCGTGGCGCGCGATCGCGTCATTCACATGTTCGCGTCGCTGCCTTTTCGCGCTAGGCATGCGGCCGCGTCGTCCATGCGTTCGCGTCGCTGCCAGCTTCTTTAAAAACTCCATTTTGTACTTTCCTTCTATTTTTGTATGTTTCCTTTCCATCCTTTAAATCATTCCTGCCTTAGAAGATCTGAAACTACTCAACACACAAATCACGGCATCGAATGGTAATAAAAGGGTAATTAAAATAATTATTTTTAAATCATAGGAAACATGTTTTTCACATACATCACATAATAAGGAAGGGAAAGTAAAACCATGCAATTAACATGAATAAGTGAGTGAAGGATTGAATAAATCACTTAAATTGAGCACAAAATATATCATAAAATATGGGTTTATCAATCTCCTATAAGTAAGTATGTGTTCCTTTGTCCCTTGCAGATATCTTAAGATTTTCTTTGCAGCTTTTCAATGATCCAATCCTGGGTTACTTTGGTATCTACCAAGCATACCAACTGTAAAGCTTATATCTGGCCTTGTGCAAGTTTGAGCATACATCAAACTCCCAACAACAGATGCATATGGAATTCGTTCCATCTGTTTCCATTCCAAATTATTCTTTGGACATTGCATGAGACTAAACTTGTCTCCTTTTTGAATTGGAACGGGTGATGCTGGATATTGTTCCATTCTGAATCTCTCTAATACTTTATTAATATATGATTTCTGAGACAATCCTAATAGTCCTTGTTATCTATCTCGAAATATTTCTATTCCAATCACATAACTTGGCTCACCAATATCTTTCATTTCAAAGTTATTAGAGAGACATTTCTTAGTCTCGCTTCATAGACCAAGATCATTAGATGCAAGCAAAATATCATCAACATATAGAACTAAAACAATTAATTTACTCCCATTGACGTTCAAGTATATACACCGATCAACGGTATTTTCTTAAATCCAAAGGACAGAATAGTATCATTAAATTTGATAAACCATTGGCGGGATGCTTGTTTAAGTCCATATAGTGATTTCTTAAGTTTACACACCATTTGTTCTTTCCCTTCAACTAAAAACCTATTGGTTGATCCATATAAACATCTTCCTCTAAATCCCCATTAAGAAAGGCAGTTTTTACATCCATTTGATGTAACTCTAAGTCATAATGAGCCACCAAAGCCAAGATAATCCTTAAAGAGTCTTTTCTAGAAACTGGTGAGAAAGTCTCTTTGTAATCAACGCCATCTTTTTTAGTAAAACCTTTGGCAACAAGACGAGCCTTGTAACGTTCAAGGTTGCGATGAGAATCACGCTTAGTCTGAAAGACCCATTTACACCCAATTCTCTTGCATCCTTTAGGTATTTCCACAAGGTCCCATACTTTATTTTGTTCCATTGATTTAAGCTCATCTTTTATGGCCTCTAACCATTTATCAGCATTATCACCATTAATGGCTTGTAAGAAAGAAACTGGATCATTGGCGACACTCAAGTCATTTTCTGACTCTTGTAAATACACCACATAATCACCAGAACTAGCAGATCTTCTTTTTCTTTGAGACCTTCTTAATGCCATTTCTTGTGGTTGTTCTATTATCGGCTCCTCATTAACCATGGGAGTAATAAGTTCTTGTTCCTTTTGATTGTTATTTAGTCCAACAAAAACAGGATCAATAATTTGTTGTTTCTGTTGATTGTGATTAGGCTCAATAGCATTTGGAATAACAACTCTAGAAATAGAAGTACAAGTTGAAGGAACTTGAATTCTTACTTCTTTAATCTCCACATTTTGTGAAGCTGTACTCCCACTAGTCTCACCATTCTCAATGAACCGTGCATTTCCAGTTTCAATTATTCTTGTACTATGAGTAGGACAATAAAATCTAGACCCCTTTGATTTTTTTGGATAACCAATGAAATATCCATTGATTATTCTTGCATCCAATTTCTTTTATTGCGAATTAGAAGCTCTTATTTCTGCTTGACATCCCCAAACATGTAGACGTCTTAAACTAGGTTTTCTCCCAATCCATAACTCAAAAGGAGTTTTAGGAACTGCCTTACTAGGAATCCTATTTAACAAATACATAGCAGTTTTTAAAGCATACATCCACAATGATATAGGTAAGGATGCATTACCCATAATTGTCCTAACCATTTCTATTAAAGTACGGTTTTGCCTTTTTGATACACCATTTTGCTGAGGTGTACCTGGCATAGTGTATTGAGCACATATACCATGTTTTTCAAGGAATTTAGCAAATGGACCTGAGTTTTGCCCTCTTTTGTCGTATCTTCCATAATATTCACCACCTCTATCAGATCTAATGATTTTCAACTTTTAGTCCAACTGTCTTTCTACTTCATTTATATAAATTTCTAAAGCATTAACTGCTTGAGATTTATCATAAAGTAGATAGACATAACCATAACGTGAATAATCATCAATAAAGGTGATAAAACAATTTTTCTTTTTTGAAAGAGTTTACATTAAAGGTCCACATATGTCAGTGTGTATAATTTCAAGAAGTTGGATATTTCTTGTGGCTCCTTTCTTTGTGTGTTTTGTTTGCTTTCCTTTAATACAATCTACACAAATATTGAGATCAGTGAAATCTAAATTTGGAAGGATGTCATTCTTTATCAACCTGTCCATTCTTTTTTTGGAAATGTGACCCAAACGTTTATGCCACAAGCAGAATGTTCATTCACTAAACCACGTTTAGTGCCAACTTTATGATGCAAAGTCATAAGTGATTTGGTATATCAATCATCAAGATTAAATTTATATAAACTATCAGAAAGTATGCCAGATCCAATCATATAGTTGTGCTTAAACAAATTAAAACAATTATTACCGAAATTAAAAGAGTATCCAACAACATCAAGTTTAGATAAAGAAATTAAATTCCTAGAAATACTTGGTACATAAAAAATATCTAGCAAATCTAAATGATGTCCAGTGTCAAAAATCAACCGATAAGTCCCAACAGCTTCTACTGGAGCTTTATCTTTATTTCCCATATAGACAAACTTTTCATTTGGTCTTATGGTTCGGGTTGTAAGGAATCCCTGCATCAATTTAGAAACATGAGTCGTATCTCCAAAATCAATCTACCTTGTATTACGAGGAACTTCAACTAAGTTTGATTCAATACATACATAAACAAAATTAAGCTTATTACCTTTCTTTTCATACCAAACCTTTCTCTTTGGACAATCATTTTGGAAGTGTCCAGGTTTCTTACAGAAATGATACTTATCTTTCTTCTAGATTTTAGAAGATGACTCAACAGTCTTTAATGATCCCTTTTCCTTTTCCTTTCCATGCTTCTTTTCTAATTTTCTTTCCAACTCCTTGATGGTTCAGGTAATGGATGGAATGATTTCCTTGATTTTTAAGTTTGGTTTCTTCTTAAACTAACATATTATGCAACTCATGCACATTCCATTTATCCTTCATAGTATTATAGTTCATTTGGAAAGGACCATACTTAGACGGTAATGAGTTTAAAATAAACTGCACAAGAAAATTTTCATCCACTTTCATTCCCAATGACTTAAGTCTTGCTGCAATATTTGTCATTTCAATGACATGCTCATACATAGTACGAGAACCATCAAATTTTATGGTGGTCAAAGTACCCATTAACGTCCCACCAAGAGACTTATCAGCAATTTGGGAGCGCTCTTCCACAAGCTTCATAAATTCTTTAGCATTATCAGACTTTGGAAGAGCTGACTTGATGCTGTTTGCTATGCTCATTCGCATAAACATAAGACTAAGTTTGTTTGACCTTTCCCAAGCTTTATAATGAGCTTTTTCTTCATTGCTGCTAAGAACAGTAATAACAACAGGTTTCTGAACTTGAAGTGTCAAATCAAGATCCAAGACACCAAGGTAAAATTGGACTTGTTCAGACAAATCAGAAAAATTCACCCCATTAAACATTGGAACAGATGTAGCATGCGAATGCAATGCGACAGGAAGAATTGCTGCAATTATCACATACTTAATATTAACACTTTGAGTCATAAGATAACTGATGAACGGGATTTTTGATGGTCTAGAATTTCACAGTTGAAATCTCGTTGTAAAGTATAGTTTCTAAACCAATCAATAATCCTTTCATACAAAAATTTTATTTGTCACAAGTACAAACCCCTAAAATTATAAACCGAAGTATTTAAACCTCGGGTCGTTCTCCCTAGGAATTACAATAAAGTGTCTTGTTATTGGTTATGAGGTATGTTTTGGGGTTTTTAGAATAAGAGACATGAAATGTAAATGGCAATGAAATAAACTAATAGCTACAAAGGTCTTGGTAAGGTTTGGTGGTCAAGGATCTCTATCCTAATCACTAACCACAACATGAGAATTGGAAAGGATCAATCCCACTAAGTCATCCTCTAACTAATAGTAAAGGAAAGTCAAGTAAGCTATATCAATCCAAGTCCACAAGTCCTAGTTCTCCACCAATTCAATTAGTGAGATCTAGAGTTAATGGCTCTCAATCGTCAATCACTTGGACATTAGTAACTCAAGAGTTCCTAAGTTACCTTCCCAAGCCAAGAGCATAAAATTGTACTCTAAAATCCAACCAAGCATTTTATCAAACACTTGGAAGGCATAAAAGGAAAGTATAGTAAAATTGCAAAGAATGTAAATCTACACTAATCAATTGCAAAGAATTAAACAACACAAATCAAATGAACAATAAAGGAACATGAAAACATAAATTGCATTAAAGAGAAATAAAAGAACAAAAGTGCATCAACATAAAAGTAAAGGATTACAAGAATTAAATGCAAAATTAGAGAGAGGAGAAGTAGAAGAAGAAGAATTGATAAAGAAAAAGTAAATCTAAGCATGAAATTAACCTAGATCTAAGAATTCCTAATCTAGATCTAACCTACTCCTAATTCTAGAGAGAAGAGAGAGCTTCTCTCTCTAGAAACTAACTAAAGCATCATAAAACTAAAATAAAACTCACTAACTAACTAGATGCCTCATCCCTCTTCAATCCTTGGGTTA
Organism: Arachis hypogaea; assembly: GCF_003086295.3. Taxonomy (NCBI): domain Eukaryota; kingdom Viridiplantae; phylum Streptophyta; class Magnoliopsida; order Fabales; family Fabaceae; genus Arachis; species Arachis hypogaea. Next base: position 34,453,537 of record NC_092049.1, on the reverse strand, counting down.
AATAGCATCAGAAATGAGTTGGATTGGGCCCAAAATGCCTTAGAATTCGCTGGCCACGAGTTGTATTAAGTGAATCATGTGCAACCATCGGCGCGTACGCGTACCATGTGCGTGTGCGCCCCTATGCGCGGTGCAACTATGGCAAATCTTATATCATTTCGAATCTCCAGATGTTAGCTTTCCAACGCAACTGAAACCACATCGTTTGGACCTCTGTAGCTCAAGTTATGTTCGATGAAGTGCAAAGAGGTTGGCTTGACAGCTTTTGCGATTCCTTTATTTTTTCATGAGTTCTCCATTTTTACATGCTTTTCCTTCATTCCCTTGATCCAATCTTTGCCTCCTAAACCTGAAATCACTTAACAAACATATCAAGGTATCTAATAGAATCAAGGTGAATTAAATTTAGCTATTCTAGGACCTAAAAAGCATGTTTTCACTCTTAAGCACAATGAAAGGAGAAGTTATAACACCATGCTATTTCATTGAATAAATGTGGAAAAAGATGATAAAACTCTCTAAATTCAACACAAGATAAACCCTACAAATGGGGTTTATCAACCTCCCCACACTTAAACTAAGCATGTCCTCATACTTAAACCAAGAATGAAGCAAGGGGTATGACATTTATTCAATGCAAATAACCTAAATGCATCTATCTATTATGAATACAACTAAATGCAAAATGATTCTACCTACTTGGTTAAAAATAAATCAATCCTCCAAGAGTATGTATGCACAAGTAGGGCCAAGGTCATATGACGATTCATGAATCCTACCAATTCAAGTATAAAAAATGAAGTTCAAGTAGACTTGTAAGAAGAAAGCTCATGAAAGCTGGAAATCAAGGAATTGAGCATCGAACCCTCACCGGAAGTGTTTGCACTCTATTCGCTCAAGTGTATAGGGTCGATTCACTCAATTCTCTCCTAATCATGCTTTTCAAGATTTGTTTTTCATCTAACAATCAACATTTATTTCATGCATGCATACATTTATCATGAGGTCTTTTCATAGGTTGTAATGGGGGTAGGGTCAAGGTAAGGATGCATATTTGGTCAAGTGGACTTGAAAATTTGAATCTTTGATTACCTTAAACTTCCCCACTAACCTATATAGCAACCTATACAATTCAAAACTAATCTAACTACCCATTCTTCGCTTTTTCACATACTCATGCATTTTTTTTTCTTGACCACAACACATATGCATTGATTTTATTGAGCTTCACTTTGGGGCATTTTGTCCCCTTTTTATTACTTTTCTTTTCTTTCTGTTTTTTTTCTTTGAGTAAAGTATCGTTTTTGTCCCCAACGTTTGGGGTAAGTCCTATTTGTGTCCCTAACGTTTAAATCGTCCTATTTGTATTCTTAACATTTATAAAAGTGATTCAATGTTATCCTACTATCAATTATACTAACAAATCAGATTATATTTTTCAATTATTCTCACTTGGATGTATTCATTCTCAATTAGGTCTCACTTGGATGTGGTCGATTTTAATATTATACCCAATATTTGTGTTTAGATTCAATCATGTCCTTAGAAAAGTGAATTATGTAAATGTTATAGGAATTAGTTTTAACATTTGATGAGCTATTTTTCGGAGTAGATCATCGATTCTATCCCAAACATTTATATTCTAACTTCAAGAAGAGGTTTTTAAAACTCAAACTAAAGCATTCATGATGTGTAATTGACGGTAGGATAACATTGAATCACTTTTACAAACGTTAGGGATACAAACAGGACGATTTAAATGTTAGGAACACAAATAGAATTTACCCCAAACGTTGGGGACAAAAACGATACTTTACTCTTTTTCTTTTGATAACTACATATATATTTTTTTCTTTCTTTTTATTTTCTCTTTTTTTTTTCTTTTTGCAATAAAGTATATACAAAAGTATCAATGTATATGGTTTTACATTTAATTAACACATGAGCATGTATCCAATTTCCAATATTACCAACAACAATACAATACACCCTTTTATCCCAACCACTGTCTCAAGTTTTCCCACACTTGAATGATACACACTCACACTAGCCTAAGCTAATCAAAGATCCAAATTAAAGATATTTATTATTTTTCGCTTTAAGGCTTGTAGTGTGCTAAATTAAAGAACAAGTGGGTTAAGCGTAGACTCAAAGTCAGCTAACAACGGTAGGTAAAAGGTAGGCTATTTGGGTATGTGAGTTAAATGAAATGATGGCCTCAATCATATAAATGCATGTATACACAAAATAATGGACATAAAGAATCAAACAAATCAAAGATTACAATCATAGAAAGAGAACAATTGCACACAAGAAGGAAAATAAGTGGTTATAAGATGCAACCACGCAATTAGGCTCAAATCTCACAAGTTTGTGTTCTTAGCTCAAAAACCATGTTCCAAAATAAATTCTTTCAAGCAAGTTCAACACAAATTTTTTTTCAAATTGGTAGGTGCCCTAAAACAATCTTCTTGGAAAAGAAATCATCACCATAACCAAGTAGTCCTAATCATAAAAAGAAGTGGCAAAGTATGTACAAATTCTAACTAACATGCAACCTAACATGCAATGCAATAACTAATCTAATAAAGAAAACTAAGAATTAGTGTTGGACAAGAAAATTGTTACCCACGAAGATCGGTCAGACGACCTCCCCACACTTGAAGATTGCACCGTCATCGGTGCATGCAAAGGAGAGCAATGTGGACGGGTTGCTACAACTGAAGAGCTTTCTTCAAAAGGTTGTGCGGATGACATATTTGTTACCCCATTTAGAAACCCTTTTTTTCTTCTTTTTGGTGGCCAGCATAAAAGGTGAGAGTAAAGAAAGAAAATTAAGCCTATAACAAAGATATCAAAGTAAATAGAACATAGGCGGGAGCTAATGCCAAATAAAAGTAGGGTTCTCACTACATGTTAGCTACGCATGTAAGTGAGAGAGCAATATAGGCAAAGGACATATCAACTAATACTTGATGCAAGAGTAAAGTCAAAGCATGAAGAGCATATTGAGCATCAAGTTCGAACAAAAAAAAAACGGGTCATGAAAGACAATATGAGGTCATATCAATGCACAAAGACACAAGAGTCATACTAGATGAAGCATTGATTTAAAGGTTTCATCACCCAACAATATCAAACAAGTCAAGAGGCACCAAAATAATGCAAGAAAATCTCAACAATTGAGTAGGAAAATGCAACACCATTATTGAAAGAAGAGACTTAGAAAAAAATTGAAAACATGCTATAGAAACAAAATTGAAATGTAAAGAATAGAAGTATACGAATGCGATAAACAAAAGAAAATGGAAGAGGAGAAAAAAAACTCTTTTTTTTACCGGCGCGGACGCGTCAAGCACGCTTACGCGCTGATGTGCAATTTGGCCAAAGGGCGCGTACGCGCCAGGTGCGCGCACGCGTAGGTGAGATTATGCGCGGGGCACAGTGTCAGCCCAAGGTTGGCCCAACTCTCTGGAACATGTACCAGGAGGGCAGGTGGCGCTATCGGCGCGCGCGCGCAGTATGCATGTGCGCGCATTGCGCAATTAGAATCAAGGACGCGTACGCGCCAGGTGCGTGTATGCGCGAGTTGGTTTGTGCCTCAGGCATGGTGCTAGCGCAGTGTAGGCGTAGCTCTCGGGTCAATGTATGGAGGGATGAAATTTTTCAATCCACGCGTACGCGCACATGGCGCGTGCGCGTAGAGGGGGTGAAAATGCTTAATGCACGCGTACGCGTGCAGTGCGCGTACGCGTGGATGGTGCTCTGTTTTTTAAAAATTTTCTATGTTTTTGCACCAATCCAAGCATTCTAAACCTCCAAACAGCTACCAAAACACCATAAAACCTTATTTAACCTACAAAACTACCAATTATACTCAACAAACTCAACAAAACATGAAATTAAACTAATTACCAATATGTACAAAAGGGAAAAATAAAAAGAATTTACCATGGTGGGGTGTCTCCCACCTAGCACTTTTGTTTATTGTCCTTAAGTTTGACTTATGGGAAGCTCCTCTCAAGGTGGCTTGTATTTGAAGCTATCTTTGAACATCCACCAATGCTTGAATCTCCAATAAGCTCCATTCTTCAATTTTAATATCTTCAAGCTTTGATGGAGTTCTTCACAAACCATGAGCTCCCAAATTTGATTTTTCTTGTGCGATCCGGGATCCCACACTTTGTTTTGACACCCGTCCTTAAATTGATCATCATTATTCCATCCGGGTGGCACGACCCTAGAATTCTCAAAGAAGCTTCCAAACAACTTCCTAGACCCATGCAATTTGGTTCTCCACCAATCATTACTATACAACTTTGAGCATGCAACCATCATGAACTTAGAGTGATATTTCCAACCACTACACAACTCTCTCCTACTCTTAACTCCATAAAGAGCTCTAAGTTGACCATCATTTCAATCAAACCATATTCAAGTGAGAAAGTAAAGCTTAGGGATAATAATTTTACCCACTTGAATGTTGTGTAGGATGGTGACTTAGGAAGGGGTGGTCCCAATGATCTTGCAAGCTCCACTCCCTTGTGCTCTTCCTTGACTATCTCCACCTCTTCGCAAGCTTCTTCAATTTCAACCTTTTCCCTTTTATCACTTGGCTTGGTGTTGTCTTCAAGAACTTCGCTTTCTTGCTCAATGGGAGGTGATTCAATTTTGTATAGGAATTCATTGATGAATGAATCCATCTCTTGATCAACCTTTTCATATTCTTCAATCTTCATATACACCATGCCAACTTTTTCCTCTTGGTAGCTCTCTTCTGATTCACTCTATTTCTCATTGCTCACCAAGGGTATGGGAGGTTGTGTACATTCTTCTATAATTTCAACTTCATGTCCAATGGAAGAGGATTCAATTGTAGATAGAAACTCCTCCATGATTGAATCCATCTCTTGATAAACCTCTTTCAAGTCTCCAACGACGATATGCCTTGGAGGTTGCGCACCCTCCTCAACATCAATATCAAGCTTCTTGGAAGAGTGCTCCATGATGCTACATTCTCATGGACTTTCAACATCTCCTAAATCTTCAACCACTTCTTCCTTTTTTTCAATGATCATAGGCTCCTCCAATTGTTCTAACACAAAGTGGCGTCCCTCATTTTCCACCAGAATTTTCAATCTCTCCTTCATGCTATGCTCTTCAATTGATTCTTCACATGTGGCTATGGAAGCACCTTGAGTGTTCAGGCATTGGTAGGCTAAAGTATACACTACCTTAGTCAAATTAGTCACAAACTCTAGGGTGTTCCTTTGCATATCCACTTGTCCTTGAAGTAGCAAGGTGAGAGAATCATCTATTAGGGCTTGGGGTGGATAAGAGGGTTCATTATTTTGGAGAAAGGGTTCATAGTAGGAAGGTGGTTCTTCTTGGTAGGGGTATGGAGATGGTGTGAATTGAGGTGGTTCTTCATAGTAGTCATGATAAGGTTGTGGTGGTTCCAAAGGTTCTTGCTCATAATGGTCATAAGAATATGGTATGGGTGATTGGTCATGTAATGGATATGGATCATAGGAAGGTGTTTGGTAATGAGAGGCTTGTGAGAATGGTTGAGGTTCATGTTGAGGATAAGAGTCATAGGCATATGATGGTGGTAGTTGATTTTCACATAAAGTTTCACCATAGCCATTGAATTGACATGCATTAGGATGGAAATTATACCTATACGCATCCGGAGGTTGTTGCCAATAGGAGTGATCAATCTCTTGAGGCTCCTCCCACCTTGAAGTGCTCCATCCTTGGTGCATGTGGTCATTGAAGTTCACATTTTCTACAACACAATTAGAACCAAACTCATAGCCAAAGTGAGAATTCATGATAGCAAGAGAAAATGACAACAAAATCAAATAAGAAGCAAGAAAATTAAATCCTAAAACTATCAAGAACTAACAAGAGGCAAAAGGCAAACATATTCACAATATTCACATATATACAATAACCAATAACACAACACCATTGCAACTCCCAGCAACGGCACCATTTTGATGAATGGGATTTTTGATGGTCTAGAATTTCACAGTTAAAATCTCGTTGTAAAGTATAGTTTCTAAACCAATCAATAATCCTTTCATACAAAAATTTTGTTTGTCACAAGTACAAACCCCTAAAATTATAAACCGAAGTATTTAAACCTCGGGTCGTTCTCCCTAGGAATTACAATAAAGTGTCTTGTTATTGGTTATGAGGTATGTTTTGGGGTTTTTGGAATAAGAGACATGAAATGTAAATGAAAATGAAATAAACTAATAGCTACAAAGGTCTTGGCAAGTTTTGGTGGTCAAGGATCTCTATCCTAATCACTAACCACAACATGAGAATTGGCAAGGATCAATCCCACTAAGTCATCCTCTAACTAACAGTAAAGGAAAGTCAAGTGAGCTATATCAATCCAAGTCCATAAGTCCTAGTTCTCCACCAATTCAATTAGTGAGATCTAGAGTTAATGGCTCCCAATCGTCAATCACTTGGACATTAGTAACTCAAGAGTTCCTAAGTTACCTTCCCAAGCCAAGAGCATAAAATTGTACTCTAAAATCTAACCAAGCATTTTATCAAACACTTGGAAGGCATAAAAGGAAAGTATAGTAAAATTGCAAGGAATGTAAATCTACACTACTCAATTGTAAGGAATTAAACAACACAAATCAAATGAACAATAAAGGAACATGAAAACATAAATTGCATTAAAGAGAAATAAAAGAACAAAAGTGCATCAACATAAAAGTAAAGGATTACAAGAATTAAATGCAAAGCTAGAGAGAGGAGAAGTAGAAGAAGAAGAATTGATAAAGGAAAAGTAAATCTAAGCATGAAATTAACCTAGATCTAAGAATTCCTAATCTAGATCTAACCTACTCCTAATTCTAGAGAGAAGAGAGAGCTTCTCTCTCTAGAAACTAAATAAAGCATCATAAAACTAAAATAAAACTCACTAACTAACTAGATGCCTCATCCCTCTTCAATCCTTGGGTTAAATAGCATCAGAAATGAGTTGGATTGGGCCCAAAATGCCTTAGAATTCGCTGGCCACGAGTTGGATTAAGTGAATCATGTGCAACTATCGGTGCGTACGCGTACCGTGCGCGTGCGCGCCTCTATGCGTGGTGCAACTATGATAAATCTTATATCATTTCGAAGCTCTGGATGTTAGCTTTCCAACGCAACTAGAACCGCATCGTTTGGACCTCTGTAGCTCAAGTTATGGTCGATGAAGTCCAAAGAGGTCGGCTTGACAGCTTTTGCAATTCCTTCATTTCTTCATGAGTTCTTCATTTTTACATGCTTTTCCTAAATTCCCTTGATCCAATCTTTGCCTCCTAAACCTGAAATCACTTAACAAACATATCAAGGCATCTAATAGAATCAAGGTGAATTAAATTTAGCTATTTTAGGACCTAAAAAGCATGTTTTCACTCTTAAGCATAATTAAAGGAGAAGTTATAAAATCATGCTATTTCATTGAATAAATGTGAAAAAAGATGATAAAACCCTCTAAATTCAATACAAAATAAACCCTACAAATGGGGTTTATCAATAACACATTATTCAGATTCAAAGAGCAATCATAAAAACATTCAAAATATATTAATATTCTTCCTTGGGTGATATATCAATATACAATAACATAATGATGCTAATCAATTTAACTTTATTTAGTAAAGATACATGCACCAATTAAAAATATTTAATATCTTTAGATATTTAAATACTAATAACAGTACATATATATGCTAACAATTATGTTCGTTAATTATAAGATCAACTAATTAATCTTTGGGTAATCCTTAAATATCTCATAATAATGAACTTCAATAATTAACATATAAATAATTATCATTTAGCATCTTTTCTTATATGTAATTGATACAAAATAATAAACATAGAATTAACTAAAATTTTTAGATTTTACCACTTTGATAATTAACAAATCTCAAAATTTCAGTACAAAATTTTTTTTATTGTTCCCAAAAACTAAGCAAGTTAAAAGAGTAGGATAATTTCAGCACACGAGTAATATAGCGCACGAGTAACACATGGCTTTTGATTCTTATAGTGTCAATATATGATTTTAAAAACAATCAATTATTCCTAATTGTCAATTATGCTTGCGAATAGGATAAACAATCATGATAGTTTAGCGTAATTTCACGAAACATTTAAGCCATGCTATGATCATTTAATTCATATAACATTCATCATATATACTGCAAATATTGTAGCCAATGAATAATAGCTCAAATGATATAGTTTTCTCATACTCAATTAAGAGGTTATGGGTTCGAATTTTATATCTTTGGTAAAAAAAAAAAAAAATACATACATTACAATTATATATATACCTTGCAATAAACAATCATGCACGACAACATATAAACTAAAAATGTAGTTAACAAGTTTGTACAATTACAAATTTCATACTATATCAATTTTACAATAAAAATTTTATTTTCATAGATAATCACAAATTTCACAACCTAAAGTTCTGATACTACATATTAGACTTAATATAATTTCTAATATACATTATAAAATTATCATTCATATGAAAAATCTTAAAATTTATGACTATCACAAATAAAATGAGAAGAGTTACTAACCTTGATTCATAATGATAATAATATTATGAAGAATTCACTTTGTCTATTTTTTTGCCTTCTTAATTCTTTCTTTAATTAAGTTATTGATGGTGAATGAAGAAGAAAGACTTCATAGGTAGGAAGAGAAGACTGAATTTTAATTTTTTTTTCATAAAAACTAACCTCCATCAAGTTGGTTACATTTTAAAATAATCATATAACTTCTTTTATTTATTATTTTTAATTAAATATTTTAATAAACCAATAAAATAAGACACATCACACACATGAGATATCGTATAATAATATAATTTTTTTAAGTTTTACTTTAACAACTCTCCGCCCACTAAATAAACAATGTTTAAGCCATTGAGAGAGAGACAAAGAAACAAGTTAATTAATATGCTTAGAAGAAAAAAGAGGTACTTCAAATATGAGAAGGTGAAAAACAAAGAGTCTAATAAAAATATTAAAAAATGTACAAGAAATATAGAGAGTGATCAAAATAAATCCAATGATTCGGTGGAGAAGAATACTAATAATGAGGTGCTTAAAATGAAAAAAAAAAATGAGAACTGGAACATGTAGCAGTAAAAAAAATTGAAAAAAAAATTCTAAAGAAGATTCTAGGATTATATTTTTTCTTTTTTACATTTTAAGAATGGCTTTTATTGACGGCCACAAAAAAAGAAAAAATATAGTGAATTTTATCAATCAAGTTGTCACTGCGAGAAAATTTTTTTTAATGATGTATTCGTTAGTAAAGAATTATTAATGTCAAGAGTCAAGACTGTGGCTAATTGGTTTTTTATATAGATAAAAATTGTGTGTTATGCACTGTTATTGAAATGGTTGGTATTTTTTTAGTATAGTGTTAATTTTTTTAAAATTGTTATTAAACAAATCGGATAGTCATATTTGTTGAAGAATAAAAAAGAATATAAAATTAAAGGATCCGATTTAAATATATACAAAAAAATTTTTGAAACCCTACACACATCAGTAAATTTGATTTTAATTTTTTATTTTTTTAAAAAATACAAATTAAAGGATCCAATTTTAATATTTTAAAATTTTTTAAATATAAAATCGGAGTCTGATTAACACTTTTTAAAATACAATTTAACTAGGTATCCTTTAAAGTTCACTACTAGAAAACTAGTTATTACAGACGGATATTTCCGACAGATTTTATCCCATAAAAATACAGACGGAATTCGCGAGGAATTTTTTTGTCGGAAACCAAAAAAATGAATTAGCATAAATTACAAATGAAAAAGAGAATCCGTCGATAATTCTGTCGAAAAATTTAATTTTTTTCGTGGGAAATGGTTACCAACAGAAAATTCGTTTATAATTAAATGGACAAAAACGCTGCATTTTATTAAATTATTACAGACAGAAAATCTGTCTGTAATTTTAAATATTCCGTCGGAAATAATGAGTTAACCTTAACTCAGACCCTACCTTCTCGAGCTTCATTCACACTCCACACAAGTGAAGAGCTTCTTCCTCTTTCCGTCCATGCTCTCTCCATTGCACGAGCTTCTTTCACCGTTACCACCACCGCTCGTGTCGCATGATCTCATCACTGACCTCAACAACGGCCATTCGCTGGTCATCCTCATCCATCGGTTCAGGTATGGTTTAGCATCGCTTTCAATTTTTGAATTCTTCTCATTTGAAATCATAGTTCCTGTGCTGCTTATCATGGCTTCGTGTAGCATAATGTTTCTTTGCCAGTCAGGGACGGACCCAGTAGCAAAGAAGAGGGGGCACTTGCCCCCACAGTATTTTAATTTTTTTTAAAAAAAATATAGTTATATATAATATGCCTCCACTTCAAATTTTAAATGACCCCACTATAAATAAATTAAACTCAATTAGCTAAAGTTCCAAATTCATTTTTTTTATTTCTCTATCATTTTGATTATTATTTAACCTAATCAAATTTAATTCTTGTGTCGTCACTCCTTTATTCCCTTAAACCCTCTTTTTATTTTTATATTTTTAACTTTTTTTTCTATTCCTTATCTAGTGGTCATCTTCTCTTCATCAAAAAATAAATTTTAAATTTTTTATATTTTTTATATAGTTCTTCATGACCCTATGTATCTTTCAATTTAATTGTTTCTCTTTTTGATATTTTCAATTGCAAATTTTAATTCAAACAATTGTAGTTTATGTATTAATCTAATATTTTATTTTTTTCGTGACTTTATATATTTTATTTTATTTTCGATTTATTCATTTTTATTACTTATTTTTTATCTTTTGTTCTATTATATGTACCTATGTTGCGTATAAAATTTTAAAATAAATTGATTAATTTACTAATTTAGAATATATTTTTTATTTTTAGAAATAGTAATAGAAAAATATTTTAATTACAATACATAATTAAACATATGTATAAAATCTTTCATCTAACATTATATCAAAATTAAATTAAAAAATATATAACAAATTTAATTATTTTAAAACGAAAGAAAGAAAAAATTGTGAATTATGTTTCTGTTATTTTATATAAACATACTTTTCATATACAGATTTAATTTTTTTAGTATTTATATATAATTTTAGTTTCAAATTATAAATATTAGTGTATCATTAGGCGCTAATATACCAATTAATTCAGTCTTTTATTATTAAATGTGTATAAAAAATTAGTTAGGATAATAAGGTATTTATAATTTAATTAAAATATTTTAAGTTCAAGTTTTAGAAATAAAAAATATTTTTTTATAAATTATATATAATGAATAGTATTTTAAAAATGAAAGTGTTCACTAACTCTTTAATTTTTATATCTCTATATAATTAATAATATTTAACAAAATTTATTTTAGTATATATATATATGCCCCCACTCTTAAAATTTTCTGGGTCCGTCACTGTTGCCAGTTCTTCATTTTCATGAGATCCATTAATCATGCTTCTCATTTGAAATTGGGAATCACACAGAATAGGTCACTTCATCTCTTTTTCGGTCTCTATCTTTCAATTTTTCGCTAATTTGAATTTCCTAAACTAGTTAATACTAGTTTAGAATCATCAATTTCAGCTTTTTGCTATCAATTTAATTCAGTTAATTTTAGTTTGGGTAATCATTTACTTCATTAGTTTATTGTCATTGCCATTTTCAATATCTGATCTGTTTGTGTGAGAAATGAATGTGGTGGATAATTTTTTAATTTTATTTTGATATTATTGGATATTAGAAAAATTATTTGTAAATGTATAACAATATTAAGAAAGTTCTTGGTCATGCACTGTGAAACTTTGCTTATTGCTGCTAAGGTAATTTGGGATGAAAGTGTTGGTTCTTTTAAAGGAATTCTTCAATGAGCTCTGTGAATTCCTAAGCTTTGGCCCTGTTATTGCAATGGTTACAGCTTACACCTTACAACTTATAACTGACTCTTCCTCTTTCTTACCTTCGGAATCAAACACAAAACATAAAATAATATGTTATTGTTTTTAGACTAGTCTGATTTTCCCTTGAATTCATGAAATGGGTTTGGAAAGGAGAAGGAGTCATAACTTATGGCCGAAAACTAATTGGAGCCACTGATCCGCAGAAATCTACACCTGAAACTATTAGAGGTGATCTGGCTGTTAATGTTGGAAGGTATTATTTTTTACAAATACATTCTGATTTATTACAATTACACTAATATTACTATCTCATTTAGCACCAGTGTTAGCAATAACGGATCATAAATTTGGAATATGGACTTTTGGAATATCTCAATTTGTTGGAGGGGTATCTTTGTTACCTACTACACTGATGCTTTTGGAATATGGATTTGCAGTTGCATCATCAATTTACTGCCTTACATTTTTCTTTTTTTACCATACCATGGCTCAGGTAGGGGAACACAATTATTTTGATTTCGTTACTTTTGCGCGTATTAATGCTAAGACATTCATTCTTTTTATCATGTGGTTCTTTTAATTCACTTTTTCACTGAATTGACTCTAATGGTTATCTCATTCATTATGGGACTTATACCAAACACAAAAACTGTAAATACTTTTCTTAAGACAATCGCTTACTGCTCTTAAGCTTTTAGCAGCAAGAATCTCATGCCCTTGCTTTGACTGATTCACCTTCCTGAAGGTAATAGCCAAATATGCAGGACTTTTTCCATTTTAGGCTCCCTTTTTTTGGGAAGAGAGAAAAAAAAGAAAGAGAAAGAAGAGAGGGGAGGATGAAACTATCATATTATTATACTTCTAAGCTCCCACCCCAAATTTGTCTCTTTACTTTGTGCTTGCAATGTGATAATCAAGAATAGACACATTAGTTTCAATCATAAATGTAAAAAATCTGCTTGGTCATTACAAAATTTCATAAACTTGCCAAATATTTCATATATTTAAAGTAAAGGAATGAATTTTGCTTTCTGTTTCTCTTTCTCTGTCTGTCTGTACCCGAGCTTGTTGCTTGAGATTGTATGTTTTAGATAGCTAAGGAACAAAGAAGAAATATTCTGAATAATATGAAAATATGTTGCTGGCTATGCTCATGAATCATCTAGAGACTTTATTATATAGCAATATTGGTTACAACTTATTCTCTGTAATATTTTAAGATATCATGCTATACATTCTGTAAAATTATATGATTTAATGTAAATACCACTACATACTCTCTGTTTCTAACATAAATATTTGTTCTGTTTAGAATTTTTTTTAGAATTTCTCCTGGATTTTGTTTCGTTAATGGTCTTGCTTCATTGGCACTTCTACGACAAGGAATGAAAGATAAAACAAGTGATGGAATATTTGTCTAGAATGTTTCAGGTGCCTCTATTTGTGATCTTGTTGTTGAGGTATAACTATATTATATCAAAATTTTCTGCTATTTTATTCCTTATAAAATATGAATTATGATTCAAAAGTACAAGTTCTAGGTGGAAATATAGTAGTAATATAAATGAGATAGTAACCAATACCTTCATTTAAAAATATTAGTGTAATTGTAATAAAGTTTTTTACCACTGTGAGCACTAGTGTTCATCACACCTTCATTTAGAAATATCAGTCAAATATTGTAGAAAAATGATAAATTATAGAAAAAAATTATTAGAATGGATAGGTTTTCTTTGTTAATTTTAAACATTTTTATAATACTATATGTATTGTACGTGCATATATTCATCAAAGTTAAAATGGTGTGTGAAAACTGAAGGGTACTCATAT